>NW_027518679.1:25470000-26070000 GCF_043159265.1 Tasmannia lanceolata | reverse complement strand
TCATAGTGTTTGGATTTAGGGTTTCATGGACTCGGCTAGAACTCACTATTCGGTTTGAACCGAATAAACCGAAAAACCGAAATTGTATAATCGGTTTTGGTCTGGTTCGGTTCATGCCAAAATCGGTTCGGTTTCGGTTTGGAAATTTCAAAAACCGAAATTTGTTCGGTTTGCTCAATTCAATTAATTCGGTTCGGTTTAAACCGAATGCTCACCCCTATTGAACGGACATATTTTGGTTTATATAAAAGATGAAGTTCTCTGTGTTTTCTATAAAGAACTTCACAACGAAAGACTACTGTTTTTCTTCTTGCTTTCTCTCTTTTACTGTAAACAGATATTTCTTTCTTCTTCTTTTATTTTACGTATTTTGTTGGGCAATCGGAGTGTTCCGGGGTTCGAATCTCTGAGATCGTGCAGTTCTTGGAGATCGACGGTGCGTCAGGCTGTTGTATCCTGGGGTTGATTGCCGTCAGTAATCTGCTGCATCGGAATTAGTTTCCGCAGAGGCACAAATTCACCTTAAAGAGAGCGACATAGTCCGTGCCTCATCTCGCCGCACCAGAAAAGGTTTCACTAACATCGTTTGTTTGTTGTTTCTGTTTCTCAACAGAAGTCTGATAAGCCATATTATTCCCTAAATCCTCAACAATACATGGAGGAGGATATAATGAATCATGGGTCCTACTTGTAAGGGGAGCCATATGGTACCAAATGGGTACCATAAGGTGTTTTCATAAGCGGTGATGGAAACATGTTATTCATATTAATGCGTTAAGTATAATTTTTTAGTTTATAGAAGGTTGTTAAAGGACAAATGTTGAGGACTGAGCCCTTATCTACTAAGTGTTGATTTGTATTATGTACAGAGCTTGTTAGAGATATTGTGTGAGAGGGTGTGGTTGAGGGGTGATGTGTTCGAAATGAAAAGGTTCTACTAGCTTTAAAGGTTCATCACGTGAAAACCACATGTTAGATTACTTTGTAAAAAGAGGTGAGACATACGATGAATAATTGAAACCGCATTTATGTGGGAGAGCACGAAGGAATGTAGAGATAGGGAAGGGTTTAGATTGGTATCCTGATAGTTGACTAGCTAGAGGTCTTTAATGGCTATAAAATTGTGTGAAAATTTCTTCGAATTTTTGTTTCATATTGGTGAGATCATCGCGGGTAAATTCAATATCAAGGTTATAGGATATATGTTCTATAACAATACGAGATAGTTAAAGGAAGGAGGTAATGGATTGGCTTGAAAGCTGAAACAACCAAGTGAAGGCTAGACCATTGAGACTTTGGGGGAAGAGTTGCATAGTAAGGCTTCATTTTGTTGAATGTTGACACGTTTAATTATGAAGGATTTTATGTAATCATGAGGGTTTCCAGCTCCATTATAAGGGGTGAATTGAGGAATAACAAAGTTGGTAACGAAGTTGGTAACGAAGAAATAGATTCAGAGTATGGGAGTAAGCATAGTTCTTGCGTGTGAGTGAATGATTGTCCTTACTAGCTAGTTAATCGACAACAAGACCTTTAATTTTTTTTTATTTAGGTGATCATTAGTGGTAGGTTAGTTGGGGTTGAGGGGCGGGGGGCGGGGGCGGGGGTGGTAAGGTTGAGGTTGGCTATATGTGGTTGAGAGGATTATGAGTACTTAGTTCGATTTAGTTACGAAGTTAGATATTTACAGCTGCAAGAGCATCAAGTCTTTGGTTTAAAGTTGCAATGGCCTCTTACGAGTTATTTTCCATCATGGTTTGATGAAACTCATTGATATGAGTTTGAATAAGTGAGGATCCAAGCAACTTGATTTGTTAATGATTTTAGTTTAGCTAATCCAAGTGAATGAATAGAAGTTTCAATATGCATGTGAGTGTATTTCTTAATGAAGTAATTGATATCCTATTTATTTTCGATAAGAAATGAGTAATTAGTATGATGATACGCAAGAACTAAAGAATGAGTATTATGAATACAAAGTGATTGATATGATAATTATTGGGAAATGATATCAACACTCCTATGTTTTTATAAGATGCACGACACATCCTGTCATGTAGTATTTAGAGGGCTGTCGGAAGAATATCACAATTCTCAAAAAGCTTTTACAAGTCCTCTAATTACTAAACGATAAGATATTTTCCCGCATCTTATAAAAAGTGTGAACATAGCTTAATATTACTGTAAAATTTTCAATGTACTTCAAACTATTTCTTTGGAAAGGGGTTTGAAATTTGAGTCTGAAAACTATAGTGCCGAGTTGAGGATGGAAGAAAAACTTAATTGGGAATTTGTATTCCAAAAATGTGGATGGTAATTTTAATTTTATAGGGTGGAAATTTAGATGAGGATTTGACTATGTCCTTTTCTTTAGAATTAGGCGTTGAGTTTCTACAAGCTCAATGGCAGTATAATATTATGTTAGGCTGCATGATGTATGTCTATATCTAGCCAAAATTGGTAATTTCAGATTATGAAGGACTGGATTTATATAGAGAATATGAGCTTGGTTACACAACTTCAGTACTTTCAAATTGATCAATTTGTTTTAGATAAAACACAATGATTCTTAGGGAATCTTGAGGTCAAGTATGGAATTAATGGATTATTTTGACTAATTAATTCAACACATGATAATTGATGTAGGTGCATTCCCACTACAAGCTTCTGAATAATTTTCAATCACATTTATGGGCTATTAAATTGCAGAATCATGAAAATGGTAAACTACAAAGTTGTAGCCTTTCTTTATTGTTTGCAATAGATATTTAAGATCTTAATTTGTCCAAGTGGTAGGAGATTTATGGCCAATTTAGTAGACTGTGTCTGTAGGTCTTTTACTAGTCAATGTTTTTAAGTTCCTAAGCTATTTATGATATTTGTAAGTCTCTAAACTAGTAGTGGGCTAGCTTGAACGTTTTTTGGTCATGCATTTCTCTATTTAAAGTCCAACAAACATCTGTAATGGAGTTTTTAGCTGAAGAAGAAAAGCTTTTCTAAGTATTTTGCAAGAATTTCACTTCTTATTTCCCTCCACAACCCAAAGGATTGCGTTTCGCCGATCCGAACGGTATCAAAGTGGTATTAGAGCATCTAGATGTAACCTTACGTCGGTGATCATGAGGCGATCCTATGCTAGTCCTTACCAATGAAAATTTTACGCGAGTTCAAGTTTTTCAATGGCCAACTGACGTCGCCGAGGTCGGATTGAAAGAGAGGCTCCCAATCAAGAGAGGGATCTTCGTAATATTGAGATTGAAAAATTTAGGCATCAAGTCCAAACCCTCATCGAGAGGTTAGCTCTTCAAGAGCCACAAGATGAGGTGCAGGAAAGCAATGGATCGGAGTCGGATGTCAACCCTTTCACTCTGCCACACCAATGCCAAGGAGAGAGTAACGTTTCTTCTTTGAGACTTCCCCCTTTACGTCAATGTTTCACCAATATTAAGGTGGAGTTTCCTAAGTTTGAAGGAAAGATGCAACCGGATGTTTTCATAAAATGGCTTACTACTGTTGAACGGATTTTTTATTACAAAGAAGTTCTCGACGAGCACAAAGTGAAAATCGCAACAATCAAACTTCGTGAGCATGCCTCAATATAGTGGGAATGATTAAAGCTTCATCGAGAAAAGATCAGAAAATCAAAAAACAGATCACGGGAGAAAATGAAGAAAAAGCTTCGTAAGAAATATTTGCCGGAAAATTACAAGATGCTTTCGTGGATATGTACCAATTCCAACAAGGGACACGTTCCGTTGATGAATATACTGAAGAGTTTGACAATATGATGGTGCGATATGGAGTTGTCGAACCCTTAGAACAAACTATTGCTCATCATCTAGGAGGGTTGAGGCATGACATTAAAGGAAAGGTGCAACTCCAACCTTATTGGTCCTTAAATGATATTCATCGCTTGGCAAGCAAAGTGGAAAAACAATACCGGCTACTACGAGATCAAGGGCCAACGAGTTTTTTTAGAACTTGGAATTTAGGTCATGAGTTTACTTCTAACCGGGGGAGTATGTCTCATCCTCATCCCTCTAATAATGTTTCTCGACCACCCAAGCATGATGCGGCTCCAACTTATAAACGGCCTAATCCTTCGTCGCCCCAATGTTTCAAATGCCAAGGATACGATCATATTGCATCGGAGTGCCCCAATTGCAAAGTTGTCACTCTTGTGAAAGGTTAAATACAAGAGAGCGAAGATGAAGAACCGATGACCGAACCCCATCCTCATCCTTACTCCCTTTCTTAGAATATCATGAAAATGAGGTAAAGATGTCTAAGTGTTGTCTTGTTCATTTCTCCATTGGCACTAAGTATAAAGATGAAATTTGGTGTGATGTGCTACCTGTGGATGCTTGTCATTTTCTTTTGGGACACCCTTGGGAGTTTGATTGCAAAGTTATCCACGATGGTTTCAAGAACACCTACTCTTTTATTAAGTATGGATTGAAGTTGACTTTGGCGCCCTCTAGAATGGAAAGAGGATTCAAACCCGATAAGGGGGAGAATAACTTTTTTTCTTTCCAAGATCTAATTTCATCAAGAGACCAAGGAAAATGGTATGTCATATGCTCTACTTGTTGTTGAAGTTAATCAGGAGCATGATTCTTTCCCCACAAATCTTGCACCAATCCTTGAGGAATTTTAAGATGTTGTGCCACATGAAATTCCTCCCAAACTACCTCCTATGAGAAGCATCCAACATGGTATCGATTTTGTTCTGGCCTCTACTCTTCCAAGCAAGATGGCTTATCGAATGAGTCCAAAAGAACATGAGGAACTTCAACGGAAAGTTAATGAATTCATCACCAAAGGAATGGCACGTGAAAGCATAAGTCCTGTGTGCCGCCCCCGCTTACTTGTTCCAAAAAAGGATGGCCCGTGGAAGATGCGCATCGACAGTAGATCGGTAAACATGATCACCATCAAATATAGTTTTCCTATTCCAAGCCTTGAAGATATGCTTGACCAACTTGCCGGTTCTCCAGTCTTCTCAGAGTTGGATCTTAGAAGTGGCTATCATCAAATCCACATGAGAACCGGGGATGAATTTCTTGAAGATATGCTTGACCAACTTGCCGTTTCTCAAGTCTTCTCAAAGTTGGATCTTAGAAGTGGCTATCATCAAATCCGCATGAGACCCGGAGATGAATTGAAGAGGGCATTTAAAACTCGTGCTGGATTATATGAATGGCTTGTTATGCCATTTGGACTTTCCAATGCTCCAAGTACCTTCATGCGTCTTATGAATCAAGTCTTCAACCCTATATCAGTAAATTTGTTGTGGTTTATTTTGATGACTTTCTTATTTATAGTAAGAGTCAAGAAGAGCATTTGAACCATTTTCGGCAAATTTTCAACACACTTCGATAGGAGAAACTATGTCAATCTTTCCTAGTGTGAGTTCTTGACCAATAGCCTCATCTTTTTAGGCTATGTGACTCAATTGAAGGCATTAAGGTTGATCCAAAAAAGTGGAAGCTATTACAAGTTGGCCGGTACCATGCAACATACATGAAATCCGAAGTTTTCATGGTTTAGCAACTTTCTTCATGAGGTTCATTCAACATTTTAGTTCCGTGATGGCTCCTATCACAGATTGTCTTAAAGGTGGAATTTTCCAATGGACCAAAGAAGCCCAAGATAGCTTTGAACTTATCAAGAAGTTGATGACGGAGGCTCCTTTACTTGCTCTCCCCGACTTTGATAAGGTTTTTGAAGTGGATTGTGATGCCTCCAATGTGGGTATTGGTGTGGCAATTCTTAGTCAAGAAGGAGACCTTTTGCTTTCTTTAGTTCTAAGCTTGGTTATGGGCGGAAAATTATTCTACTTATAATAATGAATTTTATGCGATTGTAGAAGCCCTCCATTATTGGCGTCATTATCTCCTAAGTAAGGAGTTTGTTCGTTACTCTAATCATGAAGCTTTGCGCTGTCTCGACGACCAACACAAATTAAGTGTTTGACATGCTAAGTGGGTGGAGTTTATTCAATCTTTTAATTTCATCATCCGTCACAGGGCCGGTACTCAAAATCAAGTGGTGGACACTCTTAGTCAAAGGCACACTCTTCTCTCCACTCTTGAAGTTAGGGTCATGGGTCTTGACTTCATCAAGAATCTTTATGTTGAGGATGTACACTTTGGCAATATTTGGTCTCGATGCAAAGAAGGTCCTTGTGAGGACTACTCAATTCATGAAGGCTATTTGTTCAAAGGAAGTCTTGTGTGCATTCCAAAATGCTCTCTACGGAAAGCCATCATTAAAGAGGCTCATGATGGAGGACTTGGTGGACATTTCGAAAGAGACAAAACAATTTCTCTTATTAAAGAACACTTCTTTTGGCCAAAGATGGGTAAAGATGTTGAACGTCATCTCCAACAATGCCACATATGTCATATGGCGAAAAGTAAGGTGCAAAACACCGGTCTCTATACTCCCATTCCCATTCCTCAAGCTCCTTGGGAAGATGTGAGTTTAGACTTCGTTTTGGGCCTTCCCCGAACACAAAGGAAGAAAGATTCGGTCATGGTGGTTGTTGATCGTTTCTCTAAGATGGCGCATTTTGTGGCATGTGAAAAGACTTATGATGCATCCAAAGTGGCCGATCTCTACTTCCGAGAGATTGTTAAGTTGCATGGTATCCCAAAAAAAAATTAAATCGAATAGGGATCGAAAGTTTGTTGGTCATTTTTTAAGAACATTATGGGCAAAGATGGACACTAAGCTCCAATTTAGTTCTTCTCACCATCCTCAAACCGATGGCCAAACGGAAGTGATTAATTGAACTCTTGGCAACCTTATTCGGAGTTCTTGGAATGGGATCTTGTTCTTGCACAAGCCGAATTTTCATACAATCGCTCCACTAGCCACACCGCCAGTGCTAGTCCTTTTGAGGTAGTGTATGGGTGTAATCCTCAAGGCCCTCTTGATTTAGTTCTTCTTCTTATTACTACTAAGTTGAGTGGCGATGCAGAGGCAAGAGCAAAGGAGATTAAGAAAATTCATCAAAGAGTTCGATCCAATATTGAGAAGAACACCCAAAATTATGAGGCACAGGCTGGCTACCACAGGAGAAAGGGTGATATCAACGAAGGAGATCTTGTATGGATTCATCTTCGCGAAGAGCGTTTTCCACCTGGGAATTTTGGCAAGCTTCAAGATCGCACGGATGGTCCTTTTTGAGTGCTTAAGAGAATTGGAGACAATGCGTTCAAGATTGAACTACCTGGTGATTACGGTGTTTCAGCTACTTTCAATGTTTCTGATCTTATTCCATATCATGAAAATAACTCGGTCAACTCAGGGACGAGTTGACGTTCAACCGGGGGAGAATGATGCGGGTACATTCCTGCTACAAGCTTCTGACCAATTTTCAATCACGTTTTTGGGCTATTAAATGGAAGAATCATGAAAAATAGTGAACTACAAAGTTCTATCCTTTTCTTTGTTGTTTTCAACGGATATTTAGTAGATTGTGTCTGACTAGTCAATGTTTTGAAGTTCCTAAGCTATTTATGATGTTTGTAAGTCCCTAAACTTGAAGCGGCCTAGTTTGAACATTTTTTGGTAATGCATTTCTCTATTTAAAGTAATGGAGTTTTTAGTTGAAGAAGAAAAGCTTTTCTAAGTATTTTGCAAGAATTTCATTTCTTGTTTCCCTCCATAACCCAAAGGATTGTGTTTCGCCAATCCGAACGGTATCAATAAAGTCAAAATAATTGGGTGAGAAATGATATAAGATAGGTTAAGCAAGTAAGAGAAATGAGCTTGGTTACACAACTTCGGTAATTTCAAATTGATCAATTTGTTATAGATAAAACACAATTATTCTTAGGGAGTATTGTCTTGAGGTCAAATCTTAAATTAGTGAATTGTTTTGACTAATTAATTCAACAAATAATAATGGTTTCAGCATTTGAAGCTAAAATACAATCAAAATAATTAGGTAGGAAATGTAACATTAGGGAAATCAAATAGGGTAATTTAACACTGGTTTATAATAAGATAGGTAAACCAATTAACTAAGAGATGAGCCGCCACAAGAAATACTAGAGTTTGAGTCTAAAAAAATGATTTGCTATTTCCAAAAGTTGTAATAATAAAGACTATAAAATCAGATGAATTGAATTGGGAGAAGATTTATGTCGAACATTACCTTAGTATGGAGTGTGTTTATATGAGAAACAACTAATAATATATATTATATTTTCCTGTGAGATCAATGGGATCATTCAAGTAGCAAGCCTAATTTTAATGGAGTCCATAGAGTATGAAATTGAATAAGTGTACAATAGTGGAGATTATGTAAGATGAGAATAAACAAAAGAAAAGAATAATATTTAATCAAATAAATAAGTTTAGGCCTTCCCTATTTGTAGAGACGACCATCGAACAGTGTGTCTCATGTCTGGGCCAAGAAATAGAAGAGAGCGGGGTGGGTCGTTCTGAGCATGTTTGGGAGTTGTTGGGATGTCGCCAGATATTTCTATGCCAATGCAGAAGCGAAGGATAAAATGAAGAAAAAGCTACAAAAAAGGAAATTTGCTTAGCATGCTTGAGGGTTTTCTTGGTGAAAATTGGATGCCTAGGGAGGGTCCTCGAGTGTGTTTTTATAAAAGATGGGAGAGGGGCAAATGAATCAATCATCTGAGGATTTGGGGGTCTTTAGATAATTATTTTAAATTAAGTAGGATTCGGGCTATGTAATAATGGACGGTTTGGCGAAGGATTTGAGGTTTGAATGGATTCGGCTATTTAAGGAAGGATTTCAAGCTTGTTTAGGAAGGGAAAGGGGGCAAATTTTGGTTGGGAGAAGAAAACGCGCTTGGAAAGGAGTTTAGTGATTTCAGTCTTGTCGAATCCAGAAAAATCAGGTCCACACGTCAAAAATTGGGTTGGACCGAAAAAAATTGTGTTGACTTGCCAAAAAATTGGTTCGAATTTAAAAAATTGTGCTCGACTCAATATTTTTACGATATGACTTGATTTTTTGATGAGTCAACCTGATTTTTTCTAGGTTCGACCAGATTTTGGTGGAGAAATTGAATCGTGGATGTAAAACAGAAATGATAAGAAGATGCTTCAAGGAGCATAAATGCTTTCCTTAAGACAATATTCGCCCCTAGCAATAGTGTGCAAAGGGACCTCGAACTCGCCTGATTCTAAACCAATTGCTTGATAACGTTCTGCACTAAACGGCACCAAACCAGAATCACCTTTGAATTTGTCAAGAATGTGAGACCCAAGTGCCTGTTTTTGCAGAATAACAGAACATTTGAAAGAAAAGCTTCAAAAACAGTAAACAAAAAAATGTTGTTGGAGATTAAAGAGACTGTACAAGGGTAAGAATTTCCTTTGGGATGAGTAAGTTTGGGTCTACCACAGTGAAATTCGATTTTTTTTAATGGGTGTTTTCTGCTGGTTTTATAGTCTCTGATGACTCTTCTATTTGATTCACACCTTTACAAGGTATCTATTTACAAGGTATATGTTTGGATTGCACCCTTTGGGCTCTTGACCGTTGGGACAATGGGACACAACCCAACAGTCGCCAATAAAACGCTACTAGCTCCATATAGCCCATTGCACGCGCGTGTGCGGACGGTGTGTTGCACCATCCCATGATTGCACGCTCAGCTAAAACCCAATGTGCAATGAAACAAAGAATGAGTTGAAGAGAGGGGAAATAAAATATGTAAAATGAAATGAAAAGGTAAAAGGTAAAATGGGAAGAAATGTCTTTTGCCTAGCACTGACGTGATTTGATTTGAAGGTGTCAACCATTAGTTATCGTGGCTACTTTTGTAATTACCTAGCCCTTTGCCTTTACTTCTTGTGTCAATTTTCTTTTATTTTTTTGAATAATGATATGAAAACCAATTAGGGGAACTGAGCGGAACCGAAAAAATAGCCTCTTCATACATTAGCAAACATGTTCCACTGCTTTTTGGGAAGTGATAAACGCGCCCCTTGTCATTGTTGGGACCCGGGTAGAACTCGCCCCTTTTCCGATGTGGGATGATTTTGCTTTCACGTGGAACCCCCCAACAATCTCCCCCTCCACGTGGAAGCACTGTGTACAATCTCACCCGTCCACGCGGCAAGAACGTGGGAACTACGAGATCCTCCCCGAGGGATTTTTCCATCCTCGGAGGCATACCGGGTTACCGAGATCTTCCCCGAGCGATATTTCCATCCTCGGAGGCTAAACCGGGGTTATCACGTGCCCTGCTTTGATACCACTTGTTGGAACCCAGGTAGAACTTGCCCTCAAAAGCTAGTTGCTAAGGGGAAGGAACCCATTCCCTTATAAGCCCATCCACATCGTTATACTTTTCCGATGTGGGACTTTTTTGCTTTCACGTAGAACCCCCCAATAGTCATCACTTGGGACACCCAGCTCCATTGTACGTGGCAATCATGTCATTTCATTCCTTCAAATGCGAAGTACATCAGCCCCTTTTGCAATCATAGTTATATTGTAGCTGGGTGTCCCAGGTAATGAAATGGGGCGCATTTATCATTTCCCTTTTTTTTTTGGGAAATGATAAATGCGCCCCTTGTCATCACGTTGGGACACCCAGCTGTATTGTACATGGCAATCAGGTCACTTCCTTCCTTCAAATGTGAAGTACATCAGCACATTTTCAGTTATAGATACACTGTACCTGGTGTCGCAAGTGATGAAAAGGAGTCCATTTATCATTTCCCTTTTTTTGGCTTTTTTCCTTCAAATGGCAAACCTACGCTCCCATGCCATGTGGCATGTGGGGATTTGTTAGGTTTCACTCTCGGGTCTAGTCTTGCTCTCCATAACAGCACTCTTTTCTTTTCTTTTTTGAATGTGGAGGGAAAATGTTTAATAGAAACTTACGGTAGTAGCCATTCTGTTTTTTGGAATTTTTTTCTTTAATATAAAATACGAAAATAAGAAACTTTAACAAATTGGAGATGCTTAATGAACTTGTTAAAAAAACTTTTAAATGAATATATAAGTAGAATTGGATAAAAAATGTAGAAGGTAGAAATACTAGCGCCATTGGTAGGAATTCCTTATAAAAAATTGCAAACCTACTAGACCTTGGATTATTTTCCATGTGTAGCATGGGCCCAGTATTTTACACCTCATATTTTGATTGAGTCGAACCCACCATATATTTTACACTATGCTATGCTTGGGTGCAGCCCACCTTTTACACCTATGCATAATAGCATTGGTGGGGCCCACCTTTTACACTTTATTTTATGATGAGGTGGGGTCCACCATCACCACCCAAACCCATACATATGGTGGGGTTCACCACTTTACACCTCATCTTTTGATGTGGTGGGGTCATCATTTTACACCTAATGTTGGGCCACCATCTACACCCATGCAGCATGGGCAAGGAATGCTAGGACATTACTGTGGGTGACAGAACTAGACGATGTGATTCCAATCTAAATCTCGTATGGGCATTGGTTTTGGTCTGTTGGATCTGATTTGAATCCATTATCTGAACGGATCTTGGATTGGATCCAGACACACAAAAGATCCATAGACACAATATGATTGGGATCCAATATATTACCAAAACACCCTTATAATTTTCAAATGGTTATGTTTTAATACATGGGTATTTTTGGAATTTTATTGATAACCCCTTAAAATTTTATTTTGTAATTTATTTTCCTTGCTCGGAGAGTTGCTACATTTTAGTTATTCTATATGTAATGAAGCACAAGACAGGTCAGAGATCCATATGTATGAGATGATCCCTCATCGTGATCGGATCTCCTTCTCCTTGGGTCTCTCCTCACTACACTTGTGGGAACTGTTAGTGTGATCGGGGATTTGCCATAGATTAAGGTGTAAAACAACCAATTACTCCAAAAGCTTAAGCTGTTAGAGAAAGCGTTATTTAATCTTTTAATTATATTTTAAAAGAACGGGCGGATGAGGCAAGGCAGTTGCTTGTCCGATATAGAGCGCAGAAGAATAGAAGTGAATATCAATCTATGCTTGGGGAGGAATCCGTACCCTTCCCCCTATAAGAAGACGACCAAGAAGGGCGCGAGGAGTAGTCACTAAACACAGTTTGTGTTTATCGCAAACTTTATAAATTAAATGGATCATGGCCCATTTGATCCAGCCTTCTGATCTTTGTCTAGGCCTTAAATGGTTATGATAAAACCTAACAATTCTTCATCAAATCTCTTTTTCCATTCATCTCCCGGTCGGATCCGAATCTGGTTTTGTAACCGCTTCTCAGATCTAATTTGGTGAAGACTCTAGATCCAGCTAACATATCAAGCATATCATCGAGCCTCGGTATTGGAAACTTGTACTTCACTGTAATCTTATTGATAGCTCGACTATCAACGCACATTCTCCAAGATCCATCCTTCTTAGGAGTGAGTAGCGCCGGGACTGCACATGGGCTCATGTTGAGTCTCACAAAGCCCTTCTGAACCAAGCCATCCACCTTCTCATGTAATATACTGCTCTCCTTTGGATTCATCCTGTAGTGGAGTAGGTTCGGCAGACTGGCACCTGGAACAAGATCAATATGGTGTTGTATGTCTCTCATGGGAGGCAACTCATCAGGTAAGTCATCCGCTGTGATCTCCTGGAACTCTGCCATCAAGGTCACCAACTGCTCAGGAATCTCTGTGGGCTCCACATCTTCTCCCTTCTCTACGAGCAAAAACATCCCATCCTCCTTGGAATCAACAAGAAATTCCTTTAACGTCATGTAGGATTGCCCCTCCACTGGAGAAGCTTTGGGGGTCTCCTCACCCGCCACTGGTTGAAGGGCATAATTCTTAATGTTTTGGCGAACAATGAAGACATTATCCCTCCCCTTATGAGTGGAGTCCTTGTCAAACTGCCAAGGCCTTCCCAACAATATGTGGCAAGCACCCATGTCTATAATATCACAAAAAACCTCATCCTTATAAGCACCAATTTCAAAAGGGATTCGACAACACATAGTTACCGCCTTTTCGTTACCCTTTGAAAACCAACCGAGCTTTTAAGGAGTAGGGTGCTTCTCGGTATTTAACTTCAGCTTCTCCACCATGTACTTTGAAGCGAGGTTCTCTGTGCTACCCCCATCAATAATAATGTTGCAAACCCTATCTTTAACCATGCACTTGCACCTAAAGAGATTGTTTCGCTGCGTGAACTCCTCCACTTTTGGTGTGCACATCACACAACTCATCACCAAGGATTGCCAGGAGCACAGGTAGTAGGAATTATATCTGCCATATTTGGATCTTCCTCATGCTCCTCTTCATCACACTCCTCTAGATCATCCTCCTCATGCTCGTCACCAATAGCTAGATTGGTAGTACGTCGGCCACCTTGAGGGCACTGATTAGATCGATGACCCAATTGGTTGCACTTGTAACATATAATCCGCTGCTCAAACTACAGCTCATATGGATCACGCCGTGTAACCGGGGCCGCCGCCGAAGTAAATGGGATACCTCCACGTCCTCTTCCTCGTGATGGGAACGCCTGGGAAGACTTGCTTGTCCCAACAGGAGGAGTTAGAATCGCCTTCTCTTTAGCCGCCTGTGTTGCCACCTGCGACGTTTCTACGACGGCTCGACTTGCGAACGGAGTCCTTTGGGCCAACCGGTTGAGCATGGTCTCAACTTGTTCCACCATCTTTACTGCTTCAGATAGCGCCCAAACCAGGTGGAGAGCGATTTGATCATAGATTGCCTGACGAAGACCTCCTTTGTAGTGTGCCACTCGTTGCGCCTCTGTCTCTGAAATATAGTTTCTAGACGACAATCGGTAGAACTCTTCTGTGTAATCTCACACCGATCTACTACCTTGGCGACAATTTTGGTACTGTTCAAAGAGTACCTGATCATAATCAATGAGAAGAAATCTCTCACGAAGGATTTGACGCATCCGTGCCGACGTCCGGATTGGTCTCTTTCCCATCCTTGTACGCGAGAGTTGGAGTTGCTCTCACCACGCCGAAGCACCTCCCTTAAGCTTGATAGCCACAGCTTTGTTTTCTTTTCCTCGGGTATCTCCATATAGTCGAAAAATCTCTCGACCGCCGCAAGCCAATCCAGAAAATCTTCAAATGTGGAGTTGGCCATTAAACTAGGGCAAATCCACCTTAATACGATAATCGCGATCACGAGCTGCGGTTTGCGGGGTGTGATCACGAGTATATCTCGGATGGATAATGTCTTCAAATTCCTCCTCGCTAGAGTAATCTTCGTTGGGAAGATACAGAACCCTAATGCCGGGGCGTGGAACTCGTTGTAGAGCTTGAGCATGCCGTCGCCGATCACCGTCGTCGATGTGGGGTTGCTCGCGCTCAATAGGATTCAACAGTGCCAATTACTCCGCTATTTGATTAACGGTCGCCTGGAGAGTGTTGAACATCTCCATTGTCACAGTTTCTTGATTTTCTCGTTCTCCGTGGGAAGCCATGGAAAGTAGCAAAGCTTTGATACCAACCTGGCGTAGCCGAAAGTGCGAAGAATAAGTCGGGTTGATCACCGTCAAACACCGTTCAAAAAGAAGTTGCTCGGATCCAAAAACCCAAGATACAAGCAATAGCCTTTTAAGGAGAAGATGATAAAATATTCTTTATTGCAGAAACAGTATGTGAAAGATATGCAACAACCCTGCATCGTAGGTGGATTTAGAGGCACAATAACCCCTTCTCCAAGCAAACTCAACTGCCATATTCACTACAACTAAATTTCTAAATAGAAATGGACTCTAAATATACTAAGACTCTTTCTTTTACAAAGCATATAAACATAGCACTATAGCAGTGGCAAGGACTGAAATAGTAGTGTATATCTCTAGAAATAGAAACGTGGTGCATCTTGCCAATTAACAGTGATGGGTTACTAAAATAGAAAATACTTCTCTTCACTATGAAGATTTGGATACGTCAAAGTTGTAGACCAACAATCGATCTGATCCATCCTCGCATCTCAGGCCATCAACCAAAAAAGTTGCAAATGGGATCCTCCTGATGGGGAAGAACTCAAGGTAAATATGGATGCCTGGCTGGACGAAGAAGGAGGAGGTATTGGAGGAATTATCAGAAACAGCAGAGGAAAAGGAAGAAATCTTCGCCCTTGAGCTTCTAGCAATCCAACAAGGTATCGAGCTTGCACTAAAGCATCGAGCTCAGAAAATCTGGATTGAGTGAAAGTCAAAGTTTGTTGTAGATATTCTCAAAAATGCCGCTCGGTCCCCTTGGAAACTAATTCCCAGAATTGAAGACATCAGAAACCGCCTAGCGCAATTCGACTCTCTGAGGATCTCCCATGTTCGGAGGGAGGCGAGTTCGGCGGCCGACTTCCTCTCTAAGTGGCATTGCCCCCATCAAAGGAGAAAACATTCCCCCTTCCCTTGCTCCCCTGACTCTCTTGGATATTATCCTGAATGACGCTCAAGGAAATATTTACTTGCATTTGTAGGAGGAAATATGTACTTGCATTTGTAGGAGTATATGTAGGCTATGGCCCTCTCTCAGTGTTAGAATATGTGAGATCCAATGGTTGTATTGGGGTTGAGATTCACCGTTGGATCATCTTGGTGGTAGATTATGCATATTGGTTAAATGTGGTAATCTGGCTTGATGAGGCAATTAGATCAAATTAGTAAGTAGGTTAGATGGGGCAAGCTAAATAAATTAGGATATTAGATTTGATTTGGTGGCAAATTGATGAAGGTAGGTTTGTTAGAAAAGTAGATTAGATTGAGATTATATCTTTCCATGTTTATCTTTTTGAGTGTTCTATTTAAACACTCATTACTTCATTGTAAATTATCCAAGTTTAGTGAAATCTTCTCTAAATTTTACATTATGTGTGTTTTTTCCTCTTTGTTTTTGCCCTCGGGGCCCTCTCTTTATATTTCTTATTTCTCTTTAATATATCTGGTTGGGGTCATGCCTTACCCCAGCTTACTCATCGGAAAAAAACGATCGTTGTTATTTCCCTGCAGAAGTGTTACCATTCGATCCTTCGCGGTTTGTAGATGTGTTTGCCGGGCTCTAATTCAAGGGGATGCCCTATTTTTTATCGCTCTCCCGTCATGCTACTTCATGGGAAACTGCTCTTTTTTTATGGCCATTGTTCTCGATGTTGTTCACTGTGGCTGTTACTATGTTTAATTATGCTTTTCATTATGTATTCACTACATCAGCTTGAGAAGTGTTATACCAAGCTAGATGCGTATATGAGCTTATTGTATTGTTTGTCGTATGGTCTTTTTTGTTGTACTTTTAGTTGTTGTAGTTTCTTTGTAGCTAGCTGGAGTTCCATAGTACGTACACTTCAGCTTGAGGGGGAGTGTTGAATAACATGTATTGAGGGTAGTTTTGTCATTGCTTGTAGATTAGGGGTAATGTAGTCATTATACATTTGATGCCCTATTTGGAGCCTATATATACATCATTTGCATGAGAAGCCTCCTAGTGGAGACTCTCCATCCTCTTCATTTCTCATAATGGCAAGCCTATTCGAATGTATTCTCACCGTGATCCTACTAATTGTAAAAGTGGGGCTGCTAATATATTTATCAAGAATCTTGATAAGGCAATAGATAACAAAGCACTTCAAGATACATTTTCTGTATTTGGTAATATTCTCTCTTGAAAGATTTATTCAATATGTTTTTGTTTTAAGTTTCAAGAGCTATTTATGTAGAGGATTGGGTCCACCCTTTGTTAGTCGCAAGTAGACCTGGCAAACGGGTGGGCCTGGCCAAGTTTTTCCCAACCCGTACAAGTCCGGGTATAACGGGCCGGGTCATAAATGATCCGAAATTTTACGGGTCACAATTTGGTGAACCCGGACCCCACCCGTACAGACCGGGTGCGGGTCCCCCGGGTTTTTCTTTTTTCTTTTTCTTTTTTGCTGTTTTTATTCCCACACTATAATAGGATGATCCAAGCCGTCCATATGATGGGCAATAAAGTAAATAGGTTGAGCCCAAAAAAATATTTCCATAGGATGATCCTAGCCCTCTGATCTATGTAGGAATCGCATATTATTATTTATGCAAACCTCTATAGATCGGAGGGCTAGGATCATCCAAAGGAAATGATTTTTGGGGCACAACCAATTTAAGTTGTGTTCCGTCACATGGACGGTTTAGATCATCCTAAGATGTGGTCCGTACAGTAGAATCTGAAAAATACGGGATTATAAGGGCTTACACCATATACAATCTAAATCATTTAGGTTTTTACGGGCACCCGCAGGTCCACCCAGCCCGGCTAGTTTTGATGTGACCCATACGGGCCGGGTCAAATTTCAAACGGGCCAGTACTATTGACCCGGACCCCGTAAATTACAGGCGGGCCGGGTGGACCGCGGTCCGGGTCACTTTTTGCCAGGTCTAGTCGCAAGGTAAAGAGGGTAGAAAGCCGATTGGGGCCACCCTTCAGTAGTTGAAGTCCGTTTATTTTCTAGGGAGGTCTTAGGTATGTCAAGAAATCCTTTTCTCAGAGTTTTTGTAAACATTCAAAAGGAGGGAATAAAGACATGGATTTGAGGGGAAATTCCACTCCTTTTTGCTCATAGATTTTTAGGGTTTTTTAAAGGAGTCCTATATGTATTGATGTTAAGTCTGGACGAACAATTTTGGAGAAGAAAATAAAGGGATACTTTCTTTTGGATACTATTTTTCTGCATATTCTTTCATGTCTGCAAAAATTTCAGACTTGATGATTGAAGATTTGGGGGTTTGATAAAGAGAGCTCTAGGTGTTGTATTTCTCCAACAGAAAAGCTACTATTGTACTACTGTAATCATCCTTGCAACTGATTTTGGTCTACACCAAGGTTAGTACTGTTCCTGCAAATGCTGTTGCACTTTTCTTTATTAAAACTAAATTATCTTTCAAGGAAATTATTCTATCATTGAGAGCTGGATATAGTGTTTGTCTATGTTGTTTTGTTTGGCTTTCAAAATTCAGCATACATGTATGTTGTTGATTGGAAATTGTGAGAAGTCTGTTACATACTATTATAAACTTTGGATCTCTTGATAAAATTAGACGACAGCCTCATCGGTATTCTCTGCTAATCTGTTCAATATTTATTTTTTTGAAAATTGACAATTTTATTGAATAAAGGTTGGGACAAGTTGTCCCCGCCAATATACAAAAGTGGATTGAAAGCATGGGGATGTTTGGCACATGCCCTGATACCTCATCAGAATCGAGGTGGGAAGATGGAGAAGAGAACTCGAGAGTGTATTTTTATTCGATATCCTGAACACTCAAAGGGTTACGTACTTCTCCATGACTCTGTTGAGATTGAGTCCAGAGATGTCACATTCTTAGAGCATTCTTTTCCCAGTAGGAAGAAACCCAGGTTGGATATGGATTTTCATGAGATGCCCTTAGATAGTGGGAGTCAATCGTTAGACAATGGGAGTCAAATGCCGGTCCCTTTGGAAAGTGGGAGTCAGCCACCTACACTTGTGATTGCAGGGATTCCTTCTGTCGTTGAGGATAGTGGGAGTGACCAGCCCGTGGTTAGTGGAGTCGAGCCCATAGTTGTTAGTGACTCACCAGTCATTCCTGTCGTTAGAAGAGGGACGCACATTAGACGACAACGATTATTCTAAGGGCATGATGGAGAGGCGTTCACCTGTGTTTCTGTCGATGAGGATGAACCAGGATCATTTTTTGAGGCGTTGAAATCGCTTAACTCTAAAGAATGGGTCTTAGCTATGAATGAAGAGATAAGTTCCATGATGAAAAGTCAAGTATGGGAACTTGTTGATTTGCCCCTTGGAGGGAGGGCAATAGGAAACAAGTGGGTACTAAAAATTAAGCGAAAAGCATTTGGAACCATTGACAAATTTAAGGCTAAACTCATGGCAAAAGGGTTCACTCAGATTGAAGGCGTCGATTATGAGGAAACCTTTTCCCCTGTGGCAAAGTTCACCTCTATTCGCCTAATCTTGTCCATAGTTGCATACTTAGACTTAGAGCTATATCAGATGGACGTTAAGAATGCTTTTCTAAATGGAGACATAGAAGAAGAGATTTACATGAAGCAACCTCAAGGATATGAATTAAAGGGTCAAGAAAGTAAGGTTTGCACGCTCATTAAATCTATTTATGGTCTGAAGCAATCTTCAAGGCAGTGGTACATGAAATTCCATGATGCAGTTACATCATTTGGGTTTAAAATGAGTGAAGAGGACCACTGCATATACATTAAGCAGTTTAATCGTTCATTTCTTTTATTGTCTTTGTATGTCGATGACATTCTCTTAACAAGGAATGATATGGAGTTGATAGAGGCAACCAAGAAGTGGCTTTCTTCTAATTTTGAGATGAAAGACATGGGTGAAGCTAGCTATATCTTGGGAGTTAAAATCGTTCGTGATCGATCTAGGAAATTTTTGGGTCTATCTCAAGAGATATATATTGATAAGATTCTAGATCGTTTCAATATGTCAAACTTTAAGGCAATAGACACACCGGTTCAGAAAGGACTAAAATTGAGTGTAGATATGTGCCCTAAGTCGGATCAGGAGGAGGCTAAGATGAGTAAGGTCCCTTATGCACATGCGGTTGGTAGCCTTGTGTACGCTATGTTATGCACTCGACCCGACATCTGTTATGCTGTTAGTCTCATTAGTCGTTATTAGAGTAGTCCAGGTATGCTCCACTGGCAGGCCATCAAGAGGATCTTCTGATACTTGAGGGGGGCCAAGGGATACATGCTTTGCTATCAGGGTTCAGACCTGCATGTACAAGGTTTCACATTTGCAGACTTTGGTGGTGATATAGACGGGAGCGAGTCTACTTCAGGATACGTCTTCATGCTAGGAGGTGGATTTGTTCCTTGGGCAAGCAAGAAACAGGATTGCATTGCCATGTCCACCATGGAAGCAGAGTATGTTGCATGTTCGGCAGCAGCTATGGAGGCTGTGTGGCTCCGTAAGCTTTTGGAGAGCTTAGAGATTATTGCTAGTGCCAGAGATCCTATTTCATTGTCATGCAATAATACTTCTGACATTGCTCTTGTGAAGGACCCAAAGTTTCACAAGAAGTCGAAGCACATTAGGAGGAAGTACCACTATGTTCGTCAGGCCTTAGTTGACAAAGATGTTGACATCAGTTACGTTCCACTGGAGAGATGTTGGCTGACCCTATGACTAAGCCTTTAGTTGGTGAGATATTTGTGCGTCATACTAGAGGCATGGGATTACGCTATGTGTGATATGGTTTCAGGCCAAGTGGGAGTTGTAGGAGTTTTTGTGGCTTTTCAGCATTTTATTTCATTTACATTTATCTTATGTGGATGCTCATATTTAGCACATGTGATGGTTATTATTCGCTATTTGAGATAGCCTTGTTTTTTCATTTATGCTCATGCTTATGTGGATGCATTTTAATTAACTAGATGGATTTAGTTAATCGATGAGATTGATTAATGATCGTCAATAGGTGCGATTTGCTACTCACACGGCATAGACCGGCCCCGACATCTGGGATGTGTGGGATGAGGCTGATCGCATTGACATCTGGGATGTCTGACGAAGTGATTGGCCGCCCTGATTCCACAGGAGATCAGGACGATTGACCTGTTTTAGAGCCAGGATGAGGCATTCCCAAGATTAGTCGGATGGGCCTTATAGTCATTAAGGACTAATCCTGCATGGTGTAACCGCATGACGATATATTTTGTTCCGGATTGCTACGTGCTTTCTAGATTTACACCATGGCTGTGCACTGGGTGTGACACGTGCCAGAGACCACTACCTACAGGTGCAGGATTAATCCTTTTTACCTAGTACCATGTGTGAGGAGCCGGTTCCGTAGGTAACTCTTGTGCCCTTAGGTACCCTTCGCTTTGCTAGGAAGTTGAAGTCTAATGCTCGCTACTTTGGCATGCTAACCTGCGGTTGTGATCGATTCGACCTATTAGCGCATTGCTGGAAAAGCAGTTGGACTGATACGGAATAGCATGTGTGGTTGGGGAAGATCTCATGATATTTACACTATACCTGGGCTATGGCGTGCACTTGTTTATCTTTATCGGCCGCAGCATTTTTATCGGGTTTTATCGATCGTTTTGCGAGTTATTTTCTAAATCTATTTATGTAGTTAAATATGTTTATTTTAGAAAATTATTTTTGCAAAACATCAGTTTGCTCAACAAATGAACAAGTACATACTGAGGTGGATGGGGGCTCTTTGGGATTAGAGCAGTTCATCTCGGTGTATATGTGTGGATCTAGGGCAGGCTAGATGGGATTGTGATGTTGTCGTTCTGGTCAGATGGAGATTTGGTACGGTACTCTCGTTGAGGAGATGATTGTTCTCTGAGGTCTCACTTGTTAGGTTTCAGTATTTGAGATCAGGTGTGGATGGTTAGAATTGCTAAAGGGTTAGTTTTGTGTCATTGATCTGACTGCCTTTTGGGTTAGGCAGGTTGGTAACTATCATTATGCCTTGAGGGTATTTTGGTATTTTAGATCAATAATGGCACGGCTGTAATAAAGTCGAAGAAGGAGGGCTTTTTGTTTACACTTGAAAGTAGAGATTTTGGGGGTAATTTGGGAATTACCAAATTTTCTATTTCTATATAAGTGAGCTTATGGCTCATTCTCTACACACTCCTAAGATTCTCTCCTCCCTCTTCTTCTTCTCCTTCTAGCACTTTTTCTATCCACCCTCGATCTCTCCCGTCCATCTTCTTCTGACTGAGATCTAACGGGTGTACAGTTACAAACTCCCTCGTGGTGTACGTACAAACCCCCCTCAAGGTTTTTTTTCGATCATTTTCCATCCCGTCAGAATATGGTTTCGATTGCGGCTTTGGCGTGATTACGTGTCCGGTTTAAGGATTTAACGGGCGAAATTTTTTGAAATCAGAGCTTCCGCAGCGTATAGTTTGGCCATATTCCGCTTTAAACCCTGTGGTTTGAAAGTCATCAAACACACCCCCTCAACATTCTGACATTTTTAAGTAGACCCCCTCCGTTGATGGTCCGTTAGCTTAACCTAACGAAATGACTAAAACTAACCATGGTTAATATTGAGGACAAAAATACCCTCATTTGCAAAAGATTAGGGTTACGCCATTTTCCGTCGCCGCCGTCGTACCTCCGGCCACCGCCGTGGCCACCTTCGGCCGCTACTGTTGTCGCTATCTCCGGCCACGGCCATCACCTCCACCCATGGCTACATCAAACCCACTTTTCAAAAAAAAAAATATTGACAAAAACATAAAAAAATCCCTAAAATATTAGGGTTTATGTGCAAATCATAATAATGATGTGAATGAAGACAAATAAAACTCCTAAATCAAGGGTTTATGTTGACAAATAAACAAGATTTTGAATCAAACCCTAATTTTAAGTTTTAAAGTATGAAAACCCTAATTTCAGTTGGAGAAGACGAGGGCATAACAGTCATTTCCCTCTTTCCGTCTACTCAGTCATGTTAAAAAAACCCACGGAACCACAAGGGGTGTGTTTGATGACTTTCAAACCACAGGGTTTAAAGCGAAATATGGCCAAACCACAGGGGGTCTATATGTAATTTTCCCTTATATTTATGTGAATTGCATTGGTGATGTGGTGTCTGTATTACATATAGATATTTATATGGATTATATGCAAAATGTGGTATTATTGATTTATCATACATGCATTCGATATTGTTAAACATTATGGATGGTTTTTTTTTACTTATGTGATGGCTTTTTGAGAGTGTATTTGCGATTTTTTTTTTAGAATGACAGAAATTTCATTAATAAAAAGGGGGGGGGGTCAAGGTGGTCAATACATAGAGGGAAAATATAGGAATAGGAACATGATTTAAGGAAATGAAACTCCAGGAAAGAAAATAACAGGATCAAATCCTATGGGGGCAAAGAGTCATGCATCTCTAATGCCTCCTTCCCTACCCCTATCTGTCCAACCTATCAGCCACACCATTTGCTGACCATCTCATGTGTTGGAAGACAATAGAAGAGGATTTCGTTCGATCAAAAATCTCATCAAAGAATCGATAGAATCTCCAAGGGTGAGGATGGGAACCACTAATCCAGCGAATAACATTTAAAGCGTCGCCTTCCACCACCACGTTTTTTAGGCATTCTCTGTCCAGCAGCTTAATACCTTGGTGAACAGCACACACCTCCGCCTCACTAGCATCTCCTATTCCGATAGCACGTGCAAAGGCCCAAATAACTCTCCCATACTCGTTCCATAGAACAACCCCAATACCCACGGGACCCGGGTTTCCCAAGCTAGACCCTTCAAAATTCAGCTTTAAGAAGCCCGGGGCAGGAGGAACCCATTCCTGCCCGATCTTTTATTTCTGCTCCGCACTTAAACAAATCTCCTTCCACCCATTCCATACATCAAAAGCCAATACGAAGCTAAAGCAAGGGATAGCCTTAACTCAGGAAATCGCGAAAGCTACCACTGATGTAAAGATTGGTTGACCCCTTAGCATGATTTTTGAAGGCTCTAGCATTTCTTTCTTTCCAAAGAACCCATAAAGTGGCCAAGAAAGATACATTCCAAAGGATTTTACCTTTCTTTCTCTATGGAGCTAAAGACCAACTTAAAAAAGAGATCCAAAAGTTTAGTGGGAAATACCCAAGCAATCCCGAATCTACCCAAAATTTTACTCCGCGACCTGGCTAAGCGGCAATGGATGAAAAGGTGGTCCATTGACTCCCCTGCCTCATTACAAGGGGGACAATGATCAATAATCAGCATCTCCCTCTTTCACAAGAAATCTATAGTTTGAATCCTTTCACGAAGAGCCGCCCAACCGAAGGAACAAGCCCTGCTAGGTGCTTGAACCGTCCAAACCTTAGTAATATCGGCAGAATCAGGGCTAGTCACAAGGTGGAATTAGAAAGATTTCACAGAGAAGTCCCCAAATGAATTCCAGATCCAAACCCTTTTATCCTCGCCAGTCCTCTTGGCATAAACCTCTTCCACCAACTGAAAAAGCCTAGCAATAGCATCACATAAACCTCTTCCACCAACTGAAAAAAAGCCTAGCAATAGAATCAATCTCTCTATCGAAAAAAGTTCTTCTTAACAACGGTCTACATCCTACAAAATCTCCACTCTTATCCATATAGTCTTTAACAAAAGTATCCTTGTCATCTGCTACTCATAACACATCCGGAAAGATATCCTTAAGTGGACACAACGAGCACCACTTATCAAGCCAAAACCGAATCATCTCTCCTGAATACACCGAATGCCTTCTCCAAACAAGTGACTGAACTGCATGATATCTCTCCATAAAGTAAGGCCAGGGTGCCTAAACAGTCCTTTGATTCCCATTGACTCGGAGAAGCGCCATACTTACTATAACTTTAACCCGTGGCTGTGAGCCCTCCTTTCCAAATCTCCAAGGCCATATTCCCAAGAGAGCAATTTTCACTTCCTTTATCCTTCTGATACCAAGACCTCCCCCTTGACCCTTTTGCACACTTCTTTCCAATTCACCAAAGGAATTTCCCGTCCCCCCCCCCCCCCCCCCCGCACGAAAAAAAAGTAATCTTCTTTAATCTGCTCAATTCTATTCATAATACTCATTTAAAGAACGAGTGTATTTGTGTTTATTCTAGCTTTTTCTGAATTTTCATCTTAAATGTCAATCATTTGCATATATATTCATACATCTTCTTGATTTTACAGTATTTCCCCTCGATTTTCCATCCAAAGCCAACATATTTCTATTTCTGTCACGATCGAAACACATACCGAATGCGAAACTTGAAACCTTACCTCCAGTGAATGAGAGTTGGTACTCATAGCCAATCGACCAAATGGATTTTAAAAAGGGTTAGGTGTCGCTAGCTACATCTCCTTCATACGTTGGCCTAATGTTGGTTGTGTGAGTTTTAATGATGCTAACATTGATATGAAATTACATACGACAAAGGGCTCTTTGCCCATTATTAACAAAAGAAAAAAAAAGTAAAGTGCACCGCTAAATTAAGGGTAAGAATTAGATTCCACCGTGGTTTTGAGATTGGAAGGGGTTGTAGGAGCACACCCATCTCTGATCTCACCATAAATACGGTCTCTGCTAATGTCTCTGCCATAGCTGTCAAACTCTTACGTACGAGTCAACTCCTGAGTTGAGTCGTTGGGCTTTCGTGGCGAGTCTCATGGGTGACTCGCCTCTGTTGAAGACTCTTACGAGTCGTCTGGTGACTTGAACGAGTCGCTGCGAGTCGACTCGGAAAAATAAGACTCTTACGAGTCGAGTCAAGTCGCTAAGACAGGGCTTTCTTGTGTTTGATGGTTGAAAACTTGGAATTTGGAACTTAGAACCTAAATTTTTGTGCATGCAAGTTACAAGCATATAGTTATTTATATTTTCGGCGTAGTGCTTTATTTATGTGCTATTGGGTTATATTTTTTACATGCTTCATCTTTTGATATATAATTATATTTGGGAAACGATATCAGCACAACCATGTTTTGCTATTTGCACGAATGCATCTTGTCTTTTAGTATTTAAAGAGCTGTCAAAAGGTTATTACAATTTCCAAAAAGCTCTTACAAGCCAATTAAAAAAGAAAAGATAAGCTAGGGCATCTTTCTGTTCTTGTCAAAAACTCTTACATGTCACGAGTCGAGTCGAGTCACGAGTCATAAAATTAAGAAATCAAGCCACAAGTCGAGTCATGGGTTGACAACTATGATCTCATTTCTCATTCAAATAAATTAACTACAACACCAATAAGGTTCCCAGTTTATGAAATGTGATATTTTGCGAATGCAAATAAAGAATAAATGATGAAACCTTATGTACGCGGAACCCTCACTCGGGGTCCTCATGAAGGAGGATCCTTCACTTCATGATGGCGAAGGGGTGGAGATAATGCAGTTGACTAATTTGGAATGTGAGATGGCTGATTAAGTTTTGAGAGTGACAAATTGGGGGTGGAAATAACTAATTAAGGGCATGGAGTGGCTAGTTGGAGATGGGAGATGAATTAGATTGGAAGTTGTGTGCAGTGAATAGAGTAATAATCATAAGTTTCAAACTAAATTCAGGACAAACAACCAAAGCTGTACCTCAATAAATTACAATTAGGAGACCAAGATATGGTGTTTCCTCAGAGTAAACAATAGAAGAAGAGAAACACTTGCATAAACCTCAAAATCATAAATAATCAGCAACTTCTCAATAAGAGTGTCACATCATATAAATACTCTTTTTCACCTCTGAAGTACCTTGCACATAATATTATTGATCTTTATTAAACACTTCCTAACTATAAAACGCTTCTAAAATAGTAAGGGATTTGATAGGGACTATCGCAGAAGGCATTTCGCTGTCCGGCTGTTGCATGAGAGAGCAGCCACATCGGATGATTTAAATGAATGAGACAAAATCTGTTGAAAAGTGAGCTTATGTGGCTGCTCTCTCATGTAACAGCCGACCCGCAAAATGCCTTCTGCGATGGTCCCTAGCAAATCCCAAATAGTAATCAAACAAACTAGATTTCTTTCGTAAAAATAGTTACTTTCCAAAGAAAACAACCCCAAATCTCTTATAAAATTTTAAGAGTGTAGCTTAAACTATTTATAACGGTGAACCAGCCTTAATTTACGTTCCTACTTCAACTTAGAAGTAGAACTCTAAAAGCTTAAGCTTAAATTATTTCTTCTAATATATCGACTTTCTAAACCCCATCAAAACTATTTCAAAAAATTTGTTAAAATTATCAAAATGCATAATTTTTGTATACAAACGTCATCATTCCTTTTGCAATTGCTGTTCTGAAGAACCTATGGATTTGCATTGTGTCAATTCCCTTTCAGCTGGAGAAAATTATACTCCTGAAAATTTATAACCCTACCATATTGTCTTCTTTGAATTAAGATGTTGTGGAGATCCTTCCACCCAATGAGATATTTGGAGTAGAACTCCATACATTGTTCACAATCCTACATATACATACTTCTGGAAATCTTAGGCACATTTTGCTGAGCCCACAAAGTTGCAAACTTCGGCCACACCTCACCACAACGATCATTAGTAATCGCCTTCTTTAACAGTAGGGAAGCTTGTGAAGTATCAACCTTCTCATAGCAAGGAATCATCTTACCATCATAGGAAAGTCCAAGCAGCATGAGTACATCATCGAGAGTAATGATTAGCAATCTACATCGGGTGCCCTACATGTTAAATGTTAATACCATTAATAATATCATCACACCATGTCACCATGGCTAGGATTATCCGAACATCTATTGAGAATTATGGGACCTAGGACATGTTTTATAGACAAAAACAATCAATCATGTTAATGTTCGGAAGTCACAATGAACCTTCTTGTAATAATTCCCAATTTTTTGTCCAGAATCCCGGAAGTTCGAAGGCCTTCCCCCCAAAGGAAAAGAAAGGAAAACCATGAATTTAACCAAGAGAAGCCCGATCGAGGTAGTATTACAAGAAAAAAGGGGAATATGCTATATGACCACCTGCTTGAGCCGAGGATCCTCAGTCATCTTCATCGCTATCATCCTCAGTCTCTATATTACTCATCTCCTCATTTCTTGTGTTTCTTCATACATAGAACATCATCATAGGGGGTTCTACGGCTACAGATGCCAACCTCTTCGAGAATGAAGGATTCTCCAATCACATCAAGTTATCTGGTAAGGAGTCCAAATCACTAAAAAATCAAGCACTTATTAATTAAAGAAGGGGGATACACCGCTTAAAAGTGTTTCTTCCCTACAAAAAACTTTGTGATTCAAATCCTAGGATAAGCAAAAGGGTGAAGAAGGATCTTCCTTGACTGTATTTACAACTAGAAAATAATTTAAGCATGGCATGAACATCTCAGATTGTAAGGGGGAAAACTATTGGAAATATAAAAGTGGACAATGGATCTGTTGTGATTGCATCCATTGTCTATTTTATCAAAAGGGGCAGCCTAGTGCACGAGGCTCCCGCCATTGCGGGGTGTGGGGAGATGTACGCAGCCTTACCCCTGCTTTCCAGAGGTGTTTCCGTGACTCGAACCGGTGACCACCAGGTCACAATGGAGCAACCTTACCGTTGCGCCAAGGCTCGCCCTCTATCCATTGTCTGTTTTATGACTAAAAGAATATGGACAGCCCCAAAATCAATGCAAAACTGAAGAAGAAAGCCCTCATAAGGACAAATCTTAGCATGAAAAATATCTACTCTTAAGCATGAGAAATAAGATTAGATTAGCCAAACCTTGTATGTCAGCGGCCTTTACTTTTGTCGAGGAACATGGTTGCAAATTCTGGGACTCAGAGAAATCTATTGTCCGTCCATCTCTACGTTGGGGATGTGTGCTATCTTGTGCTGATCTTCGCCTCCTCCTTTGCAGCGCTCCTCTAGTAAGGGGCAATTAACAATATGCAAGTTCTGAAGCGTGTTGGGCAGACCCTCCTGTGGCAAGGATGCCAGTTGGGGACAATGAAAAAGTACCAACCTTTTGAGATTGATGAGGTCTTGCATCTCAAACTCTTTTGGCAATGACACGAGCTCATCAAAATCAGCAATATATAATTGTTCAAGTTTAGCTTTGGATTGCAAGAACCCTCCTGGTAACTCTTTTAGCTTTGGAAACCCAGAAATACTCAAGGACGTAAGCGAGGTGAGGTAATTCACTGTTCTCAGTATCTCCTCTTCACATCCATTTATTTCTAAATCCTCAAGAGATGGAAGCCTTGGAAGAACAGTTAGTCGCTTACAATTCCGTATGGACAAATTTCTTAGGGTGGGAGGGAGGTTTGGTAATTCCCTCAGCTTGGGGCAATCTATTAACTCAAGTTCCTGAAGGCAATGGAAAATTCCGGACCATTCCTCCACAGCAGGCATGTCCTGAAGTGCTAGTATTTCTAGTGAAGGAAACTGCTTAATGCCTTTACCATAAAACTCACAACCTACTTGTTTTACCCCATGAATTCCACGAATGTAGAGCTCCTTAAGCAAGGGTAACTGCCCAAGAGGAGGGAGGAATTTGCATTTTCTACAATTTAATATGTACATGGTTTCTAAATTGGAGGACGGACATCCCATCCAACTGGCAAATTTGAGGCCGCCATACTGACATATACATATCATTTTCAGGTTAATGTGAGGTTGAAGTCCTTCAAGTACATCCTCAACTATCTCATCTTGTAAGTTATTTGGATAGTCAAGACTCCATTGCAATTTCAACTCACGAAGGTGTTTCTTATTCTTCAACTCGGCATCCCTGGCCTCTTCTTTGCTCCCCACATTCTCGAGCTTTGAAATGCAGATTGATCCTTTGAGATTCATCATGTTCCTTAGCTCTCCTATCCCACATTCACTCTCCTTGTTCACTACAAATACAGACAATGTTTGAAGAGAAGTTAATGTCCCAATTCTTGGTGGCATGGATCTCAATTTGGGGCTAGAATTAATCAATTGAGTATGCATATCAAGATGTCGTAGGTTTAATAGGTTGCTCATGTCCTTGGGCAACTCAAGAAGCTCAGAGCAATTTCTTAGTTTTAGTGTCTGTAGATTGTGAAGGCGACAAATTGATCCCGGAAACTTTTTGATACGAGCTTGAGAGATATCAAGGTACCTAAGATGTTTCAAATTGCCAATTGACTTAGGCAACTCCATGATAAAAGTGTGACTCAAATCCAGGACACGTAAGCATCTTAACTTTAAGAACATATCATGTGGGACTGAAACCAAGGGATGAATGCTGCTAGGAAGATATAAATATACCCCAAGAAATAGAAACGTTCGTAAGCTTTTAGCTTTATAGAAGGCCTCAAAAAACACTGGCTTGTTACAATCACAAAGCAATGATGAATGACGAGTCTTGTCTGAAATACTGCACAAGTTATCATTTTCCATTCTAAAACATTCATAAGCAGAAATAGATTGTGCTAGATCATGAATTAGATCATGCATCTTATATATGGGTTTATCTTCCCAGTTACTATATGAATATTGAAAGAACGATCTCCACAACAGCCCATCAAAGTACTCGCCGCCTATGTCCTCCATTTGTTTCCCTCTACTAGGCTGAATAAATCCTTCTGCCATCCATAATTGAACTAGTTTTTCTTTCTCGAAATTGTAGTCTTGGGGAAATATAGAGCAATACACAAAGCACTGCTTCAAATGTGCAGGGAGATGGCAATAACTCAATCTGAGAGCTGGAAGAATACCATTGTTTTCTGTAGCTAAATCCCATAGTTCACTTTTCAAGATTGTTTCCCACACATTCTCATCTAGTTTAGAGTATAAGAGGCTACCAAGTGTCTTTGCTGCTAATGGCAAACCTCTGCACTTCTTCACGATCTCCCGACCAATTATTTCCAAATTGTCACGTCCATCAGAACTTCCATCCACAAATGCACGCCTTTTAAACAATAACCAACAATCATTATCTGACAAACCCTCTAAACATAGTGTATGTACTGTTCCCACAACCAAAGAAACTTTTACACTTCTAGTGGTTACTATAATTTTGCTTCCTGTTGCCCCAACATTAAATGGAACTCTCAAAACATCCCAGTCATTGTGATTTTCATTCCACAGGTCATCTAACACAATTAAGAATCTCTTTCTGTGCAGAATTTCTTGAAGTGTGGCTTGGAGTGGATCCAAGTCATTGAGGTTAGAAGTTGTCCTTGTTGCAGATTCTATTATTGCTTTTGTTGTCCTTCTAACATCAAAATTTACTGACATGCTGACCCATATTGTTAGCTCAAAATGGTTCTTTACTTGCTCGTCATTGTAGGCAAGCTGAGCAAGTGTGGTCTTCCCAAGCCCCCCCATGCCAACTATTGTAACAACAGAAACATTCTTTCCCCTAGATTCATCTGAGAGCAACAATTCTATTATCTTCTGCATATCCTCTTCTCTACCAAAAACACTTGATTTGTCTATCAAGGAGCTAGTCTGTGGTCTATCCATAATTTCAATCTGCCCATATTCATTTCCCTCGTTCAACCGAAGACAATCCCGTTCTTTGCTAATCTCATCTAACCTCTCCCTGATCTCCTTTATTTTACGTGCTATTTTACGTCGATAAAAAATTGGGTTGGAAGTAAAACAAGTGAGCAAGTTATGTACCGTTTGATTTCCATCCTCCACTTCCCTTTGTCTAGCTTTGGTTGCTAACTCGTCCAATATGTCATCCGCATCATAAGCCAAGTCTTTCAGATCCCGCAGCCAGTTTCTCACCGCCGCCTCTTTGACTTGCCTCTCCTCTGCATCATTTAGCACGTCTTGAATTGTCATCAGCGTCCTGGATAGCTTTTTAAGCTCTTGGTTAACACTTGATAATAATCCAAACTCTTCTAAGATTGAAGAGAACGCCTTTTCGAGAACAACTGATAGAATTGCATCTACCATCCTTCTTGCTACAGGAAAAACTAAGATGTGGCAAACCAGAGATGTTTGTGTAGGGAACAAAGCTTTTGATCTTCTTATCTGATCTGTTTGAAGGTCTATACTTTGTGACCAATGGATAGTTTGCTGGTTTTACTTGACTGTGAGTTATAATAAATATATTCAGCAGTTATGCAAATGCTTTCTGATGTCTTCAGGTGCAAATGCTTTCTGATCTTTATGCAAGTCACTTTCAACCCGAATGTTGTAGTTTTTATCTTTTGGGTCTTTTAGGTGGGAAAGGAAACTGCTAGGAAATGAAGGAGAAGAAAAAAGGAAGCATAGAGGAAGTTGCAATCCTCTTTATTTTGGATAAATGTAACATGACTTGGACTACTGACTTTAGTTTGCCTTCTGATTCCAGGTTACTACTACTGACTTTAGTTTGCCTTCTGATTTGAGGTTACCTACCATGGGAAGATACTGTTTCAATTTAATATATACAAAAATAAAAAAAAATTATATATATATATATATATATATATATATATATATATATATATATAAGTAGGGCCCACCTTGTTTGAAGATCTAAACCTTTCATTTCTTGTGCCCCCTCAAGGAAATAGGCTATGTCATAAAACTCATCTTCATGGGATGATCCTAACCCTCCGGTCTCTAGAGAGGGACCTTGTCGGATGGTTATGATCATCCTATGGAGATGATTTTTAGGTCATATCCTATTTACATGGGGGCCCAACAATTGAATGGTATGGATTTTCGTACAAGGTGGGCTCTACTTTATTTTATTTTTTTTAAATCTGCACCAAGATAATATAAAAACTCATATATGAGTTTTGGCCAATCCATTTGGACTTTTGTCTGGTGAACTCCACTATGCAGATGCCATGGTAATAAAATTGGATCATTATTTAGTGGGCTCCACCATGGGGATGCTAAATGATGTTAATTAAATGTTCTAACCTCTCAATTAGTGGATTGAGAAGAGCAGCAAAGCAATTGTAAACAAGAAGGAAATGTTGGCAAGGTCATGGCCCAAGTGTTTCTTTTGTTAAGTGAGGAATCTCCCTTTAATAAAAAGTTAACCCCACCAATGAGGAATGTCTTTGAGTGTGGATTCATTTTTTTTTTTTAGGGAAAAATACACTCTGTGGTTTCTGACACATTCAACTTAACCCCTAATGTTTAAAAAGTTACAAGTAGACCCCCTGTGGTTTCAATTTGTGTAAGGTAGACCCCTTCATTTGATTGGCCCCTAATTTTTTAGGCACACTCTATCTAAGTCAGGGCCCATCAAATGCACGCTTTGGATCATCCAAACAATGTGGGCCCACTGTGTTTTTTGTAGTGTTTGGATTCGGGTATGGGCCCACATTGTTTGAATGATCCAAAGAGTTCATTTGATTGGCCCTGACATAGATAGGGAGTGCCCAAAGAATTAGCTCCATCGGATCATCCCAACCCTTCAATCTGTGGACGGACCGTCAACTAAGGGGACCTACCATATACAAATTGAAACCACAGGGGTCTACTTGTAACTTTTTAAACATTAGGGGTTAAGTTGAATGTGTCAGAAACCACAGGGGTCTAAGTGTATTTTTCCCTTTGTTATTGAATCAAAAGAACCTCAACCTCTACGTTGAAGAACAACGCCTCGACCATTGAGCTAGAGGCTCACTATTCATTTTGTTTTACAATTTTTAATAATCTTTTTAGGGATGTTACCCTACTCAAAGATGCTATTAACCTCCAAAAAGTACAAACAAAGTGAGTAGTGCCATTATCAAAATATGGTAGTCTAGATATCAACTGCCTTTATTGGATGGGATTTGCTGGGGACGACCTCCGAAGGCATTTTGCGGCCCACTGTTGCATGATAGAGCAGCCACATCAGATGAATTAAATGAGTAAGACAAAATCTGTTGAAAGTGAGCCTATGTGTTTCTAAAAGAAAAGCATGGAGAAAGTCGACAATGTTTCTTGAGGATAAATACAACATGGCGTGTGGGATTCTGATCACTTTCATTTTTCCTTCTGATTTAAGGTTAGATGAGAAATGGGTAATCTGTTTACCTGCCCAACTGGGTTACATGTGGTTTTAGAATGTTTCCATTTCAAGAAAAAGGTGAATGACCAAGAAGTTTCCAAAAAATGTTGTTGTTCTCATCCCTTGGTTACATGTTCTCATCTCTACACATATGTGTAGAGAGTTCTCTACACACTAGCTTAAAAAATGGTGGGGGCCCATATTGTTTGGGTGATCCAAGCCATCCATTTTAAAGGCCCTCACACAGATAGGGTGTCTATAAAAAATCAGATCCATAGGATCATCCCAACCCTACGATTTGTGGAGGTAAAATGGATGTCTTTAAACCTTTACAAATTAGTCCATTTTTTGTCTCCACAGTTCGAATGGTTAGGATGATCCTATGGATCTGATTTTTTATGGACACCCTATCTATGTGAGGGCCTTTAAAATGGATGGCTTGGATCACCCAAACAATGTGGGCCCCCACTATTTTTTAAGCTAGTGTGTAGAGAACTTATCTACACATATGTGTAGGAACCGTTTTCTCATATATATATATATATATATATATATATATAGAGAGAATAGAGTTCCTAAGGTGTCACCTCATATAGCTTATATGAGGTGGCGCTCACAAAACATAAGGGGCCCACATTTTTGGGGTGATCCAAACCACTCATTTGAAAGGCCCTTAGATAGATATGGTGCTTACAAAAAATCAGGTCCATAGGATCATCCTAACCCTTCCATTTATGGAGGTTAAAATGGGCAAATTTATGGAGGTTTATACCCATCCATTTCAACCTCCACAAATGGAAGAGTTAGGATGATCCTGTGAAGTTAATTTTTTGGGCACACCCTATCTATGTGAGGGCCTTTCAAATGAATGGTTTGGATCATCCAAACAAAGTTGGCCCCTTATGTTTTTAAGCGCCACCTCATATAAGCTATATGAGGTGACACCTTAGGAACTCTATTCTCATATATATATATATATATATATATATATAGGGTTTAAAGACATCCATTTTACCTCCACAAATCGTAGGGTTGGGATGATCCTATGGATCTGATTTTTTGTAGACACCCTATCTATGTGAGGGCCTTTAAAATGGATGGCTTGGATCACCCAAACAATGTGGGCCCCCACTGTATTTTAAGCTAGTGTGTAGAGAACTCTCTACACATATGTGTAGGAACCGTTTTCTCATATATATATATATATATATACACACACACTAGTCAAAAACCCGTGCGATGCACAGGCCGACAAAGAACTGTACGGACCACGTCATAGGTTGATCCAAACCGTCCATGTGATGGAACACAACATAAATAGGTTGTGCCCCAAAAATCATTTCCATAGGCCGATCCTAGCCCTCCAATCTATAGATGTTTCCATAATTCATCTTATCTTAAATCGGACGGTCAAGATCACCCTATAGTTTTTTAATTAAAAAATCATAAAGGAGGGGGGTAAGATCGAAATTATACGGCTTTAATGGGTGCCTTTGTTAAAAGCATAAAGGGGAGTAGGATTGAAATTATATGATCTAACGGGTGCCTTTGTTAAAAGCATAAAGGAGGGGGGGTAGGATTGAAATTATATGAGTTGAATGGGGGCATTTGTTCAAAAAAGTCAAAAAATGTGAGGTGTAATTCTCAAGTGATTTTCAAAAAAATTGAAAAAACCCTCCTCTTTTCATTCCAGCTTATTATAGTAGATAGATATGGAAATGATGTCAGCACAACCATGTTTTAATAATTGCACGACCTAGCTTGTCTTTTCTTTTTTAATTGGCTTGTAAGAGCTTTCATGGAAATGTAATAACCTTTTGACAGTTCTTTAAGGGTGCTGATTCCCACACCCTTTAGGATGTTTCACCCCCCCTTCAGTGTGAATTGACATCAAAAAGACTTAAATGAGACTTTTTTACATCAATTCTCGTTAACCGGGTGCGAATCATCCTACAGGGGTACGAATTTATCATCTCCCCTCTTTAAATTCTATAAGACAAGATGCATTAGTGCAGATAACAAAACATGGTTGTGCTGATAATATTTCCTAATATATAATAGGGATAATTACATTTACACCCCCTCTAGTTTCTGACACATCCACTTCCAGCCCTATAGTTTAAAACGTGACAAATACACCCCTGTAGTTTCAATTTGTTTAAGGTTTGCCCCCTCAGCTGAAGGTTCGTCCATAGATTGAAGGGTTAGGATGATCCGATGGAGCTGATCAAACGCTTTGGATTCAGGTATGGGCCCACATTATTTGGATGATCCAAAGCGTTCATTTGATGGGTCCTGACATAGATAGGGTGTGCCAAAAAAACAGCTCCATCGGATCATCCTAACCCTTCAACCTTCAGCTGAGGGGGCAACCCTTAAACAAATTGAAACTACAGGGGTGTATTTGTCACGTTTTAAACTATAGGGGTGGAAGTGGATGTCAGAAACTAGAGGGGGTGTAAATGTAATTATCCCTATATAATATCTAATTCAGCCAAAAGGAGTAGAGGTTGATATTACATAGATGGGCCCTCCCAGACGTGTATTTGTTGCGAATAGTTTACAGGGCTGTCAAAGGTATGAAATGGTGGGCTCCATCTGCTTTTCATATGCTTAAACATAGTTAGCAAAATGTGATTAGGCAAAATGATGGATGGGAAAAATTCGAGTTTAACACAGTATTAGTTCAAAAAAATGTGGTAAAGATTTTGTATTATACAAAATATAGTGGGGATAAAGTTGGAAAGTTGGCCAAAAAATGCATATAATAGTCTAAAACGGGTTTTAAACGTGTTTAAAACATTTTCCACAAAAATACGGAGTTTTATTCACTTTAAAAAATTTACGCGAAGTATTAAACAGCACAACAATAAAACACATTTTTTCAAAAAAAATAGGGCAGTGATAAATCGATTCCCCAAATTGATAAATCGACTCCCCATGTGTCTATCTCTCTCCTCCTGCCCAAAAAATAATGTTGTTTAAAACGGAGTTTTGCTAACTATGCTTCTAAACTAGGCAGATATATATTAGGTTGAGCTTTTGCTAAAAAAATGAACTGGAATCAACCCCAACCTGACCCAATTCTATTGTAAAAAGCCTAAAAGTTCAACCTGAATTACCAAAAATCTAGCCGAGTTGAACCCCTACTTTCCTTTGTCATTCATTTTATTTCCATTGAAAGTTTTTATTGGAAAACTTATTTCATGGAAAAAATTTACTGAATTTTTTTACACCCCATCCATAGCATGGGTGGGTTCATCATTTTACAACAAATGTTTTGATAAGTAAGGCCTATCATTTTACTCCCGTGCATAGCATGGGTGGGCCCCACCATTTTACACCCATGAGTGGGCCCAGAATCTCCATCCAAATTCATGCATAGATTGTGCCCCACCATTTTATATCGTGATTTGATAGGGTGGGTCCCACCAACTCCGCTCTCAAACCCATGCATTATGTGGGGCCCAAAATTTTACATCATCTTTTGATGGGATGGCTGCCAAAATCAAGGTTTTTACTCGAGATAATTTTTGTCTTTTCACATATAACGATAGTTTGTTCATTTTGAGTAAAAAAATGTACTATGTTTTAATAATTGCACAAACTCAGCTTCTCTTTTGTTTTTTAAATGGCTTCTGAGAGCTTTTTAGGAACTGTAATAACCTTAGACAGCCGTTTAAAGAATAAAAGACAAGATGAGTTCTTGCAATTATCAAACCAAGGTAGTGCCAGTACCAGTAGCCCAAATAGAAGGAAAATGGGATGGGAGCTGCTTGGATAAAGGGTGAAAGAGGAATAGTAATTGTTCAAACGGGATGGCAGAGTTGAAGACGTTCAAAATGCGACTATTCCATCCTCACCCTTCTACCCTACAGCCGAAACAACACTTCCAAACCAATGTCTTTGAGCAAGGTAGGACCCACTCATGTTTTTCAAAATGAACCGTATGGCCCACACCATGGGACGATCCAAACCGTCCATTTGATAGGTTACATTAAATAGGTTGTGTACCAAAAATCATTTCCTCAGGATGATCCTAGCCCTCCGATCTAAAGAGAAACTGAATATTATGGAAACCTTATAGATCGAGGTTTGCAATCATCCTATGGAAATGATTTTTGAGGCAGAACCTATTTACGTTGCGGCCCCGGCTTGTATCCTCCTGTGGTCTGGACCGTACACTTTATTTTGAAAAATATGATGGGGCCCACAATTGGGCCTTAATGTTACTGTACATCCCACACTATAGGATAATCCAAACCATCCATTTGATGGGCCGGAACGTAAATACGATGTGCCCCAAAACTCATTTCCATAGGATGATCGCAACCATCGATCCCTCGTCAAGGCAACTGCTTTCTTTATTTCGCTTGCCGTTAGCCTTACTAATAGGGCTACCATGTACACTTCATTTTGAAAAATATGGTGGGGCCTACAATTGGGCCTTAATGTTAGTGTACAACCCACACCATAGGATAATCCAGACCGTCAATTTGATTGGCTGCAAGGTAAATACTAAATAGGTTCTACCCCAAAAATCATTTCCATGGGATGATCGCAACCCTCCAATCCATAGAGGTTACCATAATATGCAATTTCTCTTAGATAGGAGCGCTGGCAACCTATTTACATTGTGACCCATCAAATGGACGGTTTGGATCATCCCGTGGTGCCGGCCATACGTTTCATTTTGAAAAACATGGGTGGGGGCTACCTTGCTCAAAGATTTCCATCAAATTAATTATTGGGCCCACCAACAGAGAGAGAGAGAGAGAGATAGTGGTTTGGAAGTGTTGCACCGGCTGTAGAGTGGGGGTGGGGGGTTTTTTAAATATTCTTCTAATTAGAAAATCAGGCCATGTCATCATTGGGACCAAAACACCCATGATGGAATTTTATTTTTTATTTTTATTTTTTCTTTTTGACTTGTTGAAAAAGACTTAAATGTCCTTGTATGTGAAAAGACAAAATTTTACCTTGTAAAAGACCAAATTACCCATGCCATGCAGGAGTGTTACATAGTGGGCTCCACCCATCATTGGGACCCACTGGGTGAGATGAGTTTTCTCATTGAAAATCACATGGCAGCTGGTTCATGTTGTACAAGGATTGTTTCTTAAAAAAAACAATAATCATCCAAAACAGTTTTGGACTCACAATCGGTTCTCAAAATCCAAAACAAGCAAAAACCAGTCTTAAAAATGTTTTTCTCTTAGTATTGATCTGAGTCTCTCTGAGTTTCAGCATGTTTAAAACTCAAAGTTAGATTATTAATCAATCACAGTTATTAGTAAACAGATGGCCCTCTATACAATAAATAGTGAACTCATAAAAGCAACACTAGAAAGGGAGAAGAGCTCATACTCTCATTGAAAGTCCTAGAAACACAGCAGCAGATGAGATTTGCACCTTAAGATCAGCAATATCGACATCGTGGCCACCTTCAACCAAGCCCCATCGATCAACCTGCACAATAAACCACGAAAAAGCAGTCACTTCGAAAATATCTCAATATTTTGTGATTTTTTGATAAAACGACATAATCCCAAAAAAAACTCCAAGATTCTGAAAAAATCAAGCTATCATAATATTTTATTTTTTCAACTACGTAAACTATCACTAAAATAATATCGCAATAAATTCACAATATTATTTGCTTTGCTAATTCAGTTTTTTCCTGATACAAACCCAAAATTAACAAAAAAAAAAGTTTTAAATATCCCAAGATGTATGGAATGAAAGCAAAAGAACAGACGAAAGGAAAAACCTGTAAATCTTCTTCGAGTCTAATCAACTCGATGGCCTCCTCAATTTCCAACCTTCCACGAAAGGTTGCAATAGAAATTATCAGAGAATGTGCAGCTGCCGTCATTGCATCGATTGCAGCCAATTCACAGTCACTTGTTTTCTTTAGAAAGTTTTCAATGGCACTAACCAGACCATCCTCTTGCTTGGCACCAAAGAAACTCGAGGACACTACCGGCTTAAAACCGAATTCTGACTTAACCCAATCAAGTAAAGGATCGAATTTTTCCATTTGTTTTTCTGCAATTATTCAGAAGAAACAAATGTAAGAAAATCCGTGTTGTATTTAAGATCAAATAAATGACACCGACAAATAATCAAAATAAAACGTCTAAAAAGGGCTAAAGGTTTTTAAGTAATTTAAACTAATGTAGCAGAAAATGAGTTTAGTGATCTATAATCCAGAGTGACAGAGGCATTCAAATATAGAACTGTATGTAACACTAAGTTTGAACTAGTCCACTTGAGGGAAAAGAGGAAAGTTGATAGTTTCTGAAGGGTATCTATTTTTGTGTAAAATCACCTGGGACCTGACAAAACTAAGGGAATGTCCCAATGTTTCAAAACACGGCTGAGTACTCGGTAGATGAGGCCAAATAGTTGGTAAATGCAGCTGCTGAGTACTTGGTTGACGCAGCCGAGTACTCGGGAGAGTCAAAGGAGTTTGACTTTGTAGGGCAAAATGTGGACTCCGACAGGAATGCAACCGAGATAAAAATGAGTCGACTCAGGTGAGAAAATGATGATGCAGGAGAGTTTTGAAACTGTGGAATATTCAACATCTATGAACTTCACTTAATGACCAGCCCATATACATGCTTGGATTCGCTAAAAAGTTTACTCAATCAGCTTCTGAGACAGATGACATAATTTTACTTATTGTGGTCAGAACTCAAAGATTTATTTGTGACAGAATGCATTTCAGAACTACAAACAATATCACATGAGGGCCAAAGCTCAAAATCCTACTAATTAGGACTTTCAGACATTGAAGAACAAGGTTCACCCTAGCAGAACATGTGATATGCAGGCACATGAGTATGTGACAGATTTCAACACGTGAATTCAGGATCGACATATTTGGAACTTTGTTTCCAGCTTTTTTCTGATTTGCACGTAAGTTTAAATTTACTGTAGGTTTTTATTTCTACTCTGTAAAGAAACCTTCTATAAAGAAAAAAGAAAATGTTAAACATTTAAGTTCCATTAATATAACTTACTATAGCCGTTATTGAAAAAACTCACTATAACCGTTATTGAAAAAACTCACTATAACCTTTATTGAAAAAACATTAATTTCTTAGGTAAAATATACTTGAACACATAATTCCTAACTTCTGGGTTTCTCAATTCAACACCTTGAATTTGTGTATGACTGATACTAAGCAACAAAACATAAAGCAACTATCAGTGCCATTTGTTGGAAAAGTAATTCATCCAAGTTGACCAAAAAGGGGAAATAGATAATGAAAAAACAAGGAAGAATAAACTATGTGATTCTAGTCTACTTGACCAAAAAGGGGATAGACATGAAGTGTTTTCCCCTTATCATTAATGGCATAGAATATTGTCGTCCCAATAAGAGGACTCTACACTCAACAAGGAGTAAAGAGCACCATAGAGGGAAAGAGAAAAGTCAACAGGTCATGCAGCAAGGAGGGAATAGAATGAAGACGGAGAATATTCCATCACATAGAATCCAAGACATTTGAACCAAGACCTTTCTCTCAATGTCTCGTTTGTAACAACTTTTCCTTGTGACTCAGCTAATACTATTGCTTGAGCTAAGAATCGTAGCAGCAGACCTTGGCGACTTCATACTTTAGACAAAATTTGGGATTTGGTCCGTCTCCTTCACCCTCAATTCACTCACATGAGAAGATCTGCAAACTCAATGGCTGACGGTTTGGCGAAAGAGGGTGTTAATAGTGACACCACTCACCTCTTTGTCTCTGACTCATTGGATGACTTAGTATAAGTCTTTGTTTTTACTCTTTTATTTACGCATACGGAATTGATTGTATTGCCTTCTAGGGCTTGTTATCATTCGAGGGGACTCCTGGTCCCCCATGTATCACCTTTTGTTTCTGGAATAAAATTTTGTTACCTTTCAAAAAAAAAAAAACTCTTCTTTGCGCAATTATCCAAGGAGAACCCAATCCAGCGTTGCAACTTGTTACCCACCAAACCAATCACATGGTGAATTGGTGATGTCTGAACTTCAAATTAAGCACTTTCATGTGCAAGTTTGTAAACCGTTTTAAGTGGTAAATTTTGATCGTAGACATGGTATTTTAAACTTCAGCCGGCACTCGTCATCCTTACTATACACCCACCAAAAAAAACCCTATATATCTAAAAAATATTAATGCACATTCCATTAATATAAGTTAAAAGGTAAAAGAAATGACATGATCATCGGCTTTCAAAATACGTGAAATATTGTTCCAAACATGTACGACAGAAAATTTCACTAGGTGTTTGGTCTTCTTAAACCATTATGGATTGTTGTCTTGCTTATGTCAAGGTTTATGCGTGCATATTTGTGCTTATTCTAGCATGTCTGGAAGTTCCAACTTAAATTTCAATCATTTTTTTGTCGGTTCCCATAAACTTCCACGAAGTAATTCCATGGGGAAAGAAACCGAACTTTGATTCCTTGGTCATAAATAAAGAAACGTATAAAACCAAACATAAATAAAGAAACATATAAAGCCAAGCATGTACTCGAAGTTAAAACTTTGCAAGATTATTCATAGAATTAGGGGCATGCAGGAAGTTAATGAAACCATCCACTTCATCAAATTTGAATGAGCACACGTAACTATTATTTATCTAAAATTCATAGACTAAGAGCTGAAGGCACAGTTCATGCCTGACAATGTGTCCTGGATGGGGAATGACAAGCACTATTCAATCTGAAGCCTTATTAGGTAAGTCCTGTATTAGTCAAGGGTGAGATGAATGTACATCAAGTCGTTATTGACACTGGATATAAAAAAAGACATGCCCAACAACGAGGCTCTTAGCCAAAGCTTCTTTGTTCTTGCGGCAAAGACATCTGAGGAGATTCATGCCTCGCCTGAATCCAGAAAATCTTGTCTCCTATGCTCTCAGAAACTCCATGATATCCGGGCAAAACTTTGAGGGTAACATGCTCTATCCAAAGAAACCATATGGCCAAACTGATTTCCAATCTCACTGAAGTTTGATGCATTCCAAACATCCGACAGTACACCTTTTACTTCCCTCCACACATCCTGTAATAGGGAAATTCTTATGTTCGCCAAATTGCCATCACTGCAAAGGGGGTCTCAGTCTTGTGCTTCCATATGCGTACGCAGCGTACCAGATCATCCTTGTTAATCTCAGGCGGAAGGAAATCAAAACCTCAAATGTATCACTGTATTTCAATCTTCCCCTTGAGGTCACTTGTGCGAGATAACCAAGCTTCCAATATTTGCCTCAATCGCAACCAACGGGGTACAAGCTTGCCCCAAATCGCCGATTTAAATGCTGGGATTATCTGTAGCCGAGGCACTCCAACAATACTGCCAATGGCCGAGGGAGTGGAGATGAAACATGTCCATTGCGAACTCTCATGCGGGTTGCTGGTGTTCCGGTTTAGGGTTGATTGTCTACCTAACCGTGGCAAACGTTCCCGGCGTGAAAAATCTGCAATGCAACATGCTTTTTTAGGAAAATTTTGGTCTAAGCTTGACCAGATCTCCCCACATGTGCAGCTTGCGGATCGACATATGAAATTGAAGTATTGACAAATGTGACATCACCATTCAGCCAGATTCCAGGGATGGCATTCTTCTCCGCTTTCTCAAATAGTTAGACTTCCTTGCTATGGACGATATCCCATCATGACTCCACGTCTTCTTTAGGGTTTTCCCTCCATGTCGGTCTCTCCTGCAAAGCCTCTACGGTTCTAATCTGCATAACCCTTCCTTCTCGGACCACAGTCTGGTCTTCAAAGTCACTCAAAAAGCCTACCTTCTTCCATGTTTCTCTCCATTTTCTTTTTTCTTTCTTTTTGTTTTTGTGTGTGTGTGTGGGTGGGTGGGTGGGGGGAGGATGAGGGTTTGAGTCATCATGAAGACTCGAGTGGTGGAGGAAGCTGGGTTGGTAAGCCGCCCCCCACTGTCCCCTTTTCCCCTTTTTTTTTATCCTCTTGATCTTATTTTCTCTATGTTTCTATCTCTCTATACCTCGGTTGAGATCATCCCCTTTTCCTTCCTGTTGAGAGAGGAGAAGATAGAAAATAAGAGAAGATTAGAAGAGAGAAAATTGTGATTAGGGTATTCTCCCCCTCACTTATGCATGCTACACACATACAATACACACTTAGGCATGCTACACACATACAATACACACTTCTAACACTCCCCCTAGAGCTAGAATGTATATATTGAACATTCCAAGCTTGTTACAAATATCACTAAGTCTAGCCTTTCCTAGGGGCTTGGTGAGAACATCAGCAAGTTGGTCCGCCGACCGAGTGAAAGTAGTGCATATCTCTCTCTGCTGAATCATGTGACGTATGAAGTGACAGTCCACCTCTATATGCTTCATACGCTCATGGAAGACCGGATTGGTAGCAATGTGAATAGCTGCCTTGTTGTCACAGTATAGCTGAGCTAGGGATGATGGGGAAAAACCAATGTCAGACAAAAGTGAGCGTAGCCAGATAAGCTCACTGCTAGTATGTGATAAAGCTCGATATTCAGCTTCAGCACTAAACTTAGCAACCACATTTTGCTTCTTGCTTCGCAAGGACACTAAGTTACCCCCCACAAAGGTACAATAGCCAGTCGTAGAGCATCTATCGGCTGGAGAGCCTCCCGAGTCAGCATCATTGTATCCTGCCACCCTCCGATGGCCATACCTTTTGAAAAGCAGCCCGTTTCCTGAGGTGCCTTTCAAGTATCGAAGAATCTGACTTACAGCTTGCCAGTGGGATGTACGAGGAACACTCATGAACTGGCTAACAACCCACACAGCATAAGAAATATCTGGTCGAGTAATTGTGAGGTATATGAGCTTCCCAACCAGCCTTCGGTATCTACCAGGGTTATGTAACAAATCACCCTCTTCTGGATGGAGCTTCGTATTTGGGTCCATGGGAGTAGCGGTTGGTTTCATACCCAGGGATCCTGTCTCATCTAGAAGATCTAACACATACTTCCTCTATGAGAGGAAGAGACTAGTAGAGTACCTGAGTAAGCGACCTCAATCCCCAAAAAATATCGAAAGCGACCAAGGTCTTTTGTGGAGAACTCTTTCTGCAGAAAAACCTTTCAACTGCAGAATGCCAAATGTCATCCACATACACTATGAGGAGGACATGACCAGCACCTGACTAATGGCTGAAAAACTGAATGGTCAACTGCACACTGCCTCATGCCATATCTTATGAGCGCCTCACTGAACTTTCCAGACCATGCCCGAGGTGATTGCTTGAGCCCATATAATGATTTGCGAAGCCTACATACCGAGGAGGACATCTCCCCCTGAGCAACATAACCAGGAGGTTGCTCCATGTACACCTCCTCGGCAAAATCTCCATGGAGGAAGCATTTTGGACGTCCAGCTGAAATAATGGCCAGGAGAAATAAGAACACACACAATCTTGGCAACGAGAGAGAAGGTCTCAATGTAGTCGATCCCGTAAGTCTGAGTGTAGTCCTTGGCTACCAAGCGCGCCTTAAGGCGCTCAACCGACCCATTTGGAAAATATTTGATGGCATAAACCCATAGACAACCAACAGGGTGAGCACTAGGAGGAGCAACTAGATCCCAAATATGATTGGCCTGGAGAGCGACCATCTCACTGTCCATAGCAGCACGCCGCCCAGGGTGAGCAAAAGCCTCCTACACAAACTGAGGCAAGGAAACATAAGACAAAGAGGAGATAAAATTGTGAAATGAAGGTGTGAGATGATCATAAGAAACATAAGATGAAATAGGGTGAGCAGTAGTGCGTGAACGAGTGTGTGAAGCAATAGGGGCGTCTACAGCCACATCAGAAGAGAGAACAACAGGTACCTGAGAGCAAGGGGTCGGGATCGTCGACTGAAAAGATGATGTCTCGGGTGCAGAGTAATGGGCATCTGGCCTTGGACGCCGTTGACTTCGGATTCCCATCCTCCCCCAGCTCGTAGGAGTTGGAGGAGTTGAGACCAGTAATGGTGCAGAATCCAACACAGGAGGAGCCACTAATACCTCTAACGGTGGAGAAGAAGACCCAACCGGGTCAGGTAGGACCGGAAGGGGAAGAGGAACCGAAGGGTCGAATACAATAGGACTACTCTCAGCAGAAGCAGTAAAGTAGGAGACTCAAAGAATGTGACATCGGTGCAAACAAAAAGACGACAAAGTTTGGGACTGTTAATCTATAACACTTGTAGCCCTTTTGAGTACGAGAATAGCCCAGAAAGACACAACGTTCAGCCCGAAGGTTAAACTTATTCAGACCCGGGGCAAGGTTGTGAACCAAGGAGACACAACCAAATACCCGTGGAGTAAGAGGAAAGGGATCAGTCTGAGGATGAAGAACCGAGAAGGGAGAGTGACCGTCGAGAACGGAAGAAGGTAGACGGTTGGCTAAGAAGGAAGCCGTAAGTTTAGCATCGCTCCAATACAACTTGGGAACATGCATCTGAAAGAGAATGGTGGGAGCCATATCAAGTAAATACCGCAGCTTCCTCTCGGCTAGACTGTTCTACTGGAAGGTGCAAGCGCAAGAGTACTGATGAAGAATGCCATGAGAGGCAAGGAAGTGCTAAAAGAGATGGGAGGTGTACTCCCTTGCATTATCGGTGCATAAACATTTAAGAGGAAAGGAGTATTGAGTAACAATCTCTGCATAAAAAGTACGAAAAGCAGTAAAAACTTCAGATCTATCCTTTAATAAAAACAACCATGTTATTTTGGAATAATCATCCACAAAAATAATAAAGTATCGATATCTAGCAAGAGAGGTGGTCCTCGAGAGACCCCATACATCGAAATGAACTAACTCAAAAGGTCTCAACACCATACTAACAACCCGTGGGGGAAAGGACACCCTGTGGTGTTTCCCGAGTTCACATGACTCGAACAGAAAGGGCTGAAGCGGTGACGAGATAACAGAAGTCTGCTGGAGTCGCTGAAGAGAAGGATAACACAGGCGTCAATGCCACTGATAGGCATCAACAGAACTATTCAAATTGGTCAGCGGCGGAGTGCACTGAAGCTGATAGAGGCCATCCACCTCACATCCCGAGCCAATCATCCTCCCAGTCGAGAGATCCTGAAACATGGTTTAAAATTTCGGTTTCGGCTGAAGTTTCAGAGTTATCCGAAACCGAAATTTCGGGCTAAATTTGGTATTGGCCCACGAAATCCCTGATTTTTGGGACGAAATTTCAATCAAAATTATCGAAATTTCGAAATTTCGGTAATTTCGTTCGAAATTAGTTAACGGGATAAAAAATTATTATTTAATTATAAATTTCCGAAATTTTGGTTTCGGTACCCATTTCGTTTCGGTCCGAAATTTAAAACCGTGTCCTGAAACAGACAGTACGAAGGAAAAATGAGACGGAGCAATTAAGGGCATTGGGAACACAAAGAACAAAAGATAAAAGTAAAGCCCTGATGAGGGGTAAGAGTACCCACACCAGAAATGGGAGCCATGGTCCCATCAGCTAAAGTAACAGTCTGAGATAAAGAGTGAAAAGGACAAAAAGAACTAAGGGAAGAAGAGTTACCGGTTAGGTGATTGGAGGCCCCAGAATCAATAATCCAGGGACTCGACCTAATGAGAAGAGTAGCAGAGGAACTAGCTGGATGTGCAAAACTAGCAGTGGGTGGACGGCTGTCAAGACGAAGATGCTGGAGCTCCTCATATTCTGCGCGGAAGATGGTGAAAGTGTCAGTCGGGACGGCCGATGGAGAGCTGTCAAGGATGGACGGAGCCGTTGAAGTATCGAGAGGATCAGCAGCAGTAAGGTGAGCCGAGCGAGAGGGACATAGCTCGGGGTGTGGGGTGTAGCAAATATCAACATGGTGACCCTCCCGTCAACAATGAATGCAATATGAGCGTCCACGGCCACCAACAAGGTCACGGGTATCATTACCAAGGCTGTCACGGCCTCGACCATGGCCAACTGAGCCGCCACCACGGCCAAAATGACCGCCGCCATCATATGCAGCGAGAGTAGATCCCTCGGAAGAAAGAAGCGGAAAACTCCTTGGCATACACTGCTGAGCCCTCGAGTAAATCTCTGTAAGGGAGGGGAGAGAACCGAAGCCAAGTAACTGTTGTCGGAACTCGGAAGAGCACCGAAGTTGGTCCCGCTGATGACGGAGGACCGTTGGATCAATGGTGAAGGGCATAAAGGCATCCATTTAATGGCAGAGAGAGATGAAGCGACTATAGTGAGTGGAGAGAGAATCATCTCCGCGCTCCAGGCGAATCCACTCTGAATGGGTAGCAAAAATCCGGGTGAGGTTATCCACCCAGAGTAAATAAAAGCTGCATGATCCCAAATGGCCTTGGCATAGGTCAAATGCATCAGTGGCAGTGCTACAGTAGGGGCCATGCTCTGCCAAAGGAGGGAACGGATGATGGCATCATCCTGTCGCCACCTAGCATATGTCGGATCAAAGAGGAGCGGAGCATCTTGCTCAATAAGAGAGACCCTTCCTCGGCCAAGAAGGTAGGTCTCAACAGGCTGACGCCAGCTGAGGTAATTGGAGCCATCTAATTTCTCAGTGATCATCGGAGGAAAAGAAGACTCGATAGAGGGAGAATAAGAGGATGGAGTATAGCTGCCGGAGGGAGCCATGGGAGGAGAGGAGGCGCTCTCAACAGGAGAAGGACTGACAGGAGGATCCGTAAGGGATGGAAGATCCGTATGGGATGGAGGATCCATCGCAATTATAAGAGGTAGGCTCTCAACGATACTGGCAAAGGAGATAGAAAGAGGAAGAAGAAAAAGAAGCACGTCTCCATCGCAATTATAAGAGGTAGGCTCTCAACGATACTGGCAAAGGAGATAGAAAGAGGAAGAAGAAAAAGAAGCATGTCTAAAGACCGCAGCCCCGAGAACCCGACATAGAAGAAGAGGGGCAATCAACACACAGATAGAAGGAGAAAGCGAAACTATGGGAAAAGATCGAGACCGCGGGAAAAGAAGGAGAAGACATAAATGAAGATTTAGTCCATGGGGACGAAAGAAAGTAGGAGGAAGATTAGAGAGGCAAGGAGGATGAAAGACAAGAGAGTAAAGAAGTAAGGGAGATGATAAAGGAGGGTCTAGAGAGGGTCAAGGAAGATAGAAGACGTGGCGAAAGAGAGCACGGCTGGTGGATGGAGGAAGAGGGTGGCGAGGGGTTGATGGGAGAGGGTGCGTGGGGTTAAGGAAGAAAAGAGGAGAAGGTGGGGATATTAGGGTTAGGGTTAGATAAGAAAAAGAGAAGAAGGAACAAAGAAAAAAGAAAAGGAAAAAAAAGAGAAGAATGAGGAGGGAAGAGATTGAAGAGACCTCCAATGGCGGGCCCTAGGCATCAAGAACCCTAGGGCTCTAATACCATGTTGAGAGAGGAGAAGAGAGAAGATAAGAGAACATTAAAAGAGAGAAAATTATGAGTTAGGGTATTCTCCCCCTCACTTATGTATTTATATAAAGGGGAAAGTACAAAGGCTAAAATGCCCTTAGGCATGCTACACACTTCTAACACCTCCCATCAGCCTTTACCTGCAACAAATGATCAAGGCACGAAGTCATTCAAAAAAAAAAAAAAAGATGATCAAGGCACAAAAATTGGCACGCCATCCCCGGTATGGATCCCCACCTTTCTATTTCCTTATAGTATATACCTTTTTTTTTTTTTTAAAGGAAGTATATTCCTATTCCACCTCTTGAATCTCTGCCATCAGTTTTACACCCATATTTTCCCTAATCATCCCAATTCTTGTCACCCTTAAGATATTACCTCGAGCAGATCATTCACCCTTATTGCATTACCCTATTAGATATCATTTGGGCCATAGTTAGGTTTTTTTTTTCATATATGATTTTCTATAACAACATTGACCGGGATTTGATTTCTTTTATTCATTAGTTAGTTGTTTTCTCTTGGGAGTACTGTATAGAAGTTGTTTGGGATGAATTAATTTCTTTTGATGAATGAACTCTAAAGCTTATAATTTCTTTGAAAACCCTAGCCGAGTTTTGAAGCTTTAACATTGACAACGCATGTCACTAGGTGTTCAATGTTTTAAAACCATTATGCGTGATTTTATTTGCGTATGTGATAGTTTTTTAAGTGAGTATTTGTGTTTAATCTAGCACTTCCAAAAGGTTTATCTAAAATGTTCATTCCCATGCATTTCCATAATTTTAGAGGATTTCCACCAAAATTTCCACTCGAAACCGACATGTTTCCATATCTTTCATGATAAAAAATGCATATAGTGTCCAAAACTTGAAACCGTGTATGCCATTTATAGACTGCTACATTTAAAACAGTCCATTCGAAACCGACATGTTTCCATGTCTGTCATGATAAAAAAAATGCATATAGAAACCAAAACTTGAAACCGTGTATGCCATTTATAGACTGCTACATTTAAAACAGTCCATTGATTTCCTTATCACAGTTATTTTCTGCACCAAACAGTCCTATTTTATTTCCCTATTGCACCCTTATCAATACAGATTTTAACCAAGTTCCTTCCCAATCCTTTACCCTATCTACAAACCTATTTACACTTTAGTCTTTAGAGTCTTACCCTATCAAATTTCAGTTTACTTGAACACCGCTTTCTTGAGATTGTTCTTTATTATTGGAGATAGTCTAATACAGTTACATCATTGGTAACCCTCTATACTGTTGGTAGCATAGCTACATGAATAGTGATCTTCCCTTCTGTCACTTGCACCAATCTGGTATCAGTGATTCATTGGCATCCATCCTACATCAATTTCATATTAGAGGTAGGACTTATCAGCTAAGGAACCCAAGTCCAGAGGTGAAAGAGGTGCTCTTAAATCTGGCTGACAAGAAGAGTTGTATTGAACTGCAAATGGTAAGATCTGAATCTATAAATTGCTTCTTCTTATTTTGGACCGGTTGAATCTACAAATTGCTGTATGCTACAAACATGGAAGTGCCTAGGTTTCATGGAAGCAATGATGAACAAGTGTGTTTTGATTGGATAGACGCATTAGAAGAGTATTTTATGAAGCACAACATGAATGGTGAGCAAGAGAAAATGATCAAAGTTGACAAGATGTCACTTTGATCCGGTGTGACAGAGAATGGTGAGGATACTAGAACATAAACGAAGTCTAATGAGAAACCCACTCATCATTCGTTGGAGTGACATAAGTGACCACTTAATGGAAAGATTTGCACCAAATACTTTAGAGATACTAAAGGTTGTGTTGCTTAAGGGTTTGAGAGGAGAAAGCCAAGGCTCTTGCAATGATGCTATCCGCTTGTCTAAGGATCCAAACAACTTGCTGAATGTGTTGGACCAAGCATACAAAAAGACATTAATTCAACCATTTATAACGAGGCTTGTGTGCGAGGATTGACAGTGCGAAGAGTGACTGACTTGCACTCGTCATCCTGATCCAATTCTGACAATGCGTGGCTCGCTAATGTTATTTATAGATTAAGAAAGCGGCCATCATCCTTCAGAGTTAGTTAAACCAGAAGTTAGCCTGTGCACATTATAATCAAGAGGGTAACAATCGTTATCCAGCACAACTAAAAGATGTGAGTTGTTAGATAGTCACTAGGAGCTTAGATGACATCGAAGGACGCTGATGATGTCAGGGGAATAAACACAAATTTGTTTGTTTCACATATGGTCGCAAAGCTTAAATTCTATATTGAAATTGAATTCAACATACGGATTGTGATCGTAAAAAGGATAAGACTGCCTTGAGTAACTATTATGCTAGAAGTATTAGGTATGGTGAAAACGTCATCCATTATCCAGATGCACCTAGAGTACAACCAAAAAAATCTCAACATTTCAACCCCAGCTACCATTCACAGTACCACGACTTTAACTCACTTAAGTCGAGTTTTTCGCAACTGGGGAGAGATGATAGAGATCAAGTACCCTTAAAGTATACCAATGTACATACAAAGAATGTACCTCCAAAGCCCCACTCATGAAGTAGCAGAAGATGGAGGAGGGTCTACTACATGAAAGGTTCCGTAAAGGGTGTCATCATCAATTATGAGTCTTATTATCAACATGGTGTCATTATCAATTGTTGGCATCATTATTGATGGAGTGTCATTATCACTAATGATCCAACCTATTAGATACTTGTGACATAATGTGGCATCATGTCACTTAAGTCACATACGTACCACTCTTTGATAAGAAAGAATTATATTGGTCAATAGAGTTGTTACTTTTCTTTTGTTAATAGTATTAGGAAATTTGAGCAGGTAATGTGACATGTGTCAGCACACTATTCGTATATATTAGTAGTAGTTTAGTTGTAGTAGGATTACTAAAGAGTTCATGTAATGGTAGGATTAAGAGGTTAAAATTTAGAAAGTTGAACAAGTATTTGGGCAACATACCAGTTTCCTATTGGTAGAAAAATATTAGTCATTTGCAACAACGACTAGTCGTACTTAGGTAATAAGATTAGGAGTTCTTTTCAATTTTTGTATGGCTTACTATGCCTATTAATAATGTAAGGCCTTTTGGCCCTAAAACAGAGAATTTTGAATGAAAATTGAAGTTTTCTGAATGTGCTTGGGTGTGATCCTCTTGCCCTAAGTTGTGATGCCTTATATCCTATGGTGTGATGCCTAGGAGACCTCTGGTGTGATTCTAGGTCATTTTTTATCCCTACCCCTTTTATTTCTTTGCTCTTCTTCTTCTTCTCCTCCCCATCTTCTCTGTCGTCTCTATTTCCTATGCCTGCAATCATTATTTCCCACACAAGTCCACCGACCATCTAGGCCCACAACAATCTCCTCTATAATTCCCTTCACGGCAAGCTTGAACCTTAAACCCTACACCCAAATACCTTAACAGATCAAACATAGACCCATTCCCTACCTACGGACTGCCCAGAAAACATTGCTATCACATAGAAACTGTTATCCATCGATATTTAATACATAACTTTACATCTATCAATATTTTTGGTTTGCCAGTGCATAGCATTGTAATTTTTTCCTTTCGCTTTTTCTTTCTGTATTTTGACCATCTTGGACCTATTAATGAATCTTTCACCATTCAAAAAGAAAACTTTACATCTTATATTACAGTCCTATTTCCCCTAAGACCTAAAAACAATATTCCATATCCAGAATCTTCCCTACACCCTATAGATGTGTTCGATCTATAACCAGCCATAAAACCCTATCCTTACCCAAACTTTACCCTTTAAAGCCTTCTGCCCAATGTGTTTAATCCGAGATCTTCCCTCCTACCTGTTCCAGAAATTCAATAGATATTTTTTCCTAGATCTGTTATAGATTTTTGACCAATACATATTTCATACTTTAACAGTTCTAAGCCACACATACACCTTCCCAGAAACCTTTTACAGATTTAGCACCATATCATGTATCCATTATCTGCCCAGAATTCTCTTTGATAGCCTTTGAATGGTTAATTCAAGATCTTTTACAGAAATTTCACTGCAATAGTCTTTTCTCCATACCCTTTCTAAATTATTTTCCAGATCCCAGCACGACCCTTGAAACTTATTTTAGCCTCCTAGAAACCCATCTTTACCCTTACAATTTTAGAACTGAATTTCTTCATTTTGAAATTTGTTCCTGAAATTCTGTATGATAACAGTCCACAATTTATTTATTTTTGAAAAATGACAAATATATATATATATATATATATATATATATATATAGAGAGAGAGAGAGAGAGAGAGAGAGGAAAGTGTCTCTAGTCTCTCCCCTAGATAAGCTTATCTACTCCTCCCTTTAAAAAAACACAGTGGGCCCACGCTGTTTGGATGATCCAAAGCATTCATTTGATAGGTCCTAACATAGATATGGTGTGCCCAAAAAATCAGCACCAAAGGGTCATCCTAGAACTTCGTTTTGTGGGGCACACCGTGTCCAAAATGGACGCATATAAACGTGGACGTTTATATGTGTCCATTCTGGGTACCACAAGGCCCCACAAAACGAAGTTCTAGGATGACTCTTTGGTGCTGATTTTTTGGGCACACCCTATCTATGTTAGGACCTATCAAATGAATGCTTTGGATCATCCAAACAGCGTGGGCCCACTGTGTTTTTTTAAAGGGAGGAGTAGATAAGCTTATCTAGGGGAGAGACTAGAGACACTTTCCTCATATATATATATATATATATATATATATATATATATATATATATATATATATATATATAGAGAGAGAGAGAGAGAGAGAGAGAAAACGGTTCCTACACATATGTGTAGATAAGTTATCTACACACTAGCTTAAAATACATTGAGGGCCACATTATTTGGGTGATCCAAACCATTCATTTTTAAGGCCCTCACATAGATAGGGTGTCCACAAAAAATCAGACCCATAGGATCATCCTAACCATTCGAACTGTGGAGGCAAAAAATGGACTAATTTGTGAAGGTTTAAAGACATCCATTTTACCTCCACAAATCGTAGGGTTGGGATGATCCTATGGATCTGATTTTTTGTAGACACCCTATCTATGTGAGGGCCTTTAAAATGGATGGCTTGGATCACCCAAACAATGTGGGCCCCCACTGTATTTTAAGCTAGTGTGTAGAGAACTCTCTACACATATGTGTAGGAACCGTTTTCTCATATATATATATATATATTGATATTTCATACGAAAGTTACATGAAGAAGGGACCAAGAGTCCCCCATGAATACATCGTATGATGGCCAAGGAGAGAACTCCGGAGCCCTAAACGGTAAGAAAAAACTGTCCAAAAGCTATCCCATTTACATTCCCACTCCAAAACAAAAACATAAGACTTTCTAATAAATTTTGCGATCTTGAATCGAGCACCCATAGTAGAATTCCAAAAGAACTTTGCCATCTTCCTCGAAGATCTTGAATAAAACAACTTGAAAGCTTAACAGCTTCCACAACCTTTTGCAATCTTCCTCGAAGATCTTGAAGAAATACCTTTCACATCTGTCTCTATTTCGTAGGGTCGAAGCAAAGACCCTCATCCTTTTCCTACGACATCACCTATGTCGAAGAAATCCAAAACAAACTATATCCGATCCTTTACCCAAGAGCTTTTTGCCTTCCCAAAAGAAGACATTCTCCTAAGATTACAATCATCAAAACTTAAGAGATTCCTGACCAAAGCATCTAAAACAATCCCAAAAAGACCCAACCCAAAATCTGTACAAAGAGCAAACCCCTTCATTTCCTGAGAGCTTTGAGCTCTCTTCTGCCTCTCCCAGGGGTTCTTCCTTTTTTCTCCTCCGCATCCCGCTTCTCAATCTCAAGGAACATTTTTTTTGTCCCATCCACATTCTCCTCGTACCCTATTCCCATATGATCCCCCATCTTTGTCATCTTAGCAAAATCATCAGAGTATGCCTTCTCCTCTTCATCCATCACAGACTTCTCTTCCTCCATTGAGACCACCTCTTCTTTTTCCGACGAAACTTTCTCCTCCTCCTCTGAGACATCATTTTTCGGTCTACACTGAATGTTGTTCATCCTTACCAATGCAGGATTTGATTTTTCCGCTAAGCTCCACCTCCATCGAGTATCTTCTAAACCCAAAACATGTTTGCTAGCCTACTACCTTTACCCATAATCTTATATTTCTTGTTCAAGACCGATTAATATGCGAACTGCAACATATGTAACAGTCCTGTCATAGTTATTTTCTGCAACTAATAGTCCTTCTTTACTTCCCTACAGCACCCTTATCCACCCCGATTTTATCCATGTTCCTTTGCGTTCCTTACACCTATCTACAAACCTGTTAACCACTTTAGCCTTCACCTTCCTGCCTTATTAGATTTCAGCTTACTCATCTACCTCGTTCTTGAGGTTGTTCTTTATTACAGAAGATAGTCTTCTACCGCTGCATCCTATTAGTAGCAGAGCTACATGAATAGTGATCTTCCTATACCTGCCCCGCCTCATTTGGTATCAGAATTATATGAGAAGTGATTCCTTGGCTTCCGCCCCACATAATTCATATAAAGAGAGGATCTTTCACCCACCCCCCAACACACACAATGAAAAAAAAAAAAAACTGTCTTATCATTTGTTGACGGTTCTTCGACCAACTATGTATTAGTCATTTAGCTTTTCTATGGAAAATGGTAAACTAAAAATTGTAATCAAAAGAATAGTATTAATTGAAACAAAATGGAATGACAGAAACTATTGGGAATATCTAGAACAAACTGAGACATGGGAAACATGTTTCAATGCAGATCCTATACCGGTTCCATTCTGTTGTGGAAATTCTGTCTAAAAAAAAAAAAGATGAATTATAAACTATAAAACCATAAAACCATTTAGGGGCTGTTCGTATACACGGATTTTAGAATCTTGGATTTCCTCAAAATCGTAAATGGGAGACAAGAGAAGAAGGAGACCAGCCGTCATTTTCTGATTTCTCGCCCTTCTTTCCGTCACCAAGAGAGTAGGAGATCATCCCATGTTTCCAGGTTTTAGAAATCTCAGGATGGGGGAGAGATTTCTAAAACCTGGATTTCTTACTTAAAATCCAAGATTCTAAGAGAAGCGAAACGGACGGTCTCCTCCTCCTCTTGCCCCCCATCCAGGATTTTGAGGAAATCCAAGATTCCAAAATCCGGGTATCCAAACGGCCCCTTCGGGTGTAATCGGTAACCATTTTATAGATTTTTTTCATGAGATGGGCAGGAGAGGGATAATGAGAATCTTCCGAAGTGGATCGTAGTCGCTTTGAAAATCTCATTATTCCGCATATAATAGCAGCAAAAAATAGGAATAGCAAGAAACAGGCTTCGCAGATCTCTTTACCGAACTTCATCAAACTTTATCTTTGCGATTTCTCATTCACTGCACCCGAGAATGCAGGCGCATAATGGCTGCCGAACACAACCTTAAGTTTCATAAAATGATGCCCTTGTTTCCTTCTCTTTTTGTTTTTCACTGTATTCTCTTATGCTCTGTCCACTCGTCGGGAAAAGAAAGGAAACTGACGTGGCAAAAAGGGAAGGAAAGGAAAAGAAACCTGACAGAAACTTGTCAGATGAGCATTTCGTTGCACAAAAAGCCGACAGAAACTACAGAAATATGTGTTTAGTTGCACAGAAACTCAACACAAACCTGTTAAACATCATGTTAAAAAGGAACTGTGACAAACTAACATACAGAATGAGGCTCACATAGAACCTACACCACAAATATGTCCAAAATAAGTGGGTCCAACATATGGTTTACAATGTGCATATCAAAATAAGAAAACCATCACAAACAAAAGAAGAAAAATAACAATGCCAATAAAATTATCACAAACAAACTATCACAATCTATTTCCTAACCTGTCAAATAACCATCAACCAATAAATTTTAAAACAAAACACAACATAATCAATTAACAAAACCATGTCTCAAGATATAAATCTGGCATCCAACAACATAGACTGCCAAGATAACCAACCACCTAAGCATGTCCGTGGTGGATAATAACAAATCCAACAAAATAAACCACCCAACATAACCAAATATTAGTTTGAAAAAAGGTACGCAATAGTACAATCCATCCATGTAAAAGCACACACTACTGGACCACATATGCCATCTTAAAAAACACCCATTAACTGCGCTCTGCATCTAGATGGGCGATGTAACTTAATCGCTGCAATCAATATGTATGCTAACTGGTCTTTATGAACGGGCCCAATGCCCAGTTGCATAATCATCCCCAAAAACTATCTGGGATTCCTCGAGCAAATCATGTCGCCGTTTCAAAATTCTCAAATCTTCAGGATTAGACTGTATGGAAGAATAGAGAAGAACAGATGTAAGAATCGTCATTTTATACGAAAACAAAACATAAAATACTACATAACCATATATACAGTAACATGTGTTGTGCTCACTTCTTTGGATATAGAAATCATCTTGGTTGTCGAATCCCAACCAAACCCACCTTGTTCCAAGATTTTCTTCACTTGCTTGTAGTTCTTCTTCTAGGTTCTCAACATATTCTTGATATGGGATATGTTCAGGTTCAAATTGTGGGCATTGTTGATAACGAGGACGGCATTAATAAATGCCACGTCCTTGAATCCATTCATAACTTTATTCCCTTCCATAATTTAATTAATCATGCTGGGTAACAAAGTCATGTCCAAATCTATATTCCACATATTGTTGTAATACTACAACAATATACAATTGAAGGATTCAAAATTATGATCCATTTGATGATCCTTCGAAAATATATAAAATGGATAAAAACAATCAAAATACGAAGCCAAATGAAACAAACATCGCATATCATCAACATAATCCCCAAACACGACATGGAATGGGGCTTGTAACACATAAAAAGCAGTAACAATAACAATTAAAACAAGCCCCAAACACGACATGGAAAGGGATTTGTAACACATAAAAAGCAACAACACATCCATGACAACATAATCCATGCTTTTAAAAAAGACCCGTCTGATACACTATTTCTCAAGCTTCATTAATATAAAAAGAAGCAAAATACAACTTCGAACTACCTGAGAATGAGTACTGGTTTACCTTCTTCGAGCTTCAAACAACGTACAAATCATGGATAAAGATAAATAGATAAAAAAAATTAACAAGAAAAAAACCTACATCGAACATAATGACATTACAACAAAATAAGTACACAAAATACGGAAATAAGAATACAAAATATACAAAATTGTAACATAAGCTAATGGGCTTATATAGCTCATTTATGTATTTTGTGTTCTTATTTTCGTATTTTGTGTTCTTATTTTGTTGTAATGTCATTATGTTCGGTGTAGGTTTTTTCCTTGTTAAAAATTTTTATCTATTTATCTTTGTTCATATTTTGCAGGTTGTTTGAAGCCCGAAGGAGGTAAACCAGTACTCATTCTCAGGTTGTTCGAAGTTGTATTTTGCTTCTTTTCATATTAATGAAGCTTGAGAAATAGTGTATCGGATGGGTCTTTTTTAAAAGCATGGATTAGGTTGTCGTGGATGTGTTGTTGCTTTTTATGTGTTATAAGTCCCTTTCCATGTCGTGTTTGGGGCTTATTTTAATTGTTATTGTTATTACTTTTTATGTGTTACAAGCCTCATTATATGTCGTGTTTGGGGATTATATTGATGATATGTGATGTTTGTTTCATTTGGCTTCGTATTTTGATTGTTTTTATCTATTTTGTATATTTTCAAAGGATCATCAAATGTATCATTTTTTAATCCTTCAAAGTTATGATGGATTCAAGGACATGGCATTTATCAATACCATTATCGATATCAACAATGCCCACAATTTGAACCTAAACATATCCCATATCAAGAATAGATTGAGAAACTTGATGAAGAACAACAAGCAAGTGAAGATAATCTTGGAACAAGGTAGGTTTGCTTAGGATTCAACAACCACGATGATTTCTATATCCAAAGAATTGAGCACAACACATGTTACGGTATGTATTATTTTATGTTTTGTTTTCGTATAAAATGACGATTCCTACATCTGTTCTTCTATATTCTTCCATGCAGTCTAATCCTGAAGATTTGAGAATTTTGACACGGTGACATGATTTGTTTGAGGAATCCCAGATAGTTTTTGGGGATTATTATGCAACTGGGTATTAGGCTCATTCACAAGGATCGGTTAGTATTGGTACTGATCGCAGCCACTAGGTTACACCGCCCCAATCACGACGTGGAGCGCAGCTAATGGGTGTCTTGGAAGATGGCATGTGCAGTCCAGTAGTGTGTGCTTTAACATGGATGGATTGTACTGATGCATACCCTTTTTTGAACTAATATTTGGTTGTGTTGGGAGGTTTATGTTGGATTTGTTATTATCCACCGCGGACATGATTAGGTGGTAGGTTATTTGTTGGATGCTAGATTTATGTCTTGAGACATGGTTCTGTTAATTGATTATGTTGTGTTTTGTTTTAAAATTTGTGGGTTGATGGTTGTTTGATAGGTTTGGAAATAGATTGTGATAGTTTGTTTGTTATAATTTCTTTTGTTTCTGACAATTTTCTTATTTTGATATGCACATTATAAACCATATGTTGGACCCACTTATTTTGGAGACATTTGTAGTGTAGGTTATATGTGGGCCTCATTCTGCATGTTAGTTTGTCACAATTTCTATTTAACATGATGTTTAACAGGTTTTTGTTGAGTTTTGTGCAACTAAACACATATTTTTGTAGTTTCTATTAATTCCTGTCAGGTTTCTATGCAACGAAACGCTCATCTGACAAGTTTTTTGTCAGGTTTCTTTTCCTTTCCTTTCCTTTTTGCCACATCAGTTTCCTTCCATTTCCTTTCCTGACAAATGAACAGAGCATTTTAAACACTTCAACTATCGTGATTGAGGACTATTTTCCCATATGAACGCATTTCTAAAAAAACAAGGTTCATTCAAATCCTAAAAAACAAGGTTCATTCAACTCCTAAAAACAAGGTTCATATGACTCGGTCACGAAGATCATCCTGGGGGCATAGTTGGTGGCCTAGATCCACCACCCCCCACTCCGAAATGGTGGCCAAATAGTGTACCAAGGTAGTCAAATGTTCCATCTGTTGATGTAGACAGTCTATCCGCTCTCTATCTTAGTTTTGGCTATCAATAAGTTTATAATTCCATTATGGGAACCAAGCAACTGATTTTCAAACTCCATTTTCCACAACGTGTTGCAATTGAAACTACTGCTGATGATGTTGCCACCAGCAGCAACAAGCAAAAGGAACACCAAGATCGAAAAGGTAGGCAAACAAGTATACAGCAAAACAATAGGCTTAGCCCGCACACTACAAACACTATAAAATAAATAAATAAATTATACGAAACATGGAAATTTGTGAAACAGAATATGCCAAGAAACATACAAAACAGAAGTGCACAGGAACGCATTATTGTCGAAATTGAAAATAAAAACAAAAAAAATTGCAGATGTATTAAATGATATACAGTGTTCAGGCACTAGTCTATACCAGAATCTAAATCCTCTTGAAACATAAGAAGCCCCCACCAAGAGGGGTCCAAGGAGGCACAATTGGGTTTTAATATTGAATTATATATGATAATTTCGACAGTGAGCAATCATCAAAAAATTCAATGAGCTAGAAGTTTAATTTTTCCCACTATCAAGGCAAAAATCATCCTATTAACCCACGCTCAGCAAGACATAGTAAAGGGTAACACATACCAATACATGAATGACTTTATCTAAACAACAGTACAATAAAATGGCTAAAATATTGAATGGATTGGACCTACACTACTGTGACCACCTTATTCCAATCTGGCTATTTTATGATGATAAAAACTCCTCCATCACTTTGTTGAGCATTTCTTAATACAATACCATTCAAATACCTTTGATTTTCCTTATATGCATAGCATTGAAGATTCAAGTAACTACTTAAAGCTCTTGAACTATTTTAGCTATTACCTATTTTGAATTTATTTATTTTTCTTTTCTTGACATGGGACTCTATTTTTTTATTATTTTTTTGTTTAATAAATATTTCAAATTCTTTATTAAGCTAAGCTCTAAATGAAGACATCATTTCAAGCTCTTAAGACATGAATATTAACCAAAATTATTGGTATGTTCTTCCTAAATTAGCAACTTATCTTAGAATCAATATTAGCAACATAGGCCTATACAAATTAAGTAAAGCTCATCGTACTTAAGCCCCTGGATACTAGAGTATAGACTGTAAAACATTGGGAAGATTATTGCAGAACACTAACTCAGGCCTAATGTTTTAGATCAAAAAGTCAACTCACAGATACAAATCGATTTCTAATCCACTTGGACAAAACACTAGGTCAAAGTAGTATTTCTGAATATAAGTATTTTTACTAGTCAACAGTGAGCTTCATCGTATCGCATGCAGATGCAAAAAGGCCAATAAACCTAGATTGATTTAGCAAGGATTGCAGCAATAAACAAGTTGATAAAATACATACTAAGGACTCCACTAGACAGATCATTGTCCCCTGGTGAACGACAAAAGACCAGATCTTGATGAATCTTCTTTATCATATGTTCGATGATCTTCATCCGTGTGAGAGGAACTCTTTCCAATGCAGTGCAAGCGAGTCTCATGAGAGGCATTGTAAAGGGTCTGATTCCATCTGTTTGCTATCAAAACAAAAAACTTATGAAAACTTGCAATGAATATAAATAATAACAAGTGGTACATCTAACCGAACAACGCACAAGGAATTCTTATTGTATTTGTCCAAGAAAACAAAACCCACCGGAAAGGGAGAAAACCCCATTATTTCCATGTTGAAATGTATTAAGAAATCAAATAAAAAAGTTGGCATACAAAAAACACAAAACAAATGACATTTCACAACAAGGATCAATTAGAAAAAATTCTACAATTAAGAAATCTCATATTCTCGAGGGTCAGTTTGGTTGCACAAAAGCCGGCCTGGCTTAGGGGTTTTTTCTTGGTTTTTGGGTGACACGTCATCCAAACCCTTTGTCGATTGACAATATAACATTGAAATCCCAAAGGACTACCAGGGATGTCTCCTGCTTGCCAGGTGACGTGGCAACTCCTAACAAAATCCAAGCAAAAAAAACACCAAAAGAGTGGTTTTTTTGCCAGGAACGATGCTTTTTCTCTCTTTCTCTCTCTTCTCTCTCTATATTGGTAATGACACCCCGTACCACTAATCTACAAGGTTGACAACCAATCACTGGTCACCACTATTTTACGAGGTAACTAAAAGGCCTGTCTTCTCCTTGTTGACTAGTTACACCACCACCCTACAAAGTAACTACCTGCAACCAGACAGACCCTAGGCTCTAAACCTTCAATATAGTGAAGACAGGATAAGAGCCTTCCTACACTTGGTAGATGGAACACATTAGATTTGTAGTGTTTATAACTTACTGTGTATGATTCTCCTCTTCAAAGTCACTTTCGTGAGTTTTGGTTGTTCATAGGGTTGCTCCTAAAACAGAGATGTAGATGCAGTTATTGAAGAAAGAGGAGAGATTTACACGGACTGTGGACGCAAGTCAACAAATGAACCACACAAATCTTTGCCTCTTGTGTTATATGTTATTTTCTTTAATTTTGTTTTTTTTTTTTAATTTGCATTGCATCATGTTCCAAACAAATGGTATCAGATCTTCCGTTGAATAGTCAGATTAGTTGTCAATTTCAATCCGAGACAAGTTCCATTTTTTCTCTTGGATTGAAACTTCTAGTGTTCCACTCATTCCACTCTTCCATTCCGGAAAATATACTACAAGATTTGGAGGTGAGAAAATTTTGAAAATGAAAAAAAAAAAAAAAAAAAAAAAAGAAGAAGAAGAAGAAATTGAAAAACAGAAATATTCAGACCAAAAATGGTATTGTAGAACCAAACTTAGAGATCAAACACAAAAATGGTCATCTTCAAAAGACGTCCAGGTCCGCAAAAGGTAACCGGAAGCCTGGGGCTTAGGACAAAGTAACGTCTGAAGCCCCTAAAGAAAGGATAAAGTGAGAAATTGCAAACATTTTGAACCTTTTCCATCGAGTTGTTACACCATTAGCGAATGCCTATTTGGCAAAAACAGAAGAAAAAAGACCATATAGTACCAATAGAACAGAGAGATTCGGGTGAAAGGAGAAGTCGAGTGGAAGTGCACCTCTTAGTCTAGACAAGTCCGTAGAAGGAGGAAAACAAAAGGGGGATTTTTTTTTATAGATTTTGACCCTCTCATTCGATTGAGAGGGTGATATGTCTTCAAGGCCTCTCAACAAACCATGAAAAATAAAAGGTCAAAATGGTATAGCCACTTTTTAGTAGGATTTTCTAGAATTTCGACCATGATGTTTTGTTTGGTTGGTTGTTCATGAATCCATTCCGGAGCAGAGTATTATAGAAATTTCATCCAGAATGGAATGGAATTGATGAAGAGTTCCAGGAAAAAATAAATTAGCATGGCGGATCTTGTGTTGGATGATTTTGTGCCTTTCAATGTTTCTTCAGAGACAAAAAGCAAAGGGGTTGTCAGAAAAATTGAAGAAAATATACGAACAAAAATCATTAGTGATTAAAATCTTTCTACGAATGCAACTCTACAATTTAAAAATGAAAGATGGGGTTATCTTTCCAAGAACACCCAAACAAGTTCAACCACCTAATCAACAAGTTGATGGAGGTCAATGTTAAAATCGACGAAGAGGAGAACGCTATTATTTTACTTTGTTCAATGCCTGGGTCATTAAAGAGGTTGGTCATGAATTTGAAGCACATTAAGTCTCTTGAAATGGAATCTGATGTGGCATCACGTCTTACTTAAAAAAAAACAAGGAGAAATTTTGGTCAAGGTTATTTAGGAGATGCAATGCTTGTGTGGGGCAGATCCATTGAGGGATAATGAGAAGCGAGAACAAGAACAGATATAAGCCCAGAGGGATGGAAAAGGTTAGGTGTCAGGGTTGCAGAAATCGAGCTATGTGAAAATGAATTGTATATTTAAAAAGGGGGTGTTTGAGGAGCCCAAATCAGTTCTTAGGATTCGCAAGGGAATTTGTAGAAGGTAAAAATATTAATGATTATGAAGATGGTGATGTGTTGTCGGTGTTAGAGAGGTTAGATATGTTGAAGTATTGGGTTCATGACTCCATTTCATCTTTACATAATCCAATACATCTTTCCATATGACACACTATAGGGAGTGGTTCCACAAATAACGTTCATGTGAGGGTGCTGTCGTCTCCGTGGCCTACAACAATAAACATAAGGTAGTGAGAATTAAAGATAACTCCGCCTGTGTTTTTCACAGCCTGTCCCAAGCCAGGATAAAGGAGGAGGGTTGGCGTCAGGTTGGCAACTAGTTTGGGACAAAGGCTTTGTTGTGTTGAGTTGAGTTGAGTTGAGTTGAGTGGGAATTAAAGATGTGAATATCAAAATGTTTGATGGATATGGGATCATCACATCTGGTGTTAGACACATCCTTGGTCTTCGGAAGATCTTTTAACATTGGGAAAATTTGATAACATGGCCTAAAATAATCTGATGAAGGCGGTCAATTGGCAGTGGTTAAAGGCATATCGGTGGTCACAAAGGGAGAACTGATAGGCAATCTATATGGGCTTATTGGAAAGAGGTTGGGTGAAAAGTTGTTATTGCATATGCAAAGTCGAAACCCTCGATGCTCATCTGGGTCATATGAGTGAGTGTGGACTTCATGTAATTCTTGAACGAAATCTATTTTATGGTTTAAAGCACTCTTTCTTTGGTTTTTGTGAGAATTGCTTTTTAGTAAACATAGATTATCTTTTTATTTGGCTACGAATAGAAGTAAAAATTTCCTTGACTTAAGTTCATGTTGATACATGGGAAGCACATGTTGAGTCATTAAGAGCTTCATATTTGGTCACATTCATTGATGGTTTTTTCACAATAAGAGTGAGCGTAAAATTAGATGATTTTAACAAATTAAGAAAATTTAAAACACCAGTGGAGAACCAAAAAGGTTTGAAAATTAAGGGCCTAAGGACCGATATTTGGAGCGGAATTTTGTTCAAATGAGTCTAAAGAGTTTTATAGAGAACATGATACTATAGGCATTTGATGATTCCTAAAATACTACAACAAAATGGTGTGGCTGAAAGGATGAAGCATACTCTTGTAGAGCATGCCAGGAGTATATTGAGTACCCTAAGCTAGAGAAATATCTCTGCATTGACGCTATAACACAACTTGTTTCAAATCTCCCACAGTTTCTCTTGTTTAGAAAACTTACAGAAGAGGTTTAGACAAGCTTATCTTTGAATTATTTCTTCTTTCGTGTTTTTGGTTGTGATAGTTATGCTTCAATCCCAATGGAAAAGCAATCCAAGTTAAATATGAATTCAAAAGGCTGTATTTTCTTATTTATAAACATGAAAGAAAGGGATATAATTGTGGGATCCTACTACTCACAAGCTTTTTATTAGTCGAGATGTTGTTCATAACTAAGTGTCCATGCAAGGAGATGCAAGACAGTCTGGAGCAAAAAAAAAAAAGTTGACTTTGAAAATAATGCGAAGAGAGATCAGGCACAATATGACACTTTTGAAAATCAGCAAGCGATTGATCGAGAGTAAGATATGACAGTGACCATAAGAACAAGAAGATCTTGAAGTTATGCATCAAGAAGAGTCTTCACTTGTTGGGACCCAAATCGATTAAAGTAGGCCCAAAAGGATTGCCAAACATCAAGTTAAGTTGAAATACTATGTCACCTCTATCAATCTTCACGGTGATAATGGTAGTGCTTATGCATGCCCATCCAAAGATTCCGACCCTTAGCTGTTAATTTTATTATGTTCCGGACGAAATTTTTGAAATGGAAATCCCAACGAAACATCTTGGTCGAAATTCTAGAAAAGTTGGGGATTCATGACCAAAAGGTCCAAAACAACATTTTTTATTTGGAACAATGTGCAGTCTCTTGGATTTTTCTTTTACACTATTCTACATGAATGAGCATCTTTTCTGAAATAGAACACCAAGACAGGAGAAACACCAAAAAAATGTCAATCCATGAGAAAAACAAAATAGCTTTCAGAACGGAATTGGCAACTAAGGCGTGAGCCAAATTCTTATGGAGAATCTTGTGAGACAGTTGATGCTAGTGAATGGAGAAGCTATTTGAGGAGATTGAGTTCATAGACCCTTACATAAATAACACATAGGAATTGGTAGAGCTACCAAAGGGTCGTAAGTCAATTGATTGCAGAAGGGTTTACATGTTGAAGGACTCTAAGAGCAATATTGAAAGATACAACACTCGATTGGTGACAAAGGAGTATGCTTACAAGGCATGTATCGAGTTTGATGAAATTGTCTCTCCTCTTGTTCGTTTAACGATGATCAGAGATTTGACTATGACAGTTGTTCTTGACTTGCATTTAAAGCTTTTTTTTCAAAAAGATTTGGAGTTGGAACAGTTGGACATGAAAATAGCATGTGATAATCTGATATCAAGGAAGAAATTTATATAACAAAATTTGAAGGCTTTTAGTCAGCAAACTAAAAGACTTTGAACAAATCGCTTTACGGTTTGGTGCCACGGTGTTGGTTATAAGTGTGGGTGCAACTCAAGACGGGATAGATCGAGCTAAGGCTAACCCTAACCCAAACCGAGGTAGAATTACTTCAACCCTAACACGACTCAATCCAAGTCTCAATCGAGTAGAGTCAACCTAACCCAACCCGCCTCTAAATCTCTCAACCCTAACCCAATTTCCCAAATTGGGTCAAGTTGGGTTCGGGTGGTCTTGTGGCAAAAACACAAAAACATACAAAAAATGGATACTCAGTTGGGGTCAAGTTTGGGTCGCAATGAAATCACAGTAAAATTAAGGGAATGGGGTCGGGTTTGCATCGGGTCAGGTTACCCAATGCCTCAGCCCCACCCAAGTAGCACTCCTAGTTTTAAGCGGTATGATCATTTCCTTATCATTTTGGATTTTTGCCATTGTAAGGCTGACCATTGTTCTTACTTATGTAATTATGATGATGCTTATTTTAGTATATTGTTGTTATATGTTGATTACCTGATTATTGCATGTAACAAGAGACATATTTTTATGTTTAAAGCTCGTTTGGCTAGAAAATATAAAATGAAGGATTGGGTGTCGTGAATCAAATTCTTGAGATGAAGGTACATAGAAAAATTAGCACAAAAGTGTCATGTGACAAAGGTTATGTGGCTTCTGCCCGCTTTAAAATGCATAATGCTAAAACAATGAGTACTTCGTTTCTTACTCATATCAAGTTGTCTTGTAAGAATCACCTAGAACTGAATCAAATAACATAGATATGCTTTGAGTATCAAACTCATCCACAATAGTGAGAATTATATTCGTCATAGTGTGCACAAGACCGGGCGTTGCTGAAGCAGTAGGAGTAGTTAGCAAATATGTTAGTTGGGTATGAAGGTTATATTTGATTGGGCCATTGTCTACAACATAAGCTGAATATATGGAAGACAAGAATGCTTGAAAAAAAATTATTTGAACTGAGACAAATTGGAGAACTCAAAGATAAATAGAACGTAATAATGGTGTATTGTGATAATTAATTTACACTACATTTACTGAGAAATTCATGTTTTTACTCCCTAGAAAGCGTATTGATGTTGGTGTCATTTTGTATGAGGCATTGTAAAAGATGGACAAATACTATTGCAAAAGACTTGTAGAAAGCAAACCCAGTTGTACGCTAACAAAGCCTAATAATTGAGGGTTCAATTGGTATAGAGCTTCTGTTGGGATTACTGTTGCTTGATGATTAGTAACATCTCTGTTAGATATACGAATTAGAAGATCAAACTCCACGGATAAAAATCAAATTTTATAAGGGAAAACCCACAAATCAGTGTTATTTTGGATCATTTTATCCACTAGAAACAACCCATGAAGGAAAGATCCAGAATCTCTAGGATGTTCAAGTCACCAACCTAAAAACTTCTGAGAAAAAAAAAAACAATAAGATTAAATAAAAGTATAAAAGCAAATAAAATTCATGTCATTCTCCATCACTTACTCCAGGCATACAAAATAAAAAATCAACCATCGACAAACTCAAATCTCCCAGTTCCAACCCTCAAAACAGAAAACCCAATTTTTTTCCAATTAAATATCTCCCAGAAAACCCAATTAATTAAAAAAAAATTAATAAATAAATGCTCCCTTGCAGCATTTTACCCACCAAAAAAAGGAATGGACCCTAAAGTCCAAACATCCCAAATTCTTCAACAATTAGAACACATCATCCAATACAATCAATCATCTATAAAAAAAAAAAAAAAAAAAAACCCAAAAAACAAAGATACATAAAAACAAGAACGGACCTGGTATTCCCATTCAGCAGCAATCGCCTTAGCTAGGGTTAGGGTTGGAAGTTTAAGGGGTCTTTTGGAAGGAGTTTTAAGGGTTCTATAATCAAGCATAACAGTCCACCCATTTCCATCATCAGCTTCCCTCGTCGTCACCGCGTTGTAGAATCGCTTCCCGACGATCGAACCCGTCATGAACGACATCGGCATAGTCACCGACGCCGAGGAGGAATCGCCCGAGTTTTTTGGTGTTTTGATGTAGATGTTTTCTTCTTTCAGATTTTGCTCCTCTGATAGAGAAGAGGAGAGGGTTTCTGATTCGGGTTCTTGGATGAGAGGGGAAGCTATGGTGGTGAGAAAGTAGGGTTTGGAGGTTAATGAAGAGAAGAGGAATTTGCTTAAAAGGGTGTTTTTGCTTTTTAGGGCTTGGTTTATAGAGGAAGCCATTGTTGATGATCACAGAAGGTTTTTGAAGGGGTTTAGATTTGAGGGTTATTTTTTCTGAAGGGTGAAAGGTAGAGGGGAGAACCACTTCCTAACTGATCAGAATGCAACTTTTTCAATATTCTCTGTGAAATGTTATCAGCACAACCATGTTTTGATATATGAGCTAACATATGTTGTCTTCTAGTGTTTATAGACCTCTCAAAAGGTTATTACAGCTCCCACTTAAGAACGAAAAAACAAGCGAGAACCTTGCAAATAACAAAAGGTGGTTGGGCTGATATCATTTCCCTATTGTACAGAGCAAGGTTTAAAATTTCGGTTTAGGCAACCGTTTCGGACCCCACCAAAAACCGAAATTTCGGATTTCGCCTAAATTTCGGTCCCAAATTTGGTTCCAAATTTTGAAAATTCGGACCTAAATTCCAAAATTTCGGCCGAAATTTTGTAACACTTTTTTTTAAAAATAAATAATGTCATAAAACCGAAATGGCGAAAATTGAATTTCGGAAAATTTCGGTTTCGGTCCCCACCGTATCCGAAATTTCGGATTTCGGTCGAAATTTTAAACCATGGTACAGAGTAATAATCTATCCATTATAGGAAAATGTTATCAGAACAACCATATATTGATATTTGAACAAATTGGCTTGGGAGAGCCTTTTGGGAAATGTAATAACCATTTGAGAATTCTTTAAATACTAAACGACCAGATGAGATGGTTTGTGAAAATATCAAAATATGGTTGTGCTGATATCATTTCCCCCATTACATTGTAGCATGTAAAATACATGGTTGATGAAGATAAATATAGGGAAATATGGTTGTGCTAAATACTCTATGGTTTCGCTAATGAGTGCCCTTAGTGCACTTGTTAAGGAGCTTTGGAAACTTAATTTTAGAAATCTTTGTAAAACAAGAGTAAAAGTTCGAAAATAATTGTAAAATGATTGCAAAATTAAGTTCCCAAAGCACCTAAACGAGGTGCTTAGCAAAACCCACAGTCTATCCCCATTTTTTTAACGAAAATGGGTTCCCATCTTCCTAGCAGCTTATACTAAGAAAATTATGCATGTAGTTGTTGGTCACAATATCACTAATTTGATATTCAATGTGAGATTAGCCTTCACCAAATATATAGCTACTATCGTTTGAAAAATGTCAATCTTGTCTTCTATCTCTTATTTTATTGGAGAAAATAATTCATCAAATATTCATAAAATGACAAATTAACCACTAATTTCTTTGTAAGAGGATTGCTGGTGTTGCCACCAAAATCTGGAATATGCTGAAGTGGCTTCGAATGAGGTGGGGGAGTTGCCTGCGAGCACGAACAAATAGTCAAGAGACTGTCCGGAGTTCTGACTCTGGGAAGGCCCTCCGATGCTTAAGTTAGTGACCATAATAGATAAGCAATTCTCCAGAACCCTAATACAAAAATCGATGATTTCGCTTCTATTGGCAAGACCAGACAGTCTGATGGATCCAAAGGGAACACACAATTTGAAGGGATCTGGGCACAACGAGCAAATTGGTCAGCCCCAATTTACATCCACGTCCTAGAGTTCTGTTTTAGAAGTGTTTGCCTCCCTTTATTAATTCTCACATCTCTCAACTAAACAAAGATCAAACAACAAATCATTTTTCAAAAACAAAGGATAAAAAAAGAAGTTAAATATCATATTATAAAAAACTATACTCTGAAACTCCAAGCATAGCCGTTCACTTGAGTCCCACTCCAACCCCTCCACAACCAATGTAGTGACTGATCTTATGGACTGTATAATTGGTAGGCCCTCTCACATATGTCAATGGACAGATAGATATTTGGCAATTGAATTTTGCATGGAACACCCATAGTGATTTTTCATGGACTGTACTCTAGTCTAGATTCTAAATAGTGATGGCCTTGTGTATCAAACTCTCATTTGGATAGAGATGGTTTTATACACCCAAGCTTGGTGTATAATTTATATGAAGAACATAGAAGGGACGTGTATGGTGTAAGCCCGTGAAGTCTAGCACTTTTCAAAAAGTAATTTACAGATTACACCATAGGATGATCCAAACCGTCCATTTGATGGGCCATAATGTAATGTAAATAAGTTGTGGCCGAAAAATCATTTACATATGATGGACCTAGCCCTACGATCTTTAGAGGAACTGCATATTTTGAAAACCTCTATAGATAGGAGGGTTGGGATCATGCTGAGGAGATGATTTTTGGGTACATTGTGGCCCGTCAAATGGACCGATTGGATCATCCTACGGTGTAAGCTGTACAGTATTTTTTGAAAAATACTGAATTATACATGCTTACACTATATAAAGGGAAATGATATAGAGATTTTATATGTTGTAAGCCTGCATACTACAGTATTTTTCAAAAGGTACTGTACGGCTTACACCAAAGGATGATCCAAACCGTCCATTTCATGGCTCACAACGTAAATAGGTTGCCGAGAAGGGCTAAAGATTGGTAATACTAATCATCTAAGGCATGTGCCACATGTTTAATTTATTATGACCATCTTGCTAGGCAATCTCCTTTGTAGGATAGGGTCAATTAATCATTAATCTAGGATAAAACAAACAATAAAACCAAATCATGAGATAATCCTAATCCAAGGATTAATGCTAGTTATAGACAAAAGGTTTTTCAGATGCAACTCAAACATGGAATCATGTTAAGGTGTATTAAAATGGTTTTAGATCCCAAAGAGACGCTTAAGCGTGATTAGGATGCATCTACAGAGAGTCTCTGAATGTTAGCAATCCTCTTACTGAGATACTTTAGTGGTTATTTTGTTATTTCAAGGGTATTTGGTGAGTATTTTTGTCACAAAAAAAATAAGAGATAGGAGAGAAGATTGATATTTTAAAACATGTGTAGCTGTATATTTGGGGGAGGCTAATCTCACATTAAATATCAAATTAATGATAGTGGAACCAACAATCATATGCATACTTTTATTAGTAAGACCTTCTTAGGAAGACTAGAACCCATTTCGGAAAAATAAAAAAAAATAAAAAAATGGGGACAGATGATTGGTACACGTGTAAAAAAGACAAGAAAGAAGCCCATATTGGTCAAGGTTAACAAAATGACCAAAATACCCCTTTTACGATAAGTGAATTTTTGCAATAATAATACCTGTGCCTAGTCAATAGACTCAATATCATGGTTTTAAATTTCGACCGAAATTCGGGTTTCGGTCAACATTGAAACCGAAACGTTCCGAAACCGAAATCGCCGAAAATACTAATTTTTTATTCCTTTACAGAATTTCGGCAGAAATTCTGGGACAAAAAAACTGACATTTCGTGAGCTTCTACCGAATTTCGGCAGAAATTTTGGTTTCGGCGAACACCGAAATTATACCGAAACCATGGTCAATACAACGTTGTATATGAGCCTCTCTGAGGCGAAGGGTGGTCATTCGACTGCCTGCAAAGGAATATCTAAAATCAAACATAAAGAATGGATCAATTTTTCAGTGGCTGGAAGACCATCTTTGGCCGTCCAGGGTCTCCTCTTTTGCTGACTTTAGTGACATTGGCATATATTTGAAAATTCAGCCAATCTATTGACTGATCTTGTGGACAATACAATTGGTACGCCCTCTCTCATGTGTCAATAGACACATAGATATTTGGCTAATGAATTTTCTCTGGAACACCCATGGTGGATTGGTGGAATTTATTTATTTTTATGTTGCGTCGGTTCATTTCCCATTAACTTCTCTAGAGTTAGGGCCCATGCATGGATGTTTATACCAAGGTGGTTTTGTCAAGACTCTAGTCTAGATTCTAGATAGTGACGGCCATAGAGATGGTTTCTGTATGCACCCCACGTTTGTTGTCCATGAAGAACAGAGGAGAAGGGGTATGTATAGTGTAAGCCGTATAGTCTAGTATTTTTCAAAATGTACTGTACTGCTTAGGCCATAGGATGATCCAAACCGCCCATTTGATCATACTATGGTGTAAGCCGTACAATACATTTTGAAAAATATTGGACTATAGCGCATTATACGGTGTAGCCTAGCATAGTGTATTATTTCTCAAAAAAGTATTAGCTTAATCCATAGGATAATCCGAACCGTCCGTCTGATGGGCCACAACGTAAATAGGTTGTGCCCAAAAAATCATTTTCAAAGGATGATCCTAGCCCTACTATCTATGGAGAAAGTGCATATTATGGAAACCTCTGTAGATTGGAGGGTTGGGTTCATCCTATTGAAATAAGTTTTGGGGCACAACATATTTACATTGTGACCCATCAAAGAGACGGATTGGATCAACTTTGGTATAAGCCGTATAGTAATTTTTGAAAAATACTAGACTATACAGACTCACACCATATAAAAACTAATGATATGAACACAACCATGTTTTAATAATTGCACAAATACAGCTTGTCTTTTCTTATCTTTTTTTTGTTGGCTTGTGAAATAACCTTTGACAACACTTTAAACACTAAAAGACAAGATGGGTTAGTGAGAGTATCAAAAGCTGGTTGTTCTGATATCATCTCTCCATATGAAAACTTGAGAGGAGACATGGATGAATGATAAAAGGGATAAAAAGACAAAAGAAAAAGAGTAAAATATCTCCCCTTCCAAAAGCCTGAAAAAAGAAAAAAGAAAAAAGGAAAAAGAAAGGCATCATCAGCAAAACAGTAGTATCACTTATTAGTAATAAAAAGGTAAACGAGATCCACCTCGAAACATTATCCCTCTTTCTCTCTGTCTCATTCTCTCTATCTTCCCTCAAATCCCCATCAACCCACAACAAAAATCAAACTGCAACCCCAAAAAAAAAAAAGCATCAAACCCTAATCCTAACCCTAACCCTAAAACAGGTAGAAAAAAAAAAGATGAGAGAAGAAGAACCCAACTGGTTCTCAAGATGGGAAGAAGAACTCCCATCTCCTGAAGACTTAATGCCTCTTTCTCAAACCCTAATCACCCCTGATCTTGCTTTAGCCTTTGACATCCCTTCAAACCTTAACCCTAACAATCAAAACCCTAATCTCTCTCCCATTCCCCAACCCAATTCAAACCCTAATCCTCCAAACCCATCTCCACCTCCACCTTCTGACTTCGATTCGCCGGACGTAGGGTCCGGCCCGGGCTCCGACGAGCCGGCCCGGACCCTCAAAAGACCCCGCCTAGTTTGGACCCCACAACTTCACAAACGATTTGTAGATGCTGTGGCCCATCTAGGCATTAAAAATGCTGTCCCAAAGACTATAATGCAGCTTATGAGTGTTGATGGATTAACACGTGAGAACGTGGCAAGTCACCTGCAAAAATACAGGCTATATCTGAAAAGAATGCAGGGTTTATCCGGTGCCGGTACCGGAGGACCCATTTCTACGGCGGATGCGGCCACAGAGCATCTCTTTGCGAGTGCTCCGGTGCCGCATCACTTTCTTCATCGGCCACCGGTCGGAGATCAGTTTATGCCATTTGTTCCGGTGACGGCGCTACACCATCATCATATGGCCGCGGCTCAGTATCATCATCAGAGGGGTATGGGGCATTTCGGGTCTCCGGCGGGAGGGCAATTTGAGCATGGGTTTATGGCGAGGCAGGCGCCGGCGGTGCATAGGGGTCCGGTCGGGGTGGTGCCGACGTATGTGGAGGATTTGGAGGGAGATGGTGGAGGTGGGAGGAAGGTGCTGACTTTGTTTCCTACTGGGGATGATTGATTTAGTTTTGGGTATTGTTGGGTTGGTTAATTAGTTGTTTTAATCTCTTTGTGTTTTGGGGTGTTGTGGGAATTTGGGTTGGGAGAGGAATTGGGTAATTTGGGTTGGGAAGGGAATTTGGAGAGTTGGGGGGGGGGGGGGTGGAATTGAGCAATTTGGGTATTGTTGGTTTGGTTAAGTACTTGTGTTGTCTATTTTTATTGATTTGTGTTTAGGGTGTTGTGGGGATTTGGGTTGGTAGGGAGATTTGGGTGATTTGGGTTGGGAGAGGGGAATATGGAGGGTTTGGGGAATTGGGCAATTTGGGTTTAATTTAGGGTTTTGTTGTTGTTGTATGTTGATGGTGGTAGATATGGTTGTTTTATAGAGGAGAAGCAATTTGAGTTGGGAGGGGAATTTGGAGAGTTGGGGGGAATATAGGGTTTTGTTGTTGTTATTGTTGTTGTTGTGTTGATGGTGATAGATATAGTTGTTCTATAGAGGAGGAGATCCCAATGCGATTTGGATAGATTGGATAGTAAAACGGTTTATTTTCTATCTTTAATGTCGCACCTTCTTCAAATTCATGCTGCTTTCTGAGGACTAACAATGGAATTAGTGGCAGTTTCGAGTGGTGATCTCCTGATCGGTGAATCTCCATATCACGTGGTACTCCGGGCTTTAAATGCCATATTTTCCTACGCCCGATTGTCAATCTCTGTCTAGTTTTTCCAATCACGTCACATGGATTTTCAATTGATTCTTATGGTGGTGTGCTTGTTCTTGAGTTTGTGGATTCTTGGGCACCGCGAGTAGTTTTTCTCCTTTAATAATGATGTTTGGGTGGTGATGTTTCTGGGTTAGTATTAATTTCTAGCGTTTGGGCCTTCACCACTAAAAAATAAGGGAACTATGTTTGATGTTTTATTTGGAGGTCTTTGTTGTTGATGGTTCTATTTTTATAATGCCCTTGTCCAAGTCTTCCAATACAAATGTCTGGGCTCATACTGAGGTAACAAAGGAGGTGGGTTGTAGTTTGAGGTTGAGAGCTTGGAACTCCATTGGCTATTTTAGAAATTAAAGTTTGGAACATATCGAATTTGAGGAGTTGCGTGTTTGTTGTTGTTTCTAATGTGTCGTATTCTGCTTGTGAAGGTCTTGTCTGTCATTGTAGAGATAAGAAGCATGGGTTTGTTCTTGTTGTAAATTTCCTGGCTTAAAATTTCTGTGTGAGTAGGTGAATGAACTTCCATAATGTTAGGGAAGTTTAAGGATCTTTTTAAAATGTTTAATGTACTTCAATGATCACAAGAATGTTGGAATGTACCTTAATTTTTGGATATGTGAATTGTCTCTTTTTCACCTTTTCTTTTCTTCTTTGGTTTGATTAATGGAAAAAAAGTTTTATCATATTTACTTCATCACCAGTCTTGTAGACACTGTTTTGATATAATGAGATGGAACTTAAATAAGCTTTACTTGAATTGCTTGCTTGTAGATTAGCAGTGCATACAAAGATTATTCACTGCATGAAATAATTGACATTGATTTGATAGTCCGTACTTATAAGTTGGAGCACTTCCATATGATTGAGATTGATTAGATAGTCCTTACATCTTATATGTTGGAGCACTTTCATCCTTATTTCTCATCTCGGTGAACATCCACCGTTACGATGTTGACAATCAACTGGGTTTTCAAAATCTACAATCTGAGCTATCATGACCCACCAAGATGGTTATCTGGAAAGGTATTGTGGTAGTTTTGTACTTTTGTTAATAAGGTCTGATGGATTATGTAGTATCTGAATGGTATATAATATAATGGTATCTATACTAATTGACAGTCTGATTATTGGAAATATAGGCGTTCATGCATTCACATATCACACGATGCACACAAGTTGTAATACCAATGGTTCGGTTCTTTTGCTCTTATTACTGTGTTTAAAGGGTTCTTTTCCTCCAAGGATTAGAAAGAGATCATGATGCTTCTACTGGTCTTCTTTGTTGCCTATTATTGAATGGGCATTGAGTTTTTACTGCCTGTGAATTAGTTATTTTTTCTTCAATTCTCCATTTTAGGGATATAAGAGTATCCATTTCAAGCATGGTTCAATTTGTAAACCAAACACACACATGTGGTCTAATGCATCTTATTTTAATCAATAAGGTATGAGCATAATGTGACTTATCAGCTACCTTTATTGCAACTGTCATATAGAGTGAAGCTAGGTAACGGCTTTTGGGTTTTTGGTCCTGTCCCAATTATTGCCCTCAAATTCTGATTCCTGTGGATTCAGATCATATATAGCTGTGTATGTTGGTTCACTATAAAGAATGAGATACGTAAAAAGTATGGGATAAATTTTGCCTCAAAATGATCCAATGTGTAGGCTTCTCAGTTGTGTTTCTTGACAGGCACACCATCTTAAAATTCTTAATTTGACCTTGAATTTGGAGTTTGATAAGTTGTAGATCACTACAAGATCTGTTAGTTCATATTTTTTTAGGATGCAGTTTCAATTGAGCAAGAAGGTTCGATCTGCAATAAACTTTAATTGGAAGAAATGGATGGGAGAAGAAACCAAGAAGCCAATCTAGGATCGGATAGAGCACTCTCTGTCTGGGCTCCTATTTTACTTGGCATGATGGGTGGTCCTTCCCATCCCCGAAGACTCCTTAGAGAAGAAGAGGATCCACAGGGAGAATTGGAAAGGGAACGAGAACGAGACTCCGAATCAATCATTTGAAGGAGAAGAAGTTCGGCCGCAATTCTACAATTGCTTCAAGGCCTCAGGGCAGGAATTAGGTCCGATTCAGATAATTCTGAAAGCGAAAGGGAAAGGATGGGGGAGAGAGACAGCGATAGAGAGAGTGTGAGTCTGATCAATCCTTTCAATCAGGCCGTAATTTTGCAAGGATCCTTTGATTTGAACCAGACCCCAAATCTGAACCAGAACACTTCTGGCTCTTTCGGTGATTACTTCATTGGGCCTGGTTTGGATCTATTGTTGAAGCATCTGGTGGAAAATGATCCCAATAGATATGTTACTCCACCGGAGCAGGAGGCAGTCGAAGCAATGCCCACTGTGAATATCAAGGAGAATTTTCAGTGTTCAGTGTGTCTTGAGGATTTCAATATTGGATCAGAGGCTAAGGAAATGCCATGTAAACATAAATTCCATGATGGGTATATTTGGCCGTGGTTGGAGCTCCATAGTTCTGGCCCAGTTTGTAGTTTGTAGGTTTCAGTTGCCTACTGATGGTTCGAAAGATCAAAATGCGTCTGAGAATAACAGTAACAAGGTGGAGAGCAGTGGTGGTGGAGACAGAGTAGTTGAAGGAAGTGGAAATGGAAATATAAATGAAAATGGAAATAGAAGAAGGTTTCGGATCTCAGAGTGGTGGGAATTCATCTTCTTCACTGAAATCCCGGTTTGGCAACCAAGAGGTGATTAGTAGCACTCATGGGAACCCTTGGGCTAACATTCACCCTCATCCTCATCGTCAGCACCAGGAAGTTCTCTTACAGATGAGAATTGAGCTCTTGGGCTCCCATCCATTTCTTCCACAGGCCCACTTTCCCATTTCTTCTCCCATCCATTTCTTGCAAAAATATAAACTTTCCACAACTTTGCTTGGGAAGAGATAGAGAGAGAGAGAGAATTGTAGGGAAAGGACTCCTATCTTTGTAAGGCTTTCTTTCCTGCATTCTTTCTACTTCCAATGTGCTAGTAAAACCAATCCTCTTTGCTCATCTATCTTGTTGTTCTCATTTCTTAAATTTCTTTTGCTGTTTCTTTAATTCTTGTCACCATTATAAGATTTCGGGACAGTTTGGATACGCGGATTTTAGAGTCCAGGTTTTTAGTTTGAAAACAGTGTAAAAGAGGGTTCATGATCAAGCTGCTATATGCTGTCCTTTCAGCGTTTCTAGGATTTTAAGTGAGAAATCCAGGTTTTAAAAATCTCTCGTACACCCGAGATTTCTAAAACCTAGAAATATGGAGGATCTGCTACCTTTTTTCTGACGGAAAGAAGGGTGAGAAGTCAGAAACAAGTCAAAAACAACGGCTGGTCAGCTTCTTTTCATGTTGCTGAAATCATTTTCTTCCTAGCTCAAGTTTCTTGATACTTTCTTAGTTTCTGTTCTCATAATTCTGCTGAAATCATTTTCTTCCTTACTTTCTTTGTTTCCGTTCTCATAATTCTTCTTGGATCACTTGATCGAATTACTGCACTCTTTGACATTTCATGACCTACTTCTTCGAATGAAAGGAATTAATTAGATCTGGACAACTGTAGAAGAGGAAGTAGCCTTTATGTTAGCTTTTATTCTTTGAGAATCCAATTTGCTTCAAACTTCACCTTCTTAATCCTCAGATCCACATTGATCTTGTGAGCCTCAAACCTAATTAGACAAATTGGACTTTGTTTTGCTGGAAGTAGTAAGATATACCACATCAATAAGCTTCTATCAACTTAGATCTAAGGTCCATTGGCTTCTTGGTTGGTGTCCACTATGGGTAAGTGACCCTTTTGGACGCTTCCCAATTTGTTGTCCCGGAGTACTGATATTTACTCTGGTATCTCAGACCTTGATAGGAGTTGGATATGGTCTTTTTCCTGGAAGCACATGTTCTTCATCATTTGGGACCATGGTTTTAAATTTCGACCGAAATCCGAAATTTCGGGTTTCGGTGGAGACCGAAACTGAAATGGCACATTCCCGAAACGTGTCATTATTCTGAAATTTCATTATTTAGGGATTTCGACCAGTTTTTTTTATTTTTAAATTATTTTACAATTATCCCGAAATTTCGGACCAAAATTTCAAGGATTTCGATAACGAATAAAATATTCTTTTTATTAGTCCTTCGGATTTTGAGCGAAATTTCGATTTTGGTGGGTCCGAAACCGAAATTTAAGAACATGTTTGGGACTTTCCTTTGCTGGATATTGCTTTGGAACTTAGTAGCCCCAGAAGAAACCAAACCTTGTATCTGGTACATAGAATTGAGGAGGCCCTCGCTAGCCTCAGCATCTACTATTCACTCCAATCTTTCCAACAGGTCGGCCCATTCGATCTATTCCCTCCCTCTCCCTGGCTCAATCGATTCAGTCTGCCACAACTTGCTAGATATTGGTTCTAAGCGATCTCTGGCGATAAATCAATAATTCGAAGTGCTTGCCTTGTGTGATTGGTTTTGATTCTGGATATTTGGGGCAGGTGAGGGGGTGGGGGCGCTTTGGAGCTCCATAGTTCATTCCCATGTTTAGCAAGGTTTCCCTATTCATGTCAGCAGACAAGCGGGCCAACATTTTTGGAGTTCCACACCCAATTATACTAGTATGTAATCCATCAAATGCAGGCAAAAGAACACAGTGCACAACTATCTTTGGGTGAGATTTTGATTCCTTGATCAGTTGCATTTCAGGTGGATTGGCAATATGGCAGCTTATAACTCCTGCAACTATTGCCACATCCCCTATACTACTTGAAGATTTTGCCGTCCATGTTGGGCTTTGAAAGTTCATTTTTTTATCGGCCACATGCTTCTTCCCATTCTTCTGGTTTTGCACTGATGTGTTTGTACTGTAAAAAGAAGACCATGAATATCTTCAAAGATGCTTGACTGTTTAGATGCTTTTGCCTCTGAGGAAGCTTAGTTTGGGTAAAGAAAACTACTGTTTTCAGAGATGCTTGGACTGGATCAGAAATGCTTGTCTCCTCTTGAGGAAGCTAGTTTTGGTTTGCAAGTTGGTACGACTGCTAGGACGCAATCTCTTTCAGGTGTCTGGTTCTTATTTTTCGAAATTTTCAAGGAAAAATATGAGTGGGTAAAAGCAAGGTTTTAAATTTCGGTTTCGGGGGTAGTTTCGGTCCTCACCAAAACTGAAATTTCGGCCGAAATTAGGTAAAGGCGTTTGAAATGCGCCAAAATTTTGGTAATTTTTGCTGAAATCCTGTAAAAGAATTAAAAAATAATATTTACCAAAATCGAGAATTTCGATATGGTGCCGGACGGTCAAGTACCGTCGAAACGGTACCACCTTGATATTTGATCCAAAGCACCACTTTTAAAGAAGCGTACCACTTTGATATTTGATCCAAAGCAGACCACTTTTTAAGAAGCTGCTGTTGGATGAAATATCAAAAGTGGTACCTTTGAGGTGGTTGGAACTAGACGGTCGGGCATCATAAAATTTCTCCGGCTTCAGAACGTATCAGTTTTGGTCCTCACCCAATGATCAAAAGCATTTATCTGTCAGGCCTTGATATGGATAGGAAATGCATCAAAATCCATAGCAAAGTGGGCCCCATTATCACTTCTAGGTGCCCCAATTTTTCCTTGGAAAAATATGCCCATGATATGACAGTATTTTGGAACCTCTGATTTTATCATCTGAGAAATAGGAGCTTGGAATTTCTGTCCGGAATCAAGTGAAGCAAACTGAGCTTCTTTGGCCTTTACCCCACTATACATCATGAGTCAAATCAGTAGGCATCAATTCCATAAATGGGCGGACAGGTTCAGTGGTGGTTGGGTGGCAGATCAGAGCTTGGAAGTTCCAAAATCCGAGCTTGGAATTTCTGAATGTCTAAGTAACTGAAATGCATTTGGAAATAGGATTCAAACTGGGGAAATGATATCACCACTACTGTATTTTGACGATGGCACTCCCCCCACATTATTAAAAGGTACGGTATGGCCCTCACTATAGAATGATCCAAACCGTCTATTAGATGGGCCATAGCCTAAATAGGTTGTGCCCCAAAAATCATTTCCATAGGTTGATCTTAACCTTCCGATATATTGCAGGTTAGGATCAACCCTCTAATATTCAGTCCCTTCTATAGATCGGAGTGTTAGGATCAACCCAGTGGTGGAGCCAGGATTTATACATAAGGGGGGCAAAATAATATAATATATTTAATCCAAAAAAAAAAAACAACATTACATTATTTCAGGCTTTGGTTGTGTTGTATTGTGTGCACCACATTATTTCAAGCATGTTGTTAGGCCTAAAATCGGTAACAGATACGGTAGTGACGTAAGAGCTGAGCTGGAGGATCCGAGGAGCCGAAGTGAACGAGTTGAGTTTTGCACAAGAAGCACACGAGGTCAGAAGACCAACCCGGAGTCTTTACTCTGGACAGGCCCTTCGACACTCAAGTCAGTATGAGTAGGAGTGCAGAGCGAGTTTAAGAGTGGTGGTTGGGAAGTTATTACCCTTTGGTCTGAACCCTGAAAAGCCTTTTATAGAGGGAGGGTTGGGGTGGTTGGATTACCTACCCCAGGACAGGTGTCGGCCTCTTACGAGTTTAAGCTTACCTACTCTTCGGTAATTACCAAACTACCCCTGGGCCGACACTGGATTTGTGGTGGGCCATCCTGGAGCCACGTGTCGACAACTAATTGGATGCTGTTTTTCATTCCCCATCAGTTGCCCCCCAGTTCTCCAAGTCATTGTAGTGATTTGGGGAAGTGTGACGAGTTATATTCCTGAACGGGGGGAGTCTGTCAGGAAAATCTGTCCGGAAATTCTGTCTGTCCGGCCTGGAGATCAGTCTGGAAATTCGGTCTGTCCGGCCAGGAAATCAATCCGGAAATTTGGTCTGTCCGGCCAGGAAATCAGTCCGGAATTTTTGTCTATCCGGCCAGGAAATCAGTCCGGAAATTCTGTCTATTCGGCAAAGAAATCAGTCCGGAATTTTTGTCTGTCCGGCCAGGAAATCAGTCCGGAAATTTGGTCTGTCCGGCTTGGGCCGGACAGATTTTTGTTGCGTAGCGGATGCGCCATATTCTGTCCGGCTTGGGCCGGGGCCGGACAGATTTTTGTCGTGTAGCGAATGCGCCATATCCTGTCCGGCTTGAGCCGGACTGATTTTTGTCGCATAGCGTATTCTGTCCGGCTTGGGCCGAACTGATTTTTGTCGTTTAGCGAATGCGCCATATTCTGTCCGGCTTGGGCCGGACAGAGTTTTGTCGTGTGGCGAATGTACCATATCCTGTCCGGCTTGGGCGGACTGATTTTTGTCGCGTAGCGTATTCTGTCCGGCTTGGGCCGGACTGATTTTTGTCGTTTAGCGATTGCGCCATATCCTGTCCGGCTTGGGCCGGACTGATTTTTGTCGCTTCGCGAATGCGCCATATCTTGTCCGGCTTGGGCCGGATTGATTTTTGTCGTTTAGCGAATACGCCATATCCTGTCCGGCTTGGGTTGGACTGATTTTCCTGTCGGGCACAATCGCTTTAAAAGTTATCCCGTACACGAGCACCTTAAGGATGTCCCTTAGCCCTTTGGAGATATGCGCGTATTTACTCACGTCCTTGCCTTGAAATCTGTGTCCGTCATTAGTGAGAGACACGTGGCACCCATGTAAGGGCCCTCAAAGCGCGTGCTCTTCATTAAATGCGAACCGCCTTAGCCATGGTCTATAAAAGGGGGTTTTTACTTTTCACATTTCACTTTTACTTTCGCTCTCTTCCCTTTTTCTTTCTTTCTTACTCTGCATGCTCAGCTTGGTTAGCTCGAGGTTGTGATCGTCTGCGTATTTAGGAGCTCTTTTTTGTTAGGTCCGGTAATTTTCTTGAGCGCGTCTTTTATTCGTTTCTTTTCCTGCGCTCATGTCCTGTAGTAACTCTAGCTCTGAGTCCGGTTCAGGGAAGTCCTCTTCCAGTAGCTCAGGGTCTAGTTCGTCAAGAAGGACCCAAAGTAATCCGACCAGGACTCCTGGGCCGCATATGGCAAGTCCTGGTGTTAGTGTAGAAGTCGTAGATAGTGAGGACGAGGTGATTTTGGATCTGAACACCACCTCGGCCCCCACGGATAGTTATCTCCGAGCAGAGGCGAGTGTTGGTAGTGACGCCGCCGAGGCGTCCACAACATTTCTCCCGGGCTGGGCCGTTGAGGTCGTAGCTAGGGCTCGGATGGACGCCAATCCTCAATACAACGTACGGGCTCTCTACGAGGAGAATATCTTTGATGAGTCCAGGATGGGGGACATTAGGGATAGGTACTGCATTCCCCCAAGGTTTGGGCTGAGGGCCGCGATAGAGGGGGATAGGGCTTGCAACGAGAGCTCCGACGTCTGTCTATACAATGAGTCATTAAGGTCCGGGCTCAGGTTCTCTCTGCACCCATTCTTCACCGCGGTCCTTCAATATTACGGGCTGGTTCCTGCTCAGGTTGCGCCGAACTCATGGAGGACGCTGACCGGGTTCATATACCTCGTCCAGGGCCGGCTTCAGAAAAGTTTGTCTGTGCCTTTGTTCCGCCGTGTGCGCACTTGAAGAGGCATAAGGACGGGGGTTGAATTTACATTAGCCAGCGCCCGGAGGTGAAAATGATCACTGGCATTTCCTCTTCTATACACCTATGAAAGAACATGTTCTTCTACATCGAGGACAGGGAGTCCACATTATTTGGATGATTTTTTGGTAGTGTTTGGATTCGGGTATGGGCCCACATTATTTGGATGATCCAAACCGTTCATTTGATGGGTCCTGACATAGATAGGGTGTGCCCAAAAAATCAGCTCCATCGGATCATCCTAACCTTTTAATCTATGGACGGACCTTTAGCTGAGGGGGCAAACCTTAAACAAATTGAAACTACAGGGGTGTATTTGTTACGTTTTAAACTATAGGGGTGGAAGTGGATGTGTCAGAAACGAGAGAGGGTGTAAATGTAATTATCCCTATTATTAATTGTCTCTGTTGCCCGTCATGTTGTTGAATTCATATTGTCTTATTTTGTTCCCTTTCTCTGTTTATTGATCATTTTGTTCCATATGATAAGTGGTTGCTTTATTTTTGGCACTCTTAACAGGTATTTGCACTAGGGTCAATTAGGGACGGCCCGGCCCTGCTCAATCAGGGCCAATCAGGGCGGGCCAGGGCTAGCACTGAGCCCTGTAAGGCGGGTAATGGGTTGAGGTTTTTCGGCCCTGACTCACGGTCAGGGCGGGTTAGGGCCGAGATAATGGGATCCAAGGTTGAGCTAGGGTTTTGAAAAGCCCGATCCAACTCGACCGTGTTGCAGCCCTACATAGTATCATAGTATTCGAAATTATTACCGATCGGATCGACAACTAAAACCGCAGGCTAGTCCTCAATCCTATTTTATTATATTATTTTATGAAATTACCATCTAAAATTTATAACTTATAGTACTATTTGAGGGTATTTTAGTAAAAATAAGTCATACGTTTTTTTGAATAATTCTTACTTTTTGTATTTTTTTCATTCATCTCTCTTAAAGTCTTGAGTTATCCTCTTCTCTTCATTCTCTAAGCATTGACCATAAGTCCCTTGCCCAGTGCATCGTCGCTTCGGCTCACCCTCATAGCTACCGCTCATGCTCGCCCTCTCCCTCGTCCTCATTTAAGAATTTTAATTTTGTAAAACGCAAGTAGGACCTACTAGGACACTCTGAAGGTCCAATCTGAAATGGGTGATGGAGATAAGGGAAGTATGATCCAAAGAACAATTCGAATCCTGATAAGAGATTTGAATGGATCCTGACTAAGATATAGGTGGATCTATCTGAAACATGGTTTCAAATTTTGGTTTCGAAATGTGTTTCAGTCCTCACCACCCTCACCACCGAGACCGAAATTTAGGCCTAAATATGACGAAATCATTAAAAATTATATTTTATTCCATACCGAATTTCGGCCGAAAAAATAGTAAATAATTAAAAACTCTTTTTTCCCGCCGTCATGACTCATGACAACCACTATATCCAAAGGAAAGACTACCAGTATATCAAAAAATTAAAAAAATCGAGATTTCTGGTTGAATATCCTAAAATTTCGGGTGAAATTTTGGAAAAAAACAAAATTTCGACCGAAACATATACCTTTTCGGGTATGTGTGATTTCGATTTCGGTCGAAATTTAAAACCATGATATTCCGAAGTGAATCCTTTGACACCCTAAGAAAATCCAAAAAAAAAAAAAAAAAAAAAAGAAAAAAAGAAAAAATGAAAAAAAAGAAAAAGAAAAAGAAAATCCTTACAAAAGAAGTTTCCTTATACCTACAATAGCGGGAAAGAATTCTTCCCTCAATTGACGAGCGACCTTTTTTTTAGCAAATCTCTCTTCTTGGTTTTTCTAGAGAGGAATGATCCATGGCTACACCCCCGTTTCAAGACCCCGTTTCTACCACTCCGTTTCTCCCCGAAACGGATCTTTCAAACCCTAATTTCACCAAAGCCTTCGAAAATCTCCCACTCCCTCCTCTCGATTCCCTTTTCCCCAATGATCTCTCCACTGATCTCACCTTCCCTGAAGGTTTTATGTCCGATCTTAACTTCGATGATGACTTTGATTTCTCTCTCGATGATCTCATTCTACCTTCAGAAAACGATCAGTTTTTGTTACAAGATGAGTTTCCAAATTCATCCTCATCGGATTCTGCTTTCAAGGTTGGATCTGGTGTTTCTGATATTTCTCAGGTTTCTGGCAATCGAAGCTCAGATCTTGTGGTTTTGAGTTCGATTTCTTCCGGTAATATTGATTGGGAGTTTCCTGCCTTTGGATCTGGTGATCGGAGTGAGGATTTAGTTAGGGTTTCGAATTCGCTGGAATCTTGTACTTTTGATCCCGCTAGGGTTTCGAATTCGCCGCAATCAGGTACTTTTGATGCCGCTAGGGTTTCGAATTCGCCTGAATCTGGTACTTTTGATGCCGCTAGGGTTTCGAATTCGCCGCAATCAGGTACTTTTGATGCCGCTAGGGTTTCGAATTCGCCGCAACCAGGTACTTTTGATGCCGCCTGGGTTTCGAATTCGCCGCAACCAGGTACTTTTGATGCCGCTAGGGTTTTGAATTCACACTCTTCGAAATCATGTAATTCCAACCAATGCTTGTCTGGATCGATATCGGGTAATTCCGATCGAGAATTTTCCGCATCTCTACCTGGCGATCGGAGCTCGGATGTTGTTAGGTTTTTGAATTCACAGGAACCAGTTACTATTGATGCCATTAGGGTTTTGAATTCACACTCTTCGGAATCCGGTAACTCCAATCGAGAATGTTCGGCACCTGTAGCTCGGAGCTCTGACGTTATTAGGGTTTTGAATTCGCCATTACCCAGTACTTTTGATGCCACTAGGACTTTGAATTCACACTCTCCAGATTCCGGTAATTCGGGCCAATGTTTTTCTGGATCAATATCATCTTCCTTGGATTCTAACAACTCTGCCGATCAGAAGTTAAAATCCGAGGAAGAAAGTAATGCATCGTTTTTGAAGAGGAAGAAAGAAAAGGAAGATGGAAACCCTAACCCTAGAAGTAGTAAGTTTCACAGGTCGATTTGTTCGGATGACGTTAACGCGAACTCACAGTATGTTTTCCAAGCAGGGAACGAAGAGGAGGAGAAGAAAAAAACGAGGCTATTGAGGAATAAGGAAAGCGCACAGCTTTCTAGACAAAGGAAGAAGCATTATGTTGAAGAACTTGAAGACAAGGTAAGATTAATGCGTTCTACCATAACTGATTTAAATAGTAAGATTTTGTTTTTCATGGCTGAGAATGCGAGCTTACGCCAACAATTAGGTGGTGGAGGTCCGCCTCCAGGCATGTATCCGCCGCCTCCGATTCCTACTATGCATTACCCATGGGTTCCTGGTTCTTATGCATTGAAACCTCAAGGATCTCAAGTTCCTTTACTTCCAATCCCTAGATTGAAACCAAAACAACCCGTGTCGACCTCGAAAGCCAAGAGCAAGAAGGTTGAAGGGAAGACTAAGAAGGTTGCGAGTGTGAGTTTCTTGGGTTTGTTGTTTTTCTTGCTTATTTTTGGGGGGTTAGTTCCAGTTGTGAAGTTTATTTTTGGAGGAAGTAGAGATATGGCTTCTGGTACATTTGATTTTGTTAACAGTGGGTTTGGGAGTCAGTCCCAAGGAGAGGTTATATTGGTTACTGGGCGTTTAAATGGTTCGGATCATAGTGATGGATCTGGCTTATATTCTGGGAAAATGGAATTTGGAAAAGGTAAGCTTGAACGAGCTGGTAGTAAGAGAGGTGGGGATGGTGTAATGGAATGTGAAGTTAAACAGAAGGAACACCGGGAATCAGGGTCTTTACCTTTTTCAGATGAATTTAGTATTCATCGGAATGATAGTGAGCCTCTGGTTGCTTCACTCTATGTGCCGAGAAATGATAAGCTTGTGAAGATTGATGGCAATTTGATAATTCAATCTGTCCTTGCTAGCGAAAAAGCTGTTGCGTCTTCGCCAGCGATGTCTGCACTGAAGGGTGACAAGGCCACTATGCCTACGGATACAGTTGCTGGAAAGACTGGTCTCGCAGTAGCTGGTAATGTGGCCTCAGCATTGGCTCTTTCTAAAGATGGAAGGGATGAAGAGAAGCATTCACAGTTGTACAGAAGCCCAGCGGAAGGCCTGAAAGCACTTCCTTCAGGTTCTGGGGATGCTTACGAGAATAATCTGAAATCAGCTGCCACTGATGGACCGTTGCAGCAATGGTTCCGTGAAGGACTTGCAGGTATGGATGATTGCTTCACTGTTGCAATTGACAGTGCTTAAGTTATTCATACCTTTATTAATTCTTGCATATGCATGCAATCACTCAAATTTTTTTATATGCATTCAATGTTCCACACTTTTTGGTGCATGTATATCATTTTGCTTGTGACAGTAGGAAACCCTTCCCTCTGATAGAATTTAAGGTTCCGAAATTTATGGCTCGCCCACTGTCTGATCCGAAGAGCATGCTGGGGGAGTACTAGATTGCGCTCAATTTTGTCATACTGAGTGGACAGAAAAAGATGATTTTGTTTGCTACTGAAGAAAATAAATAAATAAATAAATAAGAGGGTATGAGCCTTTATCTTACTTGGATGGTGCTTTGTGTCGGAACCAGAAGGTTAATCCAGCATAGGTTCCAAAAAGTATAAAAAGGAAAATAAAAAATAGAATGTAGGAATGCTAGTAAAATCACAATAAATCAAGAAGACATCATTTATTTCTAGATGTGTCTGAAACTGTTGTTGATTAGATAATGCGTAATGAACCATATTATACCATGGAACCAAGGATACTGAAAAATACTTGAAATTAAAATTTTGTTCAATTCATATTATGCTGTCACTTTCTCTAACGAACTCTCTAGTCATCTTGAATCACATATTCATGACTAGGCTTCCTTCAGATGTACCACATCTACTACTTTTCAGTAATAGTCTCAGTTGCAAAGTGACATGTAAAGTGAGCATAGTAGTCGTCGGTCACTGACTCACCACTCATCAGGTACGATTGTATACAGCTAAAAATTACAAAATTTATAACTCCACTGTCCCAATACCGAGCTATCACATAGATAAGAAAACCATAGTGACATCATATATCACAAACTTTAAAAATGGTCTAAGATGATTTTATTCTTGTTGTGGTCATTGTGAAGGCTAACAAAGTCTCCAAAATAACTTAGCTGCCTGTATCCATGGTTTTAAATTTCGACCGAAATCTGAAATTTGGTATACCCGAAATGTTACAAATTTTGGTCAAAATTTCATTTTCCCCCGAAACAAAAATCTCAATTTTGTTCATTAATTAATATTTTCCCGAAATTTTGAAATTTTTAACGAAATTTCGGTTTCGGTGGGGACCGAAACACATTCCGAAACCGAAATTTGAAACCATGCCTGTATCATTGTAGTCATTGCTGGATAATGTATAATTCTTTTGTCCTCAGGGTTTTGAGTCTCTAATCATCCTGTTTTTCTTCTTCATAATCCCTTAACTGCTCGGCCAATCGCATAAGAATATGATGCATCTGACGCTACTATGGTGAGGCCTTTTTTGTTTTCTTTCTGTAATCAATTTGTGATATGAGCGTGATGAAAGAGTTTAGCACAGCCGTGTGCAGTTTTGTTTCTGCAAGTCCTCATTTTCTTTTTTCATTCTCTTTGTTTAGCGCTCACTCCTTTTTTCTTGAGTCTTTATTGCTGTCAACTGTATTCATTTGTTTATATCCTTCGTTACCATTCCAAGTGCAATCCTAACTTTAGCTTAATTCTGCTGTCCTACAATTTTTTGCTTAAGCCTTTTTAACTTAAAACCTTTTATACCCTGTTTGAACTTCGGTAAGATGTCTCCGGCTTATCAGAAGAGGTTGCATTTTTTTTTTCTGGGATTGTGTATACAGTGAGTTAGAAGCCTTGAATTACCAAAGAGATCTTTTGCTGTGTCCGCCCTCTCCGAGTACTCTAGTCGCTTGTGTTGGTTGCGGGTGATGTTTGGACATACTCATGGTTCGGAGGACAACAATACTTGTGGTTTGGTTGGGCAATGTTCTCTATATGGGAATGCAAGTTTACTATTTGTAGTTCACACATTGCAAACAGACAGTGATGTGAATATCCTCGTAGGTTTTCCACTCGAACCAAATAGAAGAGGCAGTTTGGGTTGGGCATTTGTTGGCTCACCATTACTAGCACTGGCTTCATGTCTAAGCTAGGTGAAATAGCTAACTCATAATCCCGTTTTCCTCCATTATTCATAGGGGCAATACTTATGGTTCAAAAGCAATGTGAACCATGCCAATGATTATCAAATGCCCCAGTGCTGACCTTGGTCTTTTTGAACGGCCAACCTTGAAGGTCATAAGCAGTTGATGTCTTTGCTCTAAATTGAAGTTGTAAAAGATGTTTCCATGTTATAATGAGTGAGACACTTTGTAAGCAGTTGTTATTTTCACCGCGGCCAGTTCCCCTTATTGACAAGAAGAATCAGAATGCTAGCACAGGCTTGTAGAAAGCTACTTAGGATGAAATTCCTGTGACCGAGTTCAATCTTAACTGGAAAAATTTCCCCCCTTCTCTTGGCGAATCTGCAATTAGTTGTCAATGGGATTACATGGTCAATATGTGTTGTATTGGATCTTTACAACACCGCAGATCATAGGTTTTTTTACTACTACGTCCGGCTTTAACTTCTCTTGCAGATTAGTCTCTAGCTCTGGACTATCCGGAAGAATAACTCGATCAAATGACCATTATGATGAAGCTTCGTCAAATACCACGTTTCTTGAAACGTGCATATGTCCAATTTCTAGGTTCACACTTCTTCAGCCCTTTCTTTCAGGGTCGTACCCAATAAAGACACACCGAAGTGCCTTTTTGTCAAACTTGTTGCGAGGATGGTCACGCACAAACACATAACAAACTAAACCAGAAACTCTTAAATGACATACAGCTGGTTTGGTACCTTACAACTTCTCATATGGTAAGATAAACCCAAGCTTCGGCTATGGAAGACGGTTCGTAACATAAGTGGGCAGTTCTCATACACTCAGCCCAAAACCCAGATAGTACATTCTTCGCATTCGTCATACTTAGCAAAACTTCTGTCAAGTGCTGATTCTTTTTCTTGGCTCATTCTGTTGAGGTGTATCAGAACACGTGAGCTGCCTATGAATCATGTGTTTACGTAAGTAAGTTGTGCTTCGATGTATACCCGTCGCAATTATCAGTTCTCAAACACTTGATCTCGCAACCAAGACCACTCACTTATTCTTGGAACTCTTTGAACTTTGCAAAAACTTCTGATTTTTCTTTTAGAAAATAAACCCAACAAAACGTTAGAAATCATCAATGAATGTCAGCAAATAATTCATACCTCCAGTGGATGGTATTCTCACTTTCCCAAAAAACGTCAAAGCGCACTGGCTCGAGCGGCTTCTTCCCTTAAAACGCTTAATCGGTGTATGGAAGTAGATGCGCTTTTCCAAATTGACACCCCGCACACATCGTGTCATGTTGAACCTCTAAGTCAGGAAGTCCCTTCGCCAATTGCTTTTTCATCATCACCTTCAGCTTTGAGTACCCAACATGTGCCAATCTTGCATGCCACAAATCCGCAGTCTCATTCTTTTGAGTTCTCTGTGCATACGCTTCCTGAGCCGACATCACATAGGCCTCTTTTTCCTTCCATAAGAGGAGTACCCGAAACACGTAATTCCTTGAAGATCTTCTCTTCGTCCGAGCCAAAAAGAACATAATTTTCTGCTTTCGTAAACTGAGATACAGAATTTAAGTTTCTCTTCATGTCCTGAACGTGGTAAACATTCTTCAAAAAATTGCGCTCTCCACTGGATAGAGAAACATTACCTATGTGGGTAATAGGCAATTTCGCATTATTCCCCGTTACCACCATCCGGATGTCTTTGTATTCAAACTTCTGCTCATTCTAGGTCATGTGATTCGAACATCCCTAATCAACTATCTAATCTCTGGAATAATCTATTCAGTCACATTTGTTTGTGTCTATCAAACTAGTGATATCTACAACCTCTGTAGTCGTAAGAGCAACTTCACACACATCGGCTTGCTCTTCTGTGATGGAGAAAAGAGAAGACCGCTCCTCTCCACTATTAACCTTCTGAGAGTCTTCAAATGCTGCAGGATTACTTTCCTCATTCTTCTTCTTTGGTGCACGACAATCTCTAGCAAAGTGGCCCAGCTTACTACAATTGTAGCACGTCCATCTTTGTCTCAAGTTCCGAGTTTGTTTCTCAAAACCACGACCATTTGAGGCTCCCCCTCGATCATAACTTTCATGCCTTTGGTCTGATTTGGCCTTCCTCTTACCTTTCTGATTTTTGGAATTCTGAAACTTCCTTCTTCGGCCAGTGAAGAGAACCTCCTTGTTCTCTTTTATTGTAAATCCAGCTATCTGCTTGGCTAGACTCTCTTGATTTGCCAAGAGACTCTCCAATTCCACTAACGTTGGTTGAGTTGGTCATCATTGGATCGATGTGATGAACCCACTGTATTCGGGTTTTAATCCTCAGATAATAATCCTCCGCATCCGCGTCTCTGAAATTCTCAACTCTTCATCAAGTTGCAATATTTCATGACAGATCTTATTCACCTTCATAAAAGACTCGGGAATCGTTATATTTCCTTGAGATACGGATCCTATCTTATTTTTTGCATCTGGAGCTTACGTCGTTTGTCTTTGAAAACAAAGTGGAAAAAACATCCCATGCTTCTTTTAACGTCTTAGCCTCCTGAATATAATTAAGAAAATCCCTCTGAAATGGTAGTCTTCAACATGAACATGGCATTGTCGGCTTTGCTCTTCCAATTTCTCAAAATGTCTGAGGTTTCGACACCTCCGTCAGGGAAGTGGTTTCTGCACCTTTAATTATCTCCCATAAATCTTGCCATTGGAGATATGACTCTATGCAAGATTTTCAATATGAATAATTTGTATTATTCAACTTCTCAATCCCGTTGACCGAATTTGCAAAATCCATCTCCTTAATCAAACTTCTGACGAGTGGCGAACTTGAAGTCGGATCCCGGATCTACAACTTCGACGTCTAATCCTTGAGCGAAGAGGTTTTGGATCTCGTCCCTGAAGGCTTAATCAACCTTCGATCGGCTATGTACACCAGTTCCTGACCGGTTGTCAAATCTCCTTCCTTTGGCTTTCGTTCACTAGTCCCAGAGTAGCGGCTTCTTCGACGATCGTTCACCTCCTAACAGATGAATTCGATCTTCGTACACCAGTCCCAGATCCGTGGCTCTGATACCTACTGGAGTATTCGCTTGAAGAATGAAACATGGGATCTAGTTCCACTACCTACTAGAGTGTCACATATTTCGTGTAAGTGGGTGTACAAGGTAAAGACCAAAGCGGATTGTTCGGCAGAAAGGTTCGAGGCAAGACTTGTTGCTTGAGGATTCTTTTAGAAGTAAGGGCTTGATTATGATGAGATGTTTAGTCCAGTAGCCAAAATCACTACGGTACGCGTGCTCACTACCCTTGTTGCTTGTAAAGGGTGGAAGTTGTGGCAGATGGACGTGAAGAATGCATTCTTGCATAGTGGATTGGATCAAGCAATTTTCATGGAGCAACCCAGGGGGTTCAAGAGTACCAAAAATCCAGAGTACGTGAGCAAGTTGCGGAAAGGTTTATATGGCCTGAAGCAGGCTCCGAGAGCGTGGTATAGTAAGCTAGCGGAGTCTCTCGCTGCTAGTGGTTACTCAATGGCGTTGTCAGATTCTAGTTTGTTTGAGAAGTTCACAGATAATAAAATTTCAGTGGTGCTTGTGTATTAGGGGTGGACATGGTTCGGTTCGGTTCGGTTTTGGGCTAAACCCAGAACCGAACCATATATAATCGGTTCCCTGAAATTGGAACCAGAACCGAACCATATATGTGTGGAACCGAACCGAACTAGAACCATATATAATCGGTTCGGTTCGGTTCTGGGTTTACCCAACCTTCACATAGCTTCCCTTTGTTCCATCCCCAGCCCTTGCCTGACTTTCTTGTTAAAGGAATGATGACTGAGAAAAACCAGTCAAGACAGATTCATTTCATCGAGATTTCATCCTCGATGATAATGGCTATGAAACCATGATCATGTTTAGTACAAATTGGTAGCTTTCTATCGACATGGCATTCCACGATTCCAACCAAAACTAAGATCTCACCCATTAGTAATCCCCCAACCCACAGATTTACACAGGAATGCCCAAATGGGTTAATGAATAAATAATTTTTCCTCCCTTTCACCAAATAATTCCTTCTCCATCCCCTGCGAACTTCTGTTTTAGCTAATCTATCTGAAATATGAAGCCCATCTTGATAGGTGGGGAAAGAAACATTTAAATATTGTACCCATCATCTTCATCATCGCCATCATCTCTCAAATGCTCGAGGAGCATGAAGCAGGGCTGCCTCTTGTTTGCTTGGTATTGTAGGAATTGCAACTCAGGCACTTGTGTGCTATGAAGTGGAAATGGACCTCTGACTGGCTCCCACAGTCATTACAGAGGATCCACACCATCTTGTTCTGGTACATTTCGGGCATGGGTGTCGAAGCAACCTGGAATTTCATTTCAATATAAGATTTAGTGGGGATGACAAGTGCAATGAATCTTAGGAGTGAGCAAACAATATGGGAATAGCCTATTGGGTTGTTTGACTATCATCAATACCTCCTGATCGAGCTTTTCCCACAGCATGGACATGTCACAGAAAGACCTCGAGCAAACAGGACAAGCATATCTGTAAGAACATACGACCCATCTTAACTCAATGGTTGACCCAAACAAAGAATCCAAAGAAAATTATAGAAAGATTAAGAGAGATATTACAATCAACTTTTCATCTTTAAGGAATACTTACTGAAAATGGAGCTCCATCTCTTTCATGCAATCTAAATGCAATGTATGCCCACATCGTAACACGCTAATGTCTTTTGTCGAATCAAACAGATACTGAGGATAACAGAGTTATAATTTGAGTCTATATAGACATTGAATTATGAGAAAAGCTACAACTAAAAGCAAAACCATGAAAGTGACTGATTAGCCAGATGCTTGAGGAAGCTATTTTACCTCGAAACAAACTGGGCAATTGTGGTGCATTGCTCTTTCCACACAACGGTGCGAGTCCTTCAATGCCTTTCCATAGCAACATCCTGATGAAAGAATTGGAAACCCCAACAGTGGTTAGTCTACTGAAAACGAAAGGAGAACAAAGCAGAAATTTATGGCAGCATGACTAATTTAGCTTACCACACTCATAACAGTGGAAATAGTTCTCCTCACCGCCAGTTCTGTATCAACAAACAAGGTCAGAGAAGTGTGTGAGAAATAAAGACCCCACATAGAACACAAATCCTCTAAAATTGAATTATGAAAAGAAAAAGAGAAGAGATATCATGGTGGGAATATCTCAAACCTGCAGATTCCACATCCATCACAATGATATTGATTCTTGGAAACCTAAGAAAGAAACCCCATTTGAGGAAAGTGCCAAACAAAATAACGTGAGTAACTGAGTATAGTGTTGGATAGAAATGGTCCGTGCACAAACACCAGCCAACCAAAAAATGAGCATGGAAAGATCAACAACACTAAAACAATACAAGTTTTCAAGGCTGGGTTTATTTATGATCCTTAATGCACCCAACACAAAAGGGTGAAAAGGAACAAAGAAACCAAAATGCTAGATCCTCAAAACCAATAAAGCATTTCATCCATTTTACAGTACCTCAATTGGATAATTGAAAGAACTAACTGGTTCATTTCATACATTTTATAGTATTAAACTTCATTAAGGGAAACATTACAAAAAAAAACACAACACAATTCCAAAGTCAAGTTGCATATAAAAGTCAAGTTCCTCAACCTGACATAACATCCAAGTATCCCAAGCCATAAAACATCCAAATAGAAAAGAAAAGTAAATAAAAAGGAATGCCATCAAATGATTCAAATCCTCCATTCCAATGTCCAAGTTCACGTTTCTTTGCATCATCCTCTTCAACATGAGTGAAGTGACAGTTGGACTTTCAAGGTCAATCAAGAGAAGTAACAACTGCAAAAGTATACAACAATTAATGTGGGCATACAAGTTACAATAATTAATTATAACAAAAGAATTAAGACAACAATAAAAAAACAAATAAAATGTTACCTGATTCAAATTCTTCAAGTTCATCTAGCTTTTCTTCTACTTCAATAGGGAGTGGCGAAGCCCGTAACCAATCTTGTCCACAAATCAAGCACTCTACTAATTTAGGGGTTAGAGAACTACGAAACTGATCAAGAATACGACCCCCGGTGCTAAAAGCGGACTCTGAGGCAACAGTAGAGACGGGAATAGCTAGAACATCTCTTGCTATTTTGGAAAGAATTTTGTATCTAGAACTATTCACTTTCCACCAACCCAATATTTCAAATTTTGGGTCTTGCTTTTCACATCCTTCTTCTAAGTACTTATCCACCTCAGACTTAGTATCCACGCTCTCCTCTTCTAAAAATGCAACAAAGTCCGAATCAACAAGATCTATAGTTTGCTTACAAGCGTCTAGGTTTTGCTTGTCAACCTCTATCTCATCTAAGTTTTGAACTTTATTGGGAGGCGATGTGGCAAGAGATTGGTAATGCACAAAAAGACGTTGAAATACTCCATATACTCTATTAGTGAGTGCACTAACCTTTTCCGAAGCATAGAGTTTAGAGTAACAAAATTTAATATACTTCAACTTAAAGCGAGGATCCAACACCACGGCAAGTAATAACATCATATTAATTTTATCGATGTTCCCCCAATACTTGTCAAATTTTTCTTTCATTTTGAACGCCATAATGCTCAAATAAGTATCTCCACTTTTTGACGACTCATCCAAAAGACGTTCAATCTTGAAAATTTCATGAAAATATGAGTTAGAGGTAACATATAAAGATCCGGATAACCGTAGAGTAGCCTCATAGAAAGATTTCAAAAATTGAGTCAATACTCGAGCATTATCCCAATCATCATCATTAGGGCACCCATCTTTCAACTCTGCCATAAAAAGTACATCTTCCTCTCCAAACCGTTCAAAAGCTTTTTGAAATTTCAATGCAATTTCCAACATAAGATAAGTAGAGTTCCATCGAGTTGGAACATCTAGGCAAAGTAAACTCTTACATGTAATTCTCTCTTTCTCCACACTAAACTTAAATCTTTGTGCTCTTGATGGAGAACTCCTAATGTACCTCACAGCCCCACGAATTCGAGAAATCGAATCGATAACTTCACTTATCCCGTCTTTGACAATCAAATTTAATATATGCGCACAACACCTCATATGAAAAAACTCCCCATCTAAAATGAAACCGTTCCTATTAGAAATTTTTTTCTTCAAGTATCCAACAACAGTATCGTTTGAACTTGCATTATCTACTGTAATTGTGCACACCTTTTCTATACCCCATTCTATCATGCATGACTCGACGGCTTGTCCAATTGCCTCACCCTTATGACTAGAAATCACACAAAAGTTTATTATTCTTTTATGTAATTTCCAATCATGATCAATAAAGTGAGCTGTAAGGCACATATAAGAAATGTTTTGTAAAGATGTCCATGCATCTGTTGTTAGAGAAATTCTTTGGTCTGTTTTATGCAACAAATCCTTCAATTTTTTTTTCTCAATTGCATACATTGCCAAACAATCCCTACCCACTGTACGCAGCCCAATCAACTTAAATCTAGGTTGCATGACACTACAAAAATGTCGAAAACCCTCTCGTTCTACAAACTTGAAAGGCAATTCATCGATAATAATCATCCTATTAAGCGCTTCCCTACACAACTCTTGGTCAAATTTCCATGCCGCAAGACTACTATCCCCTTCTTGTGACAATGATTGATATGAAGAAGGGAGTGTTTGCCTCGTGTCTTGAAAATTGGGATTCTTAGTGCAATTTTTAATATGCTTCCATAACATACTAGTACCATAAGAACTGCTATAAGTATAAGAATTTTGGCAATAATTGCATGTTGCATTTTCAAGTTTCCCCCCTTCCGGATCTTTAAGTCTAGCAAAATGCTCCCACACTCCAGATGTAAAAGACCTTTTCTTAGTTTGGCATACCTTTGCTTTACTTTGAGACGTGCCTTCCTCAATAGGACTTAAACCTCCAACAGGTACATCATTAGGAATGTTGGTGTCTCCCGTGCTCGACATCTAACAAGATAAACAAGATATGGAATATGGATGGTTAGATGCTTAGATGGTGTGACAAGAAATTCTAAGACAAGCTGCATCAATAAAATGAATTGAACTCAGACAATAATATGAATATGAATTGAACTCAAATTCTAATAGTAATAATTCTTGAGAGATGCATCAAAGCAGCATGTAAGAATATGATTTGAACTCAGACAAGCTGCCAACAAGAATATCTAAATGCCTCAAGAAAACGTGCAAAATGGTTTCAGAAGAAAATACCCTAATTAATTATGCACTTTCACAAAATATAAGAATTCTAAGAAAATAAAGTTATCTAAAATTAATGTTGCAAAGGACAAAATCAAAAACCTTAATCTTTAAGTTTAAACCCTAATCTTTAAGTTTAAACCCTAACAAAGCTAAATGGATCAAAATTTGTAACAAAGAAAAACTACTCAATAGAGTCAAAAATACTAATCTAAGTATCTAACACTCTCAAGTGGCTGCAAAATATGGACAAAGGAAACTCAAATTTCGAATTGAGTTTTACTTTTCCCAGTTTTTTTGGCCACTTTTGACCCTCTCCAGTCTCCACACCCATGCTGTCTCAGTCCTTTCCCTCTCTCACCCTCCTTGCCTTTCCCAGCACCTGACAGACTCATATTTTATATATAAAAAAATTCATGGCAGCCAAACATAGCCTAATTGGAAAAAAAAAGTTATATGGAAAAGGGATGGAATGCTGGAAAATCTATAAATCTGCAAATCTATAATGTGCAAAACCAATAGGGTTTTCCCCTCTTTCTAAAACCAATCTGCAAAACAGAAACCCCCCAAAAAAATTCCTAAAATCTATAAATCTGTACAAAAAAAAGAAATCAAGGCCATGAGAAATAAAAACCCAACAGAGAGAGAGAGAGAGAGAGAGAGAGAGAGAGAGGAATAGAGGGAAAATGAAACTCGAAATAGGGTTTTCCCCAAAAAAACATAAATAAAAAATTTTGGAGAAAATAGATGAAATTAAACTCACTCTGAGGCCGAGATCTGGAAAAAAATGACTCGAAGCTCGATCGGAGAAATCCGGCCGCCGAAAAGCCAAAAACCCCTCTTCTCTCTCGCTCTTTCCTTTCTTTCTTCGAAAGTTCGAATCTTCTTTAACTAGGAAAGAGAGTGAAGAGAGAAAAAGGGTTAGAAAAAAGAAGAAAATAGAGAGAGAGAGGGATAAAACCCGAGAGAGAGAGAGAGAGAGAGAGAGAGAGAGAGAGAGAGAGAGAGAGGAGAATCATACCTTGCGGCTTGCGGGAGCGTCGGAGACTCGGAGCAAGAGAGTCGGAGAGAAGGAGCGGTGGGAGACGGCGAGAGAACGAGAGAGCCGAGAGACAGAGAGAAGGAGGGAGCGGCGGGAGTGGAGGCGGTGGTGTGGAGAAAAAAAAACTAGGGTTTCTTTTTGGTTTGTGATTTGTGATTTGTGAATATATATTTTGGTTTTTTAAGTTTTTAGTTTTAAGTTAAAACTTATAAGTTACAGGGGGTGAATTAAAATGGGAGAGGGGTGATTTTATCAAATGAGGAGTGGCAAAGGTGAGGGTCGGTTCTCGGTTCCGGAATCCCAAACCCAGAACCAAACCGATTTTCCGCCGGTTCCCGGATTTCTGAACCGGAACCGAACCATATACATATGGAACCGAACCGAACCGAACCATATGTGCCGGTTCGGTTCGGTTCCTCGGTTCGAACCGAAACCATGTCCACCCCTATTGTGTATGTTGATGATCTAATCGTTAATGGAGACGATTTGGAGGAGGTCATAAGAATATTATCTTAGTCAATCTTGGAACACGCTTTCAGGTGAAGGAGCTGTGAGAGCTTAGTCACTTTCTTGGTCTTAAGATGGATGGAACAGAGAGGGATATTTATAAGTCAGCAGAAATATATCGGAGATCTACACAAGCGGTTCGGGATAGCTGAGTGCAATCCAATTGCCACTCTGTCTGATGGAGATTTGGATGAAGCTTCGAGCAGAAGAAGGAGAAGAACTTGAAAGTCAGAGAGTGTATCGCCAGCTAGTGGGCAATTTTATTTATCTAACTCTCACTACTTGATATAGCACAATCGGTCAGTATCATGAGTTGATTCATGCAGAAGTCGAGGAAACCACACCTTGTTGCAATTCGTCGAATATTGTGGTATGTAAAAGGCACAATGGATTTTGGTATTTTCTATGGAAAAGGTGGTGAATGTGAAGCTGTGGGATTTTGTGATGTGGATTACGCTGGAGATCTACTACATGGTATGTTTTTAGCTTGGGATTGGGAGTCCTGTCATGGTGTGGTAAACGACAACCGACTGTTTCTCTATCCATAACCGAAGCAGAGTATTGTGCTGCGACTATGTGTCACAAGAGAGTGTGTGGTTAATTCAGTTAATGGAAGACCTACACTAAGATACCGATTATACGATGGGATTGTATTGTGACAATGAGAGTGCGATGAAGCTTGTGGTAAATCTAGTGTTTCATGGCAGAATGAAGCATGTGGTCAGAGAGGAGGTGCTTTGTCGAAAAAATTCTCTCATGTCAATTTGTTCAAATGATTAAGTTGCCGACATATTTACCAGAGATCTGAACTACAAGAAGTTTGTGAAGTTTCGAAAGGAGCTTGGCATGACTTGTAGAGAGTCAGCGCTGGAGTGGAGTGTTGAAAATCATCACTGACTCTACACATTACGCCAGAGGGTATGGGTCGGCACGGTGCGGTATGCATCAACGCGTGTGGACCCACATGGGCAGCCGGTACCCTAGTTAAACTAGGATTCTCATATTTTGTTTTTTTTGGAAGAGGACTTGTGCATGTGGAGTCCGATTCGAATAGGTTTATTATGTTTAGTAGAGTTAGGGTCCTGATAGGATTTTGAATATTGTTTTGATTAAGTCCTAGTTGGTTAGTCGTTAGGGTTTTAGTTGGTTTTGGATTCGTAAGATTAGCTAGAGGTGGAGTTGGTATTAGAATAGGATTTCTTGATTTTTTGTTTTTAAAAAGGAGGGAGGTCCAAAACGTGAGTGAAAGCGAGAGAAGTGCAAACTGTTTGCAGACAGAGAAACACTGTATGCACGTTTGAAGAATTCGACGTCCGTACACCACTCCAATAGTTATACTCTGGTAGGTAGTAGCTGAACCTTGCATTGATACCACTTGTAGAAAACAAGAGATATTGATACGCTGTTGAAGAGATACATCAAGAAGCAAAACCCACAAAGCACACAAAAGACGAAATATCAAAGGAGATGGAGAGAGAATATTTGAATATTTTATTTAAAGCCAAACAGTACACTCACATTTCTCCTCTCTGCTACTGTTGACGTATTCTCCTCTCTCGACTCTCTCCTTCCTTTGTGGCTTGTGTTCTTGCGGGTTTTTTGCTGTGGGGAAAGTACAGATACACCCCCTCAACTTTCTGACATTTCAACGATAACTCGGACTTTTCAAAGTAATCAACAACACCTCCTTAGTTTTCAATAATTGTAAGAACCGGTAAAATATATATATATATAAATATAAAAATGGCCTCATAGGTGGGTAATCATCGGCCATTACTCATTTTCCCCAAGTTAATCGGGCATGAGGACATCTGGCATAATGGGGCGTACACGATTCGAACCCAAGTCTAAGCTAAGATTGAACGGCTTCCTACCACTAAGCCACCGCCCCAGATGTCAACAAAAACGGAATAGATATATATATATGTTAAAAATTTCCAATAGTCACTATTCACAATAGTCACTATGCGAGATTACTATGCAGAAATACTATGCAAGTTCACTATTGAGATACACTATTTAAAAGTATTATTCACAGTAGGACCCACCGAGTACTATTTACAAACGAGTCCCACCATCAGTAGGTCCCACATCAGCGGGCCCCACACCCGCAGGTCCCACATCAGCGGGCCCCACATCAGCGGGCCCCACACAAGTAGGTCTCACACAAGTAGGTCCCACACGAGCGGGCCCCACGACCAGCGGGTCCTACCACCAGCGGGACCCATCCCTAGTGGAAACGAAAATATCATCGCACCGACGAAAATAATAATAAAAAAATGCAAAAATACTATTGACCGACAAAATTAATAATAAAAAAATATTATTAACTATGCAAAATACTGTTAACCGACGAAAATAATAATTTAAAATAGTAAATAGTTTTTACTATGCAAAAGTACTATGCAAAAATACTATTGACCGACAGAAATAATAATTTAAAATAGTAAATAGTCTTTACTATGCAAAAAGTACTATGCAAAAAAATGTCTATAAATAGAGGAGGAGGAGGAGAAGAAAAGGAGAAGAGAAGAGAAGAGAAGAGAAGAGAGAGAGAGAGAGGAAGAGAAGAGAAGAAAGAGAAAGAGGAAGAGAGAGAGAGAAGAAGGAAAAAGAAAATCCACTACCAAGTAAGTCTTTTATAATAGTCTCTCTTTCATGGTTGGTTCTACCACCTAAATTATTTAATGATCTCTTTCAATGGTTGGTTCTACCACCTAAATTATTTAATGATCTCTTTCATGGTTGGTTCTACCACCTACCTATATTTTATTTGAAGTAATGGTTGGTTTTACCACCTATATGGATAAAGTAATGGTTGGTTCTACCACCTATATACTTAACGGTGAAATACTAGCATAGTAACCGTAAAGTAAACTTTATCAACTTATGGTGAAATGAATAGTGACATGATGGGGCCCACATAAATAGTGACATGATGGGGCCCACATAAATAGTGACATGCGGGGCCCACATAAATAGTGACATGATGGGGCCCACATGAATAGTAGCATGTGGGGCCCACATGAATAGTGAACACAGGGAACCTTATTTTAGGACATAAATGGACACAGAAAGGACTAGTGTTGTCTGTGTGATATTAAAAGGACCTAGACTAAAATAAGTTGACCTATTTCACTTATTTGCCTACAGGAGCCATCTCGTCCTACTGCGACTATAAGAAAAGGCAGGTGACAGCTAGACCTTGTCTTGTAATGGTGTTCAATATAATTGTCTATGCAATGTAGCTCTGCTTATAAATTGCCTGATAAATACATGCTTAGTGAATTTATACTCGCTTGCCTGGAATCAAATGAATTGAAATGAATGCTGGAATCAAATGAATTGAAATGAATGCAGGAAGAAAGGCAAAGGTAAGTAATTGCATACATGTTGCATACATGGGGGAAAGTGAAGGGGAACTTAAGGGTGTGGTGGAATCATCCTGGGACCTAAGGTCCAAAGGCCAACGCGAGAAGCGTGTACTGCCTTTCGTTGGCAAACCAACCAAAAAGGGAAAGTATCTCCGAGGGATAGTATCCCCGGCTCGGCAAATGCGAGACCGTAATCCAAGTCCATAACGTCACTACCTTCAGACAGGGGTAGTGGTTAGCCGTGCGGCAAGGACACCGGCAGAAAAAAATAAAAGAAAATGAAAAAGTCAGAAAAGAACTGACAGAAAAATAAATGGGGGAAAAGCCGGATGTACCTGGGGAATGTGCTGTCTCATTTTATAAAATTGTTGCATACATGCATACATAGCATACATTGAAATTATTGTCACTCCTTTGATTTATATTGCCATGGGCATTGTAATCTTTATTCTAGACATTATTGAAATGTGGATTTTATTGTATGCACTGTTATTATTGTCTCTTTTACTTTGCTCGGTCTTTGGATGACCCTGCTTTGACGTTGATTCCTCCACCACAGGGGTTGAGGCATTAGATGGCGGAGCATTTGCAAATGAAGGAACCATGGGATAAGGGACTGTGTGATCAGAGAGTTCGTTCCTGGAGTCCTTGCATTTTGACGTCTTACGTCATGTATCATTTTTAAGTTGTAATAAGATTCTATCGGGATCGTCGTTGATGCTTGTATAAAAAAAAAAATATTTCCATGATTTTTACTTTCTTTTGCTCGTAGCGACACGACGGAAATCGGGTCGTTACAGTTGTGGTATCAAAGCCCGGGTTTACGGAAACCCTGGTGCTTGTGGGTTGTGTCGTTAAGTAGGGTTAGATAGCTAATAGGTGACATATGATGTGTCACATTTCAAGGGTAAACTGGAAAAAAAAAAAAAAAAAAAAAAAAAAAAAAAAAAAAATTTTGGTCCACCATCAAAGAACTTGTGCCCCCACTGTGGAAGGATTCACGTTGGGCAATGCTGGAGAAGAAGGGATTGCCCTAAGGCACCAGCCTTCATCCAAAACCGCCCACCTCCGCCACAATATCAACCGGTGCAAACAAATCAGCAGAACCAGGGAAGAAGAAATCAGTACCGCCCTCTGACCCAAGATAAGAACGCACAGCCAGGAACTGAAAAGCGTTTCTTCGCCCTAATCAACGAGGTACAGGATGGGGCCTAATCAACGATGACAACGAGGTACAGGATGGGGCAACAGAAGGTCAGAAAACTTATTTATAAATTTTGGATTATGGGAAACAAGGGAATTCATAGGAGTAAAATGTCTGCCTAGAATAGAAGATTAGTAGTATTTAAGAGGCAGTGCAGATTATGATGGATTTCACAAGACGTTAATTTCTAATCAAAATTAAGATTTACAAAGTAAAGGAGATGATCTTAAATTATCATGTGTCGAGATTCTGATTATCAAGATATCTAGGTTATGGGCGTAGGAATTTCGGGGACGAAATTTTTTTAAGGGGGGTAGAATGTAAGAACCGGTAAAATATATATATATATATAAATATAAAAATGGCCTCATAGGTGGGTAATCATCGGCCATTACTCATTTTCCCCAAGTTAATCGGGCATGAGGACATCTGGCATAATGGGGCGTACACGATTCGAACCCAAGTCTAAGCTAAGATTGAACGGCTTCCTACCACTAAGCCACCGCCCCAGATGTCAACAAAAACGGAATAGATATATATATATGTTAAAAATTTCCAATAGTCACTATTCACAATAGTCACTATGCGAGATTACTATGCAGAAATACTATGCAAGTTCACTATTGAGATACACTATTTAAAAGTATTATTCACAGTAGGACCCACCGAGTACTATTTACAAACGAGTCCCACCATCAGTAGGTCCCACATCAGCGGGCCCCACACCCGCAGGTCCCACATCAGCGGGCCCCACATCAGCGGGCCCCACACAAGTAGGTCTCACACAAGTAGGTCCCACACGAGCGGGCCCCACGACCAGCGGGTCCTACCACCAGCGGGACCCATCCCTAGTGGAAACGAAAATATCATCGCACCGACGAAAATAATAATAAAAAAATGCAAAAATACTATTGACCGACAAAATTAATAATAAAAAAATATTATTAACTATGCAAAATACTGTTAACCGACGAAAATAATAATTTAAAATAGTAAATAGTTTTTACTATGCAAAAGTACTATGCAAAAATACTATTGACCGACAGAAATAATAATTTAAAATAGTAAATAGTCTTTACTATGCAAAAAGTACTATGCAAAAAAATGTCTATAAATAGAGGAGGAGGAGGAGAAGAAAAGGAGAAGAGAAGAGAAGAGAAGAGAAGAGAGAGAGAGAGAGGAAGAGAAGAGAAGAAAGAGAAAGAGGAAGAGAGAGAGAGAAGAAGGAAAAAGAAAATCCACTACCAAGTAAGTCTTTTATAATAGTCTCTCTTTCATGGTTGGTTCTACCACCTAAATTATTTAATGATCTCTTTCAATGGTTGGTTCTACCACCTAAATTATTTAATGATCTCTTTCATGGTTGGTTCTACCACCTACCTATATTTTATTTGAAGTAATGGTTGGTTTTACCACCTATATGGATAAAGTAATGGTTGGTTCTACCACCTATATACTTAACGGTGAAATACTAGCATAGTAACCGTAAAGTAAACTGTAAGGAAAGAAAGGCGAAGAAAGGCGAACTGCTGAGCATAGTAGCCAAAGAATGGTGGCCCACATGAATAATAACATGCGGGGCCCACATGAATAGTAACATGCGAGGCCCACATAAATAGTGACATGCAGGGCCCACATAAATAGTGACATGATGGGGCCCACATGAATAGTAGCATGTGGGGCCCACATGAATAGTGAACACAGGGAACCTTATTTTAGGACATAAATGGACACAGAAAGGACAAGTGTTGTCTGTGTGATATTAAAAGGACCTAGACTAAAATAAGTTGACCTATTTCACTTATTTGCCTACAGGAGCCATCTCGTCCTACTGCGACTATAAGAAAAGGCAGGTGACAGCTAGACCTTGTCTTGTAATGGTGTTCAATATAATTGTCTATGCAATGTAGCTCTGCTTATAAATTGCCTGATAAATACCTGCTTAGTGAATTTATACTCGCTTGCCTGGAATCAAATGAATTGAAATGAATGCTGGAATCAAATGAATTGAAATGAATGCAGGAAGAAAGGCAAAGGTAAGTAATTGCATACATGTTGCATACATGGGGGAAAGTGAAGGGGAACTTAAGGGTGTGGTGGAATCATCCTGGGACCTAAGGTCCAAAGGCCAACGCGAGAAGCGTGTACTGCCTTTCGTTGGCAAACCAACCAAAAAGGGAAAGTATCCCCGAGGGATAGTATCCCCGGCTCGGCAAATGCGAGACCGTAATCCAAGTCCATAACGTCACTACCTTCAGACAGGGGTAGTGGTTAGCCGTGCGGCAAGGACACCGGCAGAAAAAAATAAAAGAAAATGAAAAAGTCAGAAAAGAACTGACAGAAAAATAAATGGGGGAAAAGCCGGATGTACCTGGGGAATGTGCTGTCTCATTTTATAAAATTGTTGCATACATGCATACATAGCATACATTGAAATTATTGTCACTCCTTTGATTTATATTGCCATGGGCATTGTAATCTTTATTCTAGACATTATTGAAATGTGGATTTTATTGTATGCACTGTTATTATTGTCTCTTTTACTTTGCTCGGTCTTTGGATGACCCTGCTTTGACGTTGATTCCTCCACCACAGGGGTTGAGGCATTAGATGGCGGAGCATTTGCAAATGAAGGAACCATGGGATAAGGGACTGTGTGATCAGAGAGTTCGTTCCTGGAGTCCTTGCATTTTGACGTCTTACGTCATGTATCATTTTTAAGTTGTAATAAGATTCTATCGGGATCGTCGTTGATGCTTGTATAAAAAAAAAAATATTTCCATGATTTTTACTTTCTTTTGCTCGTAGCGACACGAGGGAAATCGGGTCGTTACAATAATGCTTGCTACGTGACGGGGTGGACAGGAACAAAGAAACAAAGAAATTCTGTATTTTTCCCTTTTGCTTTTGCTTTGATCTTGTTTTCAACAAGTGCATCAAAGCTTTTGTGCCTTTGATTCTTGTTTTTAACAAGTGGTATCAGAGCCATCGGCTAGGGACCGGTGAACGGTCATCAAAGGCATCATCGAAGGCACCGATCTAGGATTGGTGAACAATCGCCGAAGAAGCCACTAGTCTAGGACTAGTGAACAAAAGCTAAAGGAAGAAGATCAGACAATCGGTCATGTACTGGTGTATGTAGCCGATGGAAGATCACGCCTTTAGGGACGAGATCCGATACGTATGTACTCTGGGATCAAATGTCGAAGTTGTAGATCAGGGATCCTACTAGTTTGTCACTCATAAGAAGCTCGATCGAGAAGATTGCCAATTCGGTCAACGGGATTGAGAAGTTGAATAATACAAATTATTCATATTGGAAGTCTTGCATAGAGTCGTATCTCCAAGGGCAAGATTTATGAGAAATTGTGAATGGTGCAAAGAACTACTTCTCTTAACAAAGGTGCCGAATCGCCAGAGATTTTGAAGAAGTGGAAGATCAAAGCAGGTAAAACTACGTTCATGTTGAAAGCTACCATCCAAAGGAATTTTCTCGATTATATTCGAGAGGCCAAGACTCTGAAGGTAGCATGGGATGTTTGTGCCACTTTGTTTTAAAAAACAAACGATGCAAGAGTCCAGATGCTTGAAAATGAGATAGGCTCCGTATTTTAAGGGAATATGACGATTCCTGAGTATTTCATGAAGGTGAAGAAGATATGTCATGAAATATCGCAACTCGACGAAGAATCTAAGATTTCGGAGACACGGATGCAGAGGGTTATTATTCGAGGATTGAAACCTGAGTACAACGGTTTCATCACAGCAATCCAAGGATGGCCAACTCAACCAACGCTAGTGGAATTGGAGAGTCTCTTGGCAAACCAAGAAAGTCTAGCCAAACAGATGGATGGATCTACGATAAAAGAAAACGAGGAGGTTCTCTTCGTTGGGCGAGGAAGAAAGTTTCAGAATTTCAAGAATCAGAAAGGTAAGCTAAAGGCTAGATCACATCAAAGGGAAGAAAATTCTGCTCAGGGGGCAGCCTCAAGCAGTCATGGAACTCAAAACAAGGGACAAAGATGGACGTGTTACAGTTGTGGTAAGCCGGGCCGCTTTGCCATAGATTGTCGGTGCACCAAAGAAGAACGATGAAAGTAATTCTGCAACATTTGAAGATTTCCAGAAGGTTGATAGTGACGAGGAGTGGTGTTCTCTCCTTCACAGAAGAGCAAGCCGATGTGCGTGAATTTGCTCTTACTACTACATAGGTTGTGGATATAGCTAGTTCGACGAACACAAACAAAGGTGATTGAATAGACTTCCAGAGGCTGGATAGTTGATTCGGGATGTTCGAATCACTTGACCAGGAATGAGCAGAAGTTTGTGACAAAGATCGAATACAAAGGCAGTCGGATGGTAGTAATAACGAATAATAAAAAAATTGCCTATTACCCATATATGTAATGTTTCTCGGTCCAATGTAGAGCATGATTTATTGAAGGATGTCTACCACATTCTAGACATGAAGAGAAACTTAATGTCTGTATCTCAGTTTATGAGAGCATGCAATTATGTTCTCTTCGGCCCCGACGATGTGAAGATCTTCAAGGAATTATATGTTTCGGGTACTCTGCTTATGGAGGGAAGAAGAGTAGACTCGGTCTAAGTGATGTCGGCTCAGGAAAGCGTATGTATAGAGAACCCGAAAGAATGAAACTGCGGATCTATGGCATGCGAGATTGGCACATGTTGGATATTCAAAGATGAAGGTGATGATAAAGAAGCAATTGGTGAAAGGGCTTTCCTTTTCTAGAGGTGTACACCTTGCGGATCAATCCATGGTGCATCTTGCTCTTTGGATGACCAAGCCCCAGTGCTTGGCGGATTGGTGCGTGGCATCGTCATGCCTTGTATTCGATGGACTTTGCATTGGGCTCCAAGGCCTGATGTTCGATGTACTCGTGATGCAGGCTGATCATGAGAGGGTATCTAGAAGTGCATGTCAAGATCTGAGCCAAGTAGCATGTTGAACACTTTAGAGACTGTGTGCACATTCGAAGTATCAAGGGGTGTTGGCGTGTAGGGCCTTCAGAGCTTTGCACGATTGAAGGCTTGCCCTAGCATTCGTGCATGTTGGGGCGCCGCACGGGTTATTCCGCTGCTCAAACATTAGGCCCGTGATAGTTGGTATCAGAGCAAAATGTCCAAGCTATGAATTCAAAGTGTGCTTTAAGAGCTGGTATAAGATGGTATCAAGTGACAGATCAAAGCAGGTTGTGAATGCAAGAGCTTGTCAAATAGCTATGATACAGTTGGTGTCTGTGCTGGCATAGTTGCAGCAAGTTGCAGTGTTTGCGGCTATGGTTAGTGCATCTCTAGTGCATGTTGCTATGCACAAAAGAACGGGAAACGCTTTCAATTGTGGCAGAGTTGGAAAGAGCTTGAATGTTAACCAAGTGGTTGCAGCTTGGTGTGCCAAGTCGCGGATGTCTCTGAATCTAATACTTTGAAAGTTCATTAATTAGCCGAAGAAGAGCCGAAATTGCTTGGGTATGTTCCTTTCTGAAAAGTGACGCAAAGATTTCTCAGTGTTGTGTGTGAGACTTCATTGAGTCGTGTTGGTGGCATGGGTTACTTTGTAAATTCAGTAAACAAAGTGGCAAAGTATGGCAGCTTGGAAGTTTGAACTCTCCCCTATTTTACTTGAGTCGCGCATCAGAGGAACGATGGCTTGGAAAGATTCGTACCATCAGTGTTTGTTTAAACATTGTTCAATGAATTTGCTCGAAGCTTGATACAGTGTAAGAGCGGCAACCATCAGCAAATGGGTTGGCATGTTTCGATGACCCACGGATGTGTGAGATCGGAAGTGGCTATTGGGGAGTTGTGAATGCTCCGTTGAAGTGTTGCCTAAACAGTGATGTGTTTGCATATGGCCTAAGGGCTCTCTATGACAAAGGGTTGGCTTGCTGGTAGAAGACTAGAAGCCTTCCCCTACCAGATGAGGTGCTGAACGTGTCGGCACCAAAGTGCTCACCGAAGTGAATTTGCTTGCTCTGTGTGATGGCATAAACAGTTTGACGAACTAGCAGTATGCTCTCAGGGTGAAGAGGAAGCACCGACGAACCAAGGTCAAGGTACAACCTATGAGAAGGGTGGCGATACTGGGGGCCAGCAGGGTGAAGGTGTTCATGACCTCGACGAACTAGCAGACATGCTCAGGGTGAAGAACTGGTCAATGACTGGAGTACTTGGATGGCAGTTCGCAATCATTATGGAACATGCGAGATGCTCACCTCCGAAAGACCTTGGAACGGACGCCAATGCCACTTAGATCAACAATGGGTTTGTTGTGCTGATATGGGACAGTGTGGTGAGCTCAGATGGCATATGGGCAGACTGTGTTGGTATGGGACGACATAGTAAGTTTGTGTGTTTCTTACTGCTTTAGAATTTCTGTGTTTGTTGAAACTGAAAGGGCAGCTCAATCTGAATGATGGAAGATTTGGGTGGTTAGCAGTGTGAGCACTAGCCGCGAGTGCCCAAGGTGACCTTTGGTGGCATAAGGGTTGATTGTTCAAATCAAGTACTATGGCGTTGGACTAAAGTAAGCAAGACTAATAAAGTAAGCAAGACTAAGCATCACAGTTGGGGATGTAGTTGGTTCGCCGTATGATCTTATACCCGGAAGGAGTAACGGGTGCGCTGTGCTGATCAATCCCAGCAGGGAATTCTTTGCCTCACTAGGAGGCAGAACCTATGGTGGTTCCTTTCACCCATGGATATAAGCTGTTTCCCCGCGAATGTTCACACTTTGCGTGGCTGCCGCAGCAGTCGATCCCACCAGGGGATCCATTGCCTCACCAGGAGGCGGGACCTATGACGGTTCCTCGCCTAGGAACATAAGCTACTTCCTGGAGCTTATCCGCACTTGGCCAACGAGTGGCAAGTGCCATGCCGGCAGTGATGGCATCTTCTCAGCGTTTGTAGGTATCGACACAAAACCTTCCGCAGCGTTTGTAGGCACCGTCAGAAAACCTTCATCTAGTTTGATGGAGTCCGAGAAATCCTTCGATGTTGAAAATAACTCTAGCAGAGCTATAAAGCAGTGGTTGGCAGAATTTGAGGCAGTGTGGTATGCAGTAGAAGTCAGAATGCACTGATTGTCGAAGTGCCAGTGGCAGCTGTTTTCAAGATTGAGAAGTCGTCGCTATTGTGGAATTGATCTTCACAGAGCGCTCAGTGTCGACGAGGACATCAGCGTTATCAGGTGGGGGAGTGTCATGAGGAAACAGTTCGGGGACACAACCGGTATTAAAATCCAAACCCACCTCGTCTCGTTGCGTTCTCAAAAGTAGTCTCTAATAGCACTTTTGGTGGGCACTCCTGATTGAGAGGGTTGGTAGGCCAAACTCCATAGGAAGAGTCGACCCCGTGACATGCTAACTCCTCCCCCGATAGGCCTAGCAGGTGTAGGCTGGAACCTTGGTGGTTTGCTTATGGGTTGCAAGAGGACTTGCTTGTGCATGTGACGCACACAGCAGGAAATCATACTACAACTCGTGGGCGTTCCCTAAGGGAGCCTTGGGTGCGGACTGCGAGTTATCCACAGGGATGCTCCAGTTTCTTTGGTCGAGGATAGGGGCCAAAGACAGTGCATGTTGGGTTGGGTTCCCACATGCATTGCGCGTTCGGACCGGTGCAGGGGGCTAGCTATACTGTTTGCCTTCTGCACCTCGGTGCGTCTTGTGGGCAGGCCAATCTCTAGGTCTTCCACGAGTTTGTGTCGGGGCAACCTCGGTTTCCCTCGTGAGGTGTACACCTTGCAGATCAATCCATTGTGCATCTTGCTCCTTGGATGATCAAGCCCCAGTGCTTGGCGGATTGGTGCTTGGCATCGTCATGCTTCGTACTTGATGGACTTTGCATTGGGCTCCAAGGCCTGATGTTCGATGTACTCGTGATGCAGGCTGATCATGAGAGTGGGTATCTAGAAGTGCATGTCAAGATCTGAGCCAAGTAGCATGTTGAACAGCTTAGAGACTGTGTGCACATTCGAAGTATCAAGGGGTATTAGCGTGTAGGGCCTTCAGAGCCTTGCATGATTGAAGGCTTGCCCTAGCATTCGTGATTGTTGGGGCGCCACACGGGTTATTCCGCTGCTCAAACATTATGCCCGTGACACTTGTCTTCGACAAACCCTACTCTCCATTCCTGCATTTTACCCTGTACTGCAGATCATAGGTTGTTGCTTTGAATTGTGCTCCAAGGACCATGGTTAGTGATGACAAAGTTGACCACACATTTGCTCTCAAAGGTTACCTACATAGATAAACATAATTGTTTGTCATTGCTCCCATCATTCTTGGGGAGCTTTATGAGGTCTTCTGGCACCTATCCGTGTACTTCATGCCATCAGTTTGCTCATGCCTTCTGTTCTTTGATGTTTTGGTCTTCATATTGCAGCTTCTACTGCTATTTGCAGTGTTTTGAAAACCAAAATGTTGATTGGACCAGAAAAGTACTCTGTTCAGTTCAAACTTGTTTGACTGCGAAATGGATTGAACCTTGATATCATAGTAAATAAAGTTTAATAATAAGATTTTCAGGAAATTATAAAGTAACAAAAAAAGAAACAGAAAAGTAAGATTGGGGGAGAGGTGAGGTGAGATGATGAGAAAGTCCTCCCTTATCTGATATTTTTCATTCTGCTTTAGGAAGTTAGAAGAGACAAGATGAAGAGAGGTTTGAACTTTTATGTTCTTACAATTTCACTAAGCTTTGATTAGATTAAATATAGTAGGTTCAACCATCGTACCAGGCAGTTCATTCGGTTTTTGCCAATTGCGGGCAGTCTGATCAAACTGGGACAAAAAACATGTTCTGTTCAGATCGATCCGGTCGAGATTGGTCTGGATTTTAGAACTAAGGCTATTTGGCATTTATGTGCTTGTGGCCAGCTTCACTATTTTTGTAGTGCTGTTACTTGTTACTAAATGCCTATTGTGATCTTTTCAAATTGAGTTGCCTTAATTGCCTTCTAGGCCGTCATCCTCAACCCTGGCGATACCATGGTAATTCAGTTGTAGAATCTCTAATTCTCTATACCATCATTTGCATAGACCCTTGCCTTTGTCTGCAAACCATCATCCCTAAAATAATCCCTCATTTGCAAACCTACTTACTCCTTACCTATAATAATCCCATTTAGTTCTCTACTTTGGAGCCATTTTTTGTGCTAGCTCCTTCCATCAGCCTTATTTCTCCATGGCTACACCAGTGGGGATTGGCGAGCCTCATCGGTGATAGTTATTTTACCCTTTAATTGTGTACTTCTCTAGTACATTTGTGGCTGGCTTGTGTCTCCGGGTGCATATGCGGCGCCTCAAAATGTAGGTCTGTCACTTGGTTGAATTGTGAATCTTGGAATCATTTTGTGGTTGCTAATGGAGGTTCACGGTTCACCTACAAATGCACTTGAAAGGATTATCCATTAGTGTATCATGCACAAAATGAAACCCCATTTCAGGGGTTGTAAATGTAACTGCTCCAGAGACATGTCTCAGTGATAAGCGAAGAGAATAACTTTCTTTTTGAATGGTGAGTTGGATTGAATAACTTGGCCTTGTCTCATCTTCTCTGTTTTTCATCAGTTGTTGGATTAACTTTTTTTTTTTTGAATGGCAGCTGTTGGATTAACTTGGATCATAACTATTGCTTATAATTTGTTCACTTCCCCAGTACTTCCCATCTTGGTGGGTAATTGCTAATCACAGTGTTGTTCTGAATTTTTCGGCAGGACCCATATTTAGTTCTGGCATGTGTACTGAATTGTTCCAGTTTGAAGTTGCCAATCCTGGTGCCATCATTCCAGCAACCTCAGTTGCCAACATTTCTGAACAGTGCCCTCCTCATTCCGGGCGTGCCAACATGAAAAGCGCAAGGATTTTATACCCTCCACCGATTCCACTACCCGCATCTGTCCACAACAAGTCACAAGAACATGCCAGAAAACCACCAGGGGAGAGCAACTTCGGAGGTAATAAATCTGCCCCGTCTATGGTTGTGTCTGTGCTGGTTGATCCTAAAGAGGCTGGTGTTGATGCTGATGGGATGATATCTACCAAATCCCTTTCTCGGATCTTTGTCGTTGTGCTCCTTGATAGTGTTAAGTATGTTACATACTCCTGTGTTCTTCCTATCAAAGGTGCCGCTCCTCGTCATGTAACTACTTAGAAGGCATCTTTTGATATTCCCACCGAATTTTTTCAGCTTTTCTAATTCCTTTCATTTTTCATTAAAAACTTATAATTTTAGTAAATGACTAAATTATTCTCTAAGCAAATCCCATCCAAAGAATGCTGATGGGAGTGGTTCTGATATTCAAAGGCCCTTTGGGTGTGTACTGCTCTGTTCTTTCCTACAAGTTGTTGCAGCAGGAAAAGCAGAAACCAAAGAAGTTATGTAGGAGGAGAAATACATGTGTTTTAATGATTAGTTAGAAAATATGTTACTAATTAGGGATTTGTTATTATAATTCCATTTTTTAATTAAATTTTATCCCTTGATGATATTTATGATTTTAAATAGGAAATGATATATTCACCCCTCTCCTTCCCTGGGCCACCCCCTTTTTAGAGCTGTTATGAATACACTAGAGTGGGTGACCCAGGGAAGAAAAGGGGCCAAATATATCACTTCTCCTTTAAATATTGTAATACATGCCAATATATCAATAATATCCGTATTGATATGCCATTATCACGTTACCTTGTATGCTTAAAATACAGAGATTACAAGAAACCTACATTACCCTAAGCTAGAACCAAACATGAATGCCATTATCATGGTACCCATGTGCTGACTTGTGTACATATGTTCAAGTGGCAGGCTGAGAGAACCCATCAATTAAAGTAAACACTCGAATGTGTGAAACTGTGAATTGCTTAGAGCGAAGTTAAAAGGGAAAAATACACTTAGACCCCTGTGCTTTCTGACACATTCAACATAATCCCTAAAGTTTAAAAAGTTACAAGTAGACGTCCTGTGGTTTCAAAACGTGACAAGTATACCTCCTCCGTCAACTCCAAAGAAATAATTTGAATTGAATGAATTTATTTGTATCTGTATCAAGACACTTGTCCAGACCGGAGCCGTAGCGAAAGCGAGTCTTCATAGGGCAATTGTCACTGCTTATGGACCCGAACCTGGGTGATCTATCCACGTCAGTTTAACTTGAAGAAAAGACTAAAACTAACCATGGTTAATATTTTTAGGGCAGGAATACCCTCATTTGCAGAGGGATTAGGGTTACGCCATTTTCTGCCTCCACCACCCCTCTGGCCACCGCCTTCGTCGCCGGCCTTCGTCGCCACAGACAATCGAACCTCACCCCATGGCTACATCAAACCCACATTTCAAGAAAAAAAACTTTGATAAAAACAAAAAATAAAGCTGTAAAACATTAGGTTTTTTGTGCAAATCATTATAATGATGTGAATGAAGACAAATAAAACTCCTCAATGGAGGGTTTATGTTGATAGATCAACAAGGGTTTGAATCAAACCTCAATTTTTAGTTTTCAAGTATGAAAATCCTAATTTTCAATTGGGAAAGGCGAGGGCATTTTGGTCTTTTCCCCCACGCCGTCAGCTCCGTCTAGTTTAAAAAACCCAATGGAACCACAGGGGTCTACTTGTGACTTTTTAAACTTTAGGGGTTAAGTTGAATGTGTCAGAAACCACAGGGGGTCTAAGTGTATTTTTCTCAAGCTAAAATCAATTTGAGTTCCTACTTACTAGCAGTGCCCTTAGGGTAAGGGAAAAAGAGAGATTATATGATGAAGGGACATCCTTGATATTTGATCCAGCAGCAGCTCCTCAAAAAGTGAGCTGCTTTTGGATCAAATATCAATGGTGTTACATCTGTCGTACTACCTTTTAAGTGTTTACACTCCCCTTCATATGATTTCTTGGGGGGAAATATTGAGGCAATATGGTTATCAAAAGGTAGTAAAGATACATTCTCAAGGTGGAAAGTTGGACATTGGCTAAATATAATTTGTGTCAAAGGTTGTAAAATGAGTTCAGAATGCAATATGCTTTTTGAGGACCTTAATGTGTGCAAAGTAGGGGTTGTGTCAGGTTAGTGCACTTATCAAAACATGGTTGTGCCAATATCATATTGGAATTATGGTTATATTTTGCACGGGTACTTTGATTATTTCCCATGTGAGATACTTTGGTTATTTCCAATCTAGAGGGCACTTAAGTTATTTGTTTGTAATGCCGGTTCCATTTTGGGTCTTAGGGGGTCTCCCTAACAACAGTGTTTTCATAAGATAATAATCTTACCATTTTCTTCTAGGTAAGGGTATTTGTTCTATCTTTCACAAGATAGGTTACTTGTCATTTTACCACTAAAAAACAGCGTACTTGTCATTTTCCATAATGGATGTTTTGGTCATTTTCTATGTGATATGTACACTACTGTCATTTTTTCATGAGAGATGTAATTTGGTTATTTGTAATGCGATATGCGTTTTCTGGTCACTTCCCACGTGACAGCATACTTTTAGCCATTTCCCATAATTAGGGTAGTACTTTGGTTATTTTCTCCAAAGACTCCGTTCACTTGGTGTTCCCGGGAAAGGAAAATAAAAGGTTTCCCGAGAATCTGATGTGGCCCAAGAAACTGTGCAGGAAAAGGTTTCCCGCGCCTGTTCACTTGTGCAGGAAATCTCGGAAAACTGTGCAGGAAATGGTTTCCCCCGCCTGTTCACTTGCCAATTAAACATTGGTAAGAAAAACAAACATAAAAAATCATTTTAAACATAAACATAAACATTGGCAGATACCCTGGATTGGTGTGTGTTTTACATGTTTGTATTGGGTGGAGCTAGATTGAAGTAATACATGTGTGGGATGAGTCGTCCCCATCCCAACAAAAGTGAGGATAGTAAAACATGGGTAACCACAACTGATCAATGAGGGTTAAATGATCATTGAATAGATACATATCTTAAAATTCCTGAATCAATTGACCCTTTTTGTGTACAGACAAATTAATTGGAAAATGGTTTCAGTAATAAGTTTTTCATTCACAACATTACAGTAATGTGAACAAACTGGGCTTTATGCCATTCAAAAAAAAATTGGGCTTTATGCCATTCAAAAAAATTGTTGTACAGGTTTTCAGAGAATCAGTGTTTACTCCACAAATTACAGTGTCGATTGGTTGGGTTCCTAACCTTCTTCACAGGGCCAATCGAAATCAAAACCTCCATCTACCATGAAAATTATTTGTGATAGCAGAATAGAAGCTAAAGCCAAAAAAAAAGCTGAAATCTCCATCGTCTTCTTCCTCTTCTATATTTTTTGGCTTCCCTTCTGCCATCTTAGCTACATTACAATGGAGAATAAGCTGAAATCATAGATTTTTTTTGGGCTTCCCTTCTGCCATCTTTGCTAAGAATAAGGCAAAAGACAATAACTCTAAAAAACTGAAATCAAACCCATGCTCTTGTTCTTCCAGCCATGAAACCCATTTCTAAACCCTAACCATTATCTTCTTCTTTTAGCCAAGAAACCCATTTCTAAACCCCAACTATTGTCTTCCTTTTCCAGCCAAGAAACCCATTTCTAAACCCACCATTATCTCCTTCTTCCACCCAAAAATCCCCAAGAACCCTAACTCATATTAATTAAAAAAAGAAGAAGAAACCCATACTTGATATTCTGAGGAGGAAACCCACGCTGGTCGAGGAAGAAGACGCACGAGTTTTTTTTTTTTTTCTCGAGGAAGAAACCCACGCTGGTCGAGGAGGAAAAAACCCACGTTGAAACAAGCCAGGAGGAGTCCCTCTTGCCCGTTATTTTTTTTTCTATCGCCTTCTTGTTTCACAACACACGAGTTTCTTTTCCTCGGAAACCAAATCGCACCAAATTAGTGGGATTTGGTTTCCCACTCTTGTGGGAAAAGAGAGATATCCACGTAATTATTTGCCGTTTATTTCATTTTCCACCTAGACTATGTTATTTTCCCAGGAAAACAAGTGAACACCCTCATTTTAGCTTTCTGGGAAAAAAAAGGGTGTTTTCCCGGGATTCGATTTCCCGAGAACGCAAGTGAACAGAGCCAAAGGGAATTGCTAGAGTCCATCGCAAAAGGCATTTCACTGCTTATCTGTGACATGTCAGACCAGCCACCTTGTGAATGGAGACAAAAGTCACATGCGATAGACTAGCGAACCCAAGCAAATCCCATCATAAGTAATTTTACTAAGGGATTGATCATTTCTAAGGGAGAAATTCATTAGTCATTTTTATTAGGGTATTTTGATGATTTTTAATGAGATAGAGGCCCTTTAGGCTTTAGTTACTTCTTCCCAACATAGAATTATTTGTTATTTACCAGAAGATAATAATATTTTGTCATTTCAAAATATATGGCTATCTTTGTAAATTTTCTTATAAATATTAGAGGAATGCTAGACTCACAGGAACCCTTGCAAAAAATCAGGGAAAGGGCGCCCTCATTGGTCAAAATCAGTTTAGGATGAGCATAAGGCACCCTTTCCCTGATTTTTTACAATGGCTCCTGTGAGTCTAGCATTCCTCTAAATATTATAGTTTTTCCATTTTCCGCACATATAATCAGGTCCTAAAAAATATAAGTAAACCTCGGAAAAATCATTTTTCATGACAAAACTAATGAAAATTTTTATTCAGCTTATCTGTTACAGGCCTGTAAGATAAGCCAATAATAAACACCAAACTCGGTTCGAATCCAGCTGATGCAACCCACATAAACTCCAAAGACTCATGGAGCAATTGAAAATAGAAACCAGGTAAGATACAAAAATTTCATGAAGCCACATAATACTCACACAACTCACGGAGCAATTGAAAACAGAAATCAGGTATAGTGCAAAATTTTCATGTGACTTGGTCCATTTATTTTTAAGATAGAAATTTCTCATTATTCTTCTAAATCTCGAAAAATGTATTGTACTCAACACGGAACACCTACAAGAAAAATCAACTATAGTTCAAATTGTTGATGGCAGTTCAATCTTTAGTCAGAGGCAGGCCACACTATGAAGATTTGGTAAGCAATACAATAAAGTAGCAACATTATGGTATACAGTGATTAAAGATTTACTTACTGCAAACCTTACTTATAGGTGTTTTATACTGTTAACATTTTTCAAGATTTGGTGCCTGATACCAGATTTTTTGATATTGGGACGAACTCACCTTGTGTTACAGTATTTAGTTGGGTGCTGAGAGCATTTTTTGGTAATTTTAACAGCCTTTGACAGTTGGTTAAACAATGTCAAACAAGGTGAGTTTGCCCCATTATCAAAACATGGTTGTGATTCGTGCAGATATCAGTAGCCTAAATCTATTCCCTAATTTTGTTGTCCTGCGTTTTAAGGCAAAGGTTTCCACTTTTTTCACCCTTCTGACAAAAGTAGGGCCAATTCCCTAGGCCTTCAAGCAATCAACAAGCCCCTCATGTTAAAACTTCCAAATTATCAGCAATGAAAGATACCTGAGGGCTTTGCCGTGTGTTCACAACATCAGAGTTCCTCGCCCCCTGCAAAGAACACTACATGAGATGAAAAAACAAAAAAAGACAGCAATTAAGAATCCAGATTAGCTGTATGAAGAATTGAAAATAAAAGAATATATAATATAATAATAATCAAAACAATCATTCTAATTTCAAAGATTAACAAGTAAACTACAAAAAACTGCAACGAAAAAAGATTCCTGAATTACATAGAAAGTACCTAGTGTCTAAATGGAAGTATTAAGACATACAAATGTTACATGATACATGGTACACATCTAACACATGATACATCAGAACTAGGCTTGCTCTTATTGGTGCCAGTGGAGAGTATCGAAGGGTTTGAAAGTATACTCAACCCAATTCATAGTCCCACAAAACTCAGTGAATTAAACCTTCTGGGTTTGGCATAGTGAAAACTTTGCAGTCCAAAGCCAAGAAAATACCACCATTTTCACATTTGAGCTTTTACTCACTACCCACATGACGTATCGATTCAATATTTCCACAGGTAAGAGTGCCTTTTATTGTCTAGTTTTTGCTTACTTCATTGTCACTAGGAATTCACTAGTCATCTATGATCAATGTTGCAAAAATCAACATCAAACAGTATTGGAATGGTATTGGGATCCTTGGGTCCATCCATACGGTAAACTAAAAAGCAATGACTGACAAATAAAATAAAGAATGGTGATAGTGAATGTAAACTCAAGACAAACGAACAGCACATTTTTATTTCAAACCCAATCAGCTTGTAATCTGGGCCACCTGCTTGATAAGTGTTGGTCATAACTTATATAGCCATCTGGCAATTATGATACCTAGATCCTTACAAACCTGGAGTGTTTAAAATGAGTGGCGTCCCTCTCAAGCATCCAGGACCTGGAGTATAGTCTCCCCACTCCATCCCTACTCGTGCTTTTATTTAGACTTAGTTGTATTGAGTACAATGTTTAAAAACAAGGATGTGACGCGGAACGCGGCCAACAAAAATCGTTGACAACTCGGCGCAGACGCGGCCAAGAATGCGGTTGACGCGGCAATAACTCGGGAGAGTCAAAGGAGTTTTTATTGACTCGGTAGGGAAAAACGCAGAATGCGGATGGGGTGTGACTCGGAATGCGGCCAAGAAAAATCCTTGTCGACTCAGGTGAGTTCCTTATCGTGTCAACGAGTTTTTAAACACTGATTGAGTATACCAAGGTTTTAAATTTCAGTTTCAGTTTCGGTTGGCACGGAAACGGAAACAATTTGGTTTCGATTGGAAATTTTGGTGGAAATTTTGTAAAATCATGGAAATGTATAGAAACATATGCAAATGATGAAATTTTAAGACGAAACTTTGGTATATGCTAGAATAAACACAAATACACACTTGGAAACCATCACAAAAGCAAGAAAGCCATCCATAATGTCCTAATAACACCAAACACCTAGTGACGTGTTGTTGTACATCTGCAACAATAAAGTCAATAAAGAATTACAATGTAATGAAGTGTTAAAAAATTACAATGCCCAGTTTCCCCTCTAAGAATTACAATATTCCTATGCCGATCTAACATCTCATGAATAAGATACAGTTACTTTGTTGTGTAGTTCAAGAATATTGCCTACCAAATATCATTCTCTACACTTAATAAAATGAAATGAAATGTAAATCATAGCATCTTCCCATTTTTTATCGTTCCGAACAGTTTGGTTAAATTTTGGGAATTTCAGTCTAAATTTCGGGGAAATAATGGCGGGGAATGAAAACATGTAGATTTCATTTCAGTGGAGATGAAACTGTAAACATTTTGGTCGTTTCGGGGAACTTTAAAACCATGGAGTATACTATCACTAGCTAAAGAATTTATATTTCACACCTGACCATAGTTAGCAAAACGTATCACGACAAAAGATATCAAGCGGTATCAATGTTGGCTATTGACAACCTAAGACCCAAAAAAAAAAGAACTCAACTTTGGTAGTCCATATGACGCACATGGAGTTCGGACATAATCGATCAAGTTATTTATAAGTTGATACTGATTCAGACAATCTAAGCATATTATTTTGTACATCCAACACTAGATCTCAAATCAATAGATATTACATTTCATCCCAGACATCGGACCAAGTTTGGAAAGCCCTTATTTTCCTAAATACATAAGCAATTTCGCTAAAGAACTATATATATATATATATATATATATATATATATATATATATATATATATATAATGAATGGTTTGGATCACCCCAAAAATGTGGGCCCACCGTTTTTCTAGCCGTCACCTCATATAAGTGAGTATGAGGGGCCACTCATACTCACTTTTCCCATATATATATATATATATATATATATATATATATATATATATATATATATATATAGAGAGAGAGAGAGAGAGAGAGAGAGAGAGAGTAAGCTTTTAAAAATCAACATTGTTTGCAACTTCGAAGCTTTTAAAAAAAAAATGAATAAAATGTAATACTAAAATTGAAAATAATACGCCATGACTCATTTATTCCTCATCACATTGTTATCGAGTGTTCGCTAAAGAACTAAAGAGAAGACCAAAACAAATCCAGAGGGGGGGTGGGGGGGGTGGGGGCGGCTTTTAAAAATCTATATTGTTTTCAACTTTGAAGCTTTAAAAAATAAATGAATAAAATGTAATTTTATAAAAATAAATTTTATATTTTTAAAGTTTATTTATTAAAAACAATGCCAATAATATGTTTCCAAAAACTTGTTTATATACACCCAAAATATTAAAATAGTTGTCAATACCTCTCAAATACTAAAATTTAGAATAATACGCCATGACTCATTTATTCCTCAACACATTGTTATCGAGTGTTCACATGGACAAAAGGGTATCAATGTTGGCCATTGACAAACTCAATTTTGGTAGTCCATATGACGCACATGGAGTTGGGACATAATCAATTAAATTATTTCTAAGTCGATACTAATTCAGACAATATAACCATATTATTTTGTACATCCAACACTAGATCTCAGATCAATAGATATTAGATTTCACCCGACATCGGACCGAGTTTGAAAAGCCCTTATTTCTCTAAATACATTAACAATTTTGCTAAAAAAAACTAAAGAACAAAACAAATCCAGAGAGAGAGAGAGAGAGAGAGAGAGTCAAGGGGTAAGCTTTTAAAAGCCTGACACTGTTTTCAACTTTGAAGTTTTTTTTTTTTTTAAAGAATTTATAAAAGAATTTTTATATTTTTAAAGTTTTATTAAAAACAATGCCAATAATATGTTTCCAACAAAGGAGGAAATAAAATGTAAATTTCGAAAAAAAAAAATTCTCCTGACATGGCTCCTGACCTAAACCAGTGATCAGATAACTAAGTCAACCTTAACAGTCAAGCTATAACTCACTTGCAGTTCAATTTTTTTTTTTTTTTTGAAAGGCTTACTTGCACTTTAGTTGTAAACCATTGTTTTACAAAACTAATATAGTTTAGACTATGGATTGCTTGCATCTCTATTCAGATAGTAAAATGTTATAGCATTGTTACTAGTGCCTAGTGAAATTAATTCAATAGCTTATTGGGTGTAATAGTTTTTCGTCACTTTATGTTTTTTTTTTTTGAATTTATTGATAGATAATTACCATACAACCATAAACGGGGACAAGATGTCCCCAAATAAAAAGTTACAGAGCTAAACAGCCAAAAAATCACCCTAAAGGGGTTCAATGTCTGACTCTGAGTAATTTAAAAAAAAATAAAAAAATGCCCGACTCTGAGTGACGAATCGGATATCAGGTAAATTAATCACCATACAACCATAAGCGGGGACAAGATGTCCCCAAATAAAAAGTTACAGAGCTAAACAGCCAAAAAAACACCCTAAAGGGGTTCAATGCCCGACTCAATCTGAGTGACGAATCGCGTATCAGGTAAATTAACCTCCTCTTTAGGCAGATAATCTGCTTCGAATTAGTGGATCTCCGCCGACGTTGAAGCATAGGATGGAGGTCCCGTACCAGATCTCTAATCTCGTCAATAATTGCCTGCATTCGCCATGGACCGCCCCCAATATTCTTTGCCCAACCAATAGCATTAGTGGAATCACCTTCAATGATCACCTCCTCCCCCCCAGTCTATAGTTTGCATACCATCTAAAGACCAACCAATAGGGATTTAGCCTTGGCCTCATTCGCATCACAGATCCCAACAGGACCCGAGAAAGTCATGATACTGTGTCCGTCACAATTCCGTAGAATCCCACCGATGCCCGCCCCCCCAGATTCCCAAGTGAACTGCCGTCAAAATTTATCTTGAACCAGCCTTCCGGAGGTGGATCCCATCTCGGTGAGACCAGAGGTTTTTTCCTCTTCTCCTTAGACACCGTGCTCCAATGTCTGAGTATGGATTCTACTGAGTAAGGGATTCCCCCGTTTCTACGGGCCCAGGCTATTATGGCTAATTTGATTTCCAACAATATATAGCGCCATGATTTATCCTCGCCGTTGAATGTCCTAGAATTACGTTCAATCCAAATGTGCCACAAAATCGCATAGGGCATCGCCGACCACATACGATGTCCAAGACACCCATTAAATATACCACCCTAGTGAGTGATAGTCGTAGATATGCGATTATGCATCACCCACAACACACCGAAAGCCCTGAATATAGCCGTCCATATTCTGTAAGCAGAGGGGCAATTGAAAAATAAATGGTCGAGGGTTTCTTCCTCGTTACGGCACATAACACACCTGCTTGCAAGAGAAAAACCTCGACACTTCAGGCGGTCGATGGTGTTAATACAACCATGTGCCACAGTCCACACAAATGCTGTGATACGTGGACGAGCGACGTTTTGCCAAACTAGAGCAAGATCATAATCAGGTTCCGATCCTTCATTCATTTTTCTAAAAAAAGAGCAGACGAAAAATATACCTTGAGAATCAGGGCACCAGATCCATTCATCATCAGCTACCGGAGATAGATAATGGTTCGAAAAGAGATTCAAGAGGGACGTGAGACTTGAAATTTCCATATCCTTCAGATTTCTTCTAAGTCTAATGTCCCAGAATACACTTCCACAATCACCATTCCTTTCCAAATAGTTTTGAAATTTCGGCTTCTTTGAGGGAAGTCAGACCCCGAGAAAAGATCTTGGAGCTTCTGATCACCTATCCAAAGGTCAGACGAGAATAGAATAAAATCCCCTTTTCCGGCTTTGAACCAGAGATGTGGCAGGAAAGAAGCTTGTGCCGAACATATAGACCTCCACGCACCAGAGCACTTTTCCCGCAGTAGGAGATCCACATACCCACGCACCCCAATCGCAGCCATATTTGGTCCGGAGAAAATTATGCCACAACGCCTCTTTCTTCGTCGTCCCAAATAGCCATAGCCATTTTCCAAGCAGAACCCGATTCCTAAGACGGATTTTACCAATCCCCAACCCCCCCTTTTTCCTGGCCTTTACAGACCACTTCCCATTTCAATAAGTGTTTTGTTTTCTTCCTTACCTCATTACCTTCCCAGAGGAAGTCCCTCTGAATTCTTTCGATTTGGGATGCTACAGTTGCCGGAATCCGGAATAGAGACATGAATTATACCGGCATATTCGCCAGGGCCGCTTTGATTAATGTTATTCTACCACCGAATAATAGGTATATTTTTTTCCAAGACACCAATCTCCTTTCAACCAATTCGATAACTGGATCCCATAGAGATGCCTTTGGAATCCCGAATCCCAGTGGTAGTCCCAACTATTTAATAGGTAGTGCAGCTTTTAGGCAACCAAGTGCATTAGCATGTCAAATGAACTGCTCCGCCTCAATATTGATACCTGCTACGACGCTTTTGGCAAAGTTGATTTTTAGACCCGATATAATCTCGAACCACCTGAAAAGCCTCTTAATGTTTCGCATGCCATTGACACCCTCTTCCACAAGCAGCAGGGTATCATCGGCGAATTGAAGGTGAGATATCGAACCCGAACCTTGGTTAAGTCGTTAGTCGAAGTCCCCGATAGGTACCCTTTAGCTTCAGCTTTCCATATAAGCAAACTTAAAACTTCGGCAACAATAATGAAGAGATACGGGGAGAGTGGGTCTCCCTGTCTAAGTCCTAGCGAACTTTTGAAATATCCCGCCGGTGATCCGTTGATGAGAATCGAGAAGGTTGCCAAAGATAAGGAAGCTTTTATCCATCCTCTCCAGCTCTCCCCGAACCCCATTTTTAGGAGTGTGAGATCTAGGAAGTTCCAATCCACATGATCGTAGGCTTTTTCAAGATCAACTCTCACAATGGCATATATAAGCGGCCAGAGATATTCTTGACAATATCAGCTCCCTCCACATCCTGGGGATTTTGAGCAGCGGGCATCCAACCGAATTCACGGATCGCACATGGCATTCTAGTTGCCATGACCTTGATCTGTTAATATGCCAACGCTTGTGTTACTAAGAATATGATAGATTTACTAATATGTGCATTGCATTATCATAGAAATACTCATAATATATCCAATGTATACTTCTTCGACACAAATGTGATGCTCTCACTTTTTTTTGAAGGGTAATGTGATGCTCTCACTTCGGATTTTTTTTTTTTTGACTGGTCTCACTTTGGATTCTTTTTTTGGGAATTTGATTAAAAAAGGAGCAAAAGTCCAATGACTAAGGTGGTAAAAAAGAACACAGAACAAAGCTATAATATAGCATATAACAGAAACAAAGAAAGAATAAAACCACCAGCACAACATCCTCAAGGAGGCATGTAGTCAAAAGTCAAAATTGCCTCTCTGTCAAGACCCGAGCGAGCAGGAGAATCCACTTCCAAGTTAGCAGATCGCCAGAAGTGTTGGACCTCTGTGTCGTGACCCTCTAATATATCATGGATCTACTCTAAAGCATCTGCAAATCTCCATGTGATAGTGTTCTTGTCTCTCACCCATCTCGATGATAATATAGTCTACTACTCAAAGTTCAGCTCCATCTTCCCATGATGAGGATTCCACCTAGGTCGAGGACCCTTGATATGCACCTTGCTTAGTCTAATCACCTCTCAAGACTTGTACAACGACCCTGAAATACCTCAGAATTCGGCAAGGCTAGATGCCCTCCATAACCATAGAGAACCCTCAGAACTCGGCAAGGCTAGATGCCTTCCATAATCATAGAGAATATTACTCCATGACTTTTGATATTCCTTTGAAAACTCTCCCCTTTCTTTCCTTCTGTACAAGCCAAAGAGTGGCATCACAGAATAGGTTAGGCAAGATCCTACCTCTATAGGTCCAAGGAGCAAATATACACTACTAAAAGTGTCCAGCAATGTGTCCACGAAGAATCCAACTAAAAACAAAAAGACCAAGAATGAAGAACCAAAGTCGCGGATCAAACTAAAATGTAAGACTGAGTGGTTTACAGACTCGGCATTGCCAAGACAAAGGGCACACCGATTAACTATAATCTCACAACTAGGACAGAGGAGGTCTACCGTGAGAATCTTGTCTCCCCACACCATTGTCCCATGCAACTCTGTATTCATCTATCGACGTCCATCTACCAAAGCTTGACATGCATTTGACATTTATCACAGCTCTCCATAGAGATTCTCTGCTTTGCCAAATTTCCAGAGCTATTTCTCAAGAAGGGCTTTGTTCACTACTTTAAGCCTTATAATGCCAATCCCACCCTCTTTGAATGGGTTATAGACATCATTTCAATTTACCAAATGATATTTCCTACACTTTCTTTACTGGGGACAACGACGAAATTTGAAAGCAGTTGAGTCAGCCACCACATCATCGTTTTCCTCCACAGACTAGCTCGGTTGCGAGCTAGGCTCGTCCCTGACAACGACAGAAACCCCATTGACCTTACCATCCAAAATCAGTGAGAGAGCGGAGGAATCAAATGGATTCTTTGGATTCCAAGATGTTTTGGGTCTTAAAATAGCTTAAATTCTCACATTGGATTCGTATGATTCCTGGATGTTTGGGCCTTAACTAGCTTCTATTTGTTTTCTACTAGCCCTTTTGGTAACTAGTTGATGAGATTCCTCCGAATGTGTGCCCATCCATGAACACAATTTCAATAACTACATCTCATCATGCAGAGCTTACGAATTGAAAGTACTATAGGGATTCTAGGGTTCCAATGGCATCATTGGTTCCATAGTTTATTACTTTATTTCATAATGAAATTTTCAATTAGGCAAAATAAACCGTTTTTCTATTGTAGCTAGTCCAAAATGTCCTGGTGTTAAACCACTAAAGTTTAACCACGGACCAGAATGTTAAAAGGTAAAACAAGCCATTTTAATATTACTCATTAGAATTTGTGAAGGGAAATTGAATTTCACAATGATAAAGCCCATAAAAGTAGAAATACAGAAATAATAAGATTGAAATAAATTAAACACACTCAGCTATGACAAAATAAACATGCCACCCTTGTCCAAAGCCCAGAGTAACACGCAACTCATAAAGAAACCATTAATCACATTAGAAAAAGCAAGTGAGTTTTATATCAATTATCATTATCAGTAGCAGAGATTAAGGTAAAAAAAGAAACAGTAATCAACTATCTACATTCTTTTCTAAAGCAAGAGATTATTGTGAAGATAGTTCTTTGATCTTGGTGACATAACTATTCATCAATTTTAAGCATGGAGAAAACAGATAGCCACTTCAAATAAACGAAACTACACTCAAGCACTACTACAACACAACAAAGTCTCATTGAACAAATCCATCAAACTTCCTAAGAATTAGATCCATGCCTTGGCAAGAAATAGGAAGCATGAGAGGGCACTAAAATTTTATAATGGCCAGTATATCTCTGCCCATTATATAATAGTCAATTTATGAAACATTGTTACACCAGCAGAGCAGTAACAAAATAATGATTGCATGCCTTTGTAGAGATAAGATTTTGTACATCAATTTTTTTAAACAGTTTCAACTGCCAAACCCATAAGGAAAATATCACTCAGCATTTATCAGTTATGTGAACTTTGGCATACATGAAGTACATCAAGCAAAGATGGGAAAAAACACAGGAAGGCGACTGGCACTATGTATAGTAGGCGAATCGAATTTACTCTAACTCAAAAGTACATAGCTCACCCCAAAACCAACCTTTTTTTTTTTTTTGAGAAAATCTATTAGCACCCGCTCAATCTCAGACAGAAACCCTGTTAGAGTTCACCACTTCCTTCAGTGCACATACTATTTTTTGAGAAAACCTTGTTAGAGTTCACCACTGGCTCAATCTCAGACAAAAATCATGATATCATGTTTCCATTTTTTCCTTATAATAGTGCAAACAATAAAATCCAATGTTTGCACGAGAAGAAGAATGGCCTGACCTAGTCAATATTTAGAGCATAAAGACATCCCTTTGGTTTCCAACAAAGGTTCCAAATTCAGTAAATTGATTATTCCATTCAGCCAATGAAGAAACTGATATCATCACAAGATTTGAAACGGGAAAAAATTAAAGTAGCATGATTACACATTTCTATAACCTGGATTGTCTATTGCATTACTATCAACCAATTTTGGCACCACAACAGGTTTAGTCCTAGTAAACCTTCGCCACATTAAAGAAACCGACCTTCTGTTCAAGTACACATAGTTAGGGTGTGTTTGGTTGCACAAAAGATCGGCAGTCGATGGAATTTGGCTTGGATTTGGCATGCCATTCCACGTTTGGTTGCCAAAAATAGCATTTGATTCCCTTTTAACTCCCTTGGATGTCTCTAATAATTGCTTGTCTGCTGACATGGATTCCTCGTCCCCTCCTAATGACTTTTAAATCAAATTCTTCCAAATGCAAGGAATGTTGGTTGAATTTTCTAGGGAATGATGCAATCTCTCTCTCCTCTCTCCCTATATTGGTAATGACACCCCTATTTATTCTTCTACTCTCCGAGTATATGCCGTGCAACCAACCACTACTTACACTTCTCTGAGGTAATTCCACACAAATCAAAATGCTTGCCTCCTCCCTTTTGACTTCTTATTCCACTACTCTCCGAGCCACCCCCGAGCAACCAAACATACCCTTAGGGAGTTCCTATCAACCAATGTTGGCATCAAGCTAGTTCAGTTTTGGTAAGCTTCTTCTCATTGATGGAACCCACCTTCTGTTCCAAGTTCAAAAAAATACCTTGCAGGTCTATCTGAAGCCTAAATATATTCCTTACAAACCCAATGCCTCTCTCAACTAGCCCAGCGCCCCCAACTCCCAAGCATTAGAAAGGAAGGGAATTGCACATTCTACAACAGGGTTCTAAAAAAACACCTACATCTTTTCATCACTAGCCAGGTATGTAACTTCAAGGGCAATAACTTATATCATAGATAAAATCAGTAACTACTAACTACATTTTGTATAATGAAAAATCCATGCAGCACCATAAAAAACTATCATTTCAATGTGACGTCCTAAACAGCATTTCTGAGTCTTGCATTCACGGCTGTGGAAGTTTGAAGTCGGATCTTTCTGACTCAACCGTCCAGAAATGATCATCTCACAGTATAATGATCCATCTTTTTTTTCTTTTTTTGAATGGTTATAATGATCCATCTTATAATCATGCTGTTCTCTTAAATCTCATGTGGGTCAGAAAATAAATAAAAAATGAAAATAAATGGTTAAAAATAAGTCCGTCAATGCCGCAATATAGCTAATATAACTACAAATTCTGCCTCTGAGCAGAAAATTTGATTATCTGTTCAACTTCTCAAACCTCGATTAGCAAGAATTCCATCCCCATAACATGGGCAACACATGATAGAGCCAGGAAACATATAATGTTTACATGAAGTTCTTTTAAGCCATAAGAACTTTTACAGGGAGCCATACAATTACAGACAGAGAGCAGTGAAAGAGGCATTATACTAATTGTTCATATGTGAATCATGAAAAAAGATTAACAATGACCAATTTGCAAATACCAGAAGGATATAATAAGACCTTCCGACGGTCAACCAAACATCAACCAGAGTACACCAGAACAATAATAAGCATACAGTATACAAGCTGTAGCTCAAAATATAAATTACAAAAGGGCAAAAACAGAGAAGAAAAACTTGCCTATAAAGTTCTGACCATTGATAGTCAACCAGTCGCCAAGTGGCATGTGTCATCATCTTCATGCAGAAGCAACTTGTTACCCATGTAGGTGGCCAGACTATTTCGACCACTGAATTGCAAAAAACATAAGGTACAGATCAAACAGATTGTAATTAGTAATTAAACCTAGAGATACTACATAAGTATTAGCTGAATAGGACAAAGGTTGGCTGGTCATCCCAACCCAAAAAACTACAAGAAAGCTCCATTTACTATCTCATATGATCCTGATCAGCCTAATCCATACCCACAGTACTATTTTTGTTCTCTTCAATTAATACATGAGTTACTCTTAGCTTCAATTCAGTTCATCCACGCTACTATTTTTATTCTCTTCTATTAATACATGAGTTACTCTTAGCTTCAATTCAGTTCATCGTATATCTAATCTTCCAAATCCCAATCCATGCCAATAACAAGAATGAACAAACGAGCAACCTAGAAAGTAGAACAAAACAGCCACGGATAACTCCCCATAAAATGCCAATAAGGACCCACAATATCCAATACTTCCAATATAGCACTGATCAACAAAACTAGTTAGATCCTTAGCATACTGAGAAACATTTTCTGTGCTATCCACAAAATAAAGGGATAAAAGGGAACATCTCAATCCAGTTTCCAGTTTCCCATAAACTAACAAAACTAAAAAAATCAGAAAATATCAATTTAAAATCAATATATGCTGTATGCACGATCATACTCGATTGCATGCTAGAAGAACCTCTAAATCAGATGACCAATGAAAAAGCCCCATGTATGGCATTAACAAAATGGAAAAGCCCCAATATGACTTACATAGTTCGCAACTTGATACCACAAAAGAGCAATTGCATAGAAATACTCCTGAAAGATAAGCGGGAATAGGAAGTATTGTTGCCGAGATCCATCTATTTCTAAATATCCTTGCAATTCCTCCATTCGAAATGATACTGGAATCAAAAGCATAGGAGCGGCAATAACTTGGACAACTCAAGAATACTAGAAATGCTCCAAGAATATGATCCAATGACGAAATATCAATGCAATGCTCCAAGACAATCCTTCTGCAAAATTTGGTCTACAACTGAGGCCTGATCACTTTTGTCTCCAAAAATTGCCCCATGATTTCCTTTAATATTGAAAAAATCTGGGTGAAATGCCTGCTTTCAATATGGTTTTATATACGATGTAAGACAGCTCACCATAAACTAATTGTGGTCCCAGTTATCTCCACATCTGAGTAAGTATTAAAAGTGTGAAAATTACAGGAAATCACCCCCTAATGTCAGCCCTTCACAGTGCAAGTCTATAATAAAATAATTCCAATCCATAAGAGTACAGCCATCTCCATTGTTCACCAGCAACGAAGTATTTACTGGAACATCCACTCAGTATTATCACTAAAACGACCCTATAATACGAGAAATTTCAAAAAAATAGTAGCGTCTACATACTTTAATCTAACACTAAAACGACAACAGCAACAAATTTTCACAAGCATATTATCTCTTCAAACAAATACAAGAAAAATATATCAAATAAAGTTTTTAACTTCAAATTTTGAATACTACAAAACGTGTTTATGTCTTCATCAAAGAGAAGTGAAGCTACATAAGAAGTTCTAAACCAAGTTTAGATTAGATAATTAACAAGATTCGGTCACTAATGCCGCACACATAAATCTAACACTTCTAACCCTTTGAATATTGAAGTGGCAGCATTCAAAATAAGGGCATGCTCCCAGCATTTCAAACAGATAAGCAAGTGGACTCAGCGACGTGAGAGGCGAGACTTCTCAAATGCTCCCCATGAGCCAGAACCCATGCCATACAGAGGACCCTTGTCAGCAACACCCTGACAATAAACAACGTAAAACATGATAAGTTAAACAATAAAATAAGCGCCCTGATAAGGTTAGAGTTAGCAACACCCAAATTTAAGCTCAGAAAATATCCACACACACACACACACACCACAAAAGCAGACATACCGAGTGAAGCCCATATCCATCCCCATATGAAGACGGAAATCCCTCTTCAGGGCTGCCGAGTTTAATACCATAAGCTCCACCTTCCACCACAGATCCATCAACAAAAGAAATTTAGAAAGAACACAAAAAATGAAACCCTATATATATATATATATATATATATATATATATATATATATATATATATATATATATAGAGAGAGAGAGAGAGAGAGAGAGAGAGAGATTATATCTAGGCTACTGATACTGGCACTAGCATGTTTTAATAATTGCACAAGCTCAGCTTGTCTTTTCTTTTTTAATTAGCTTTTTAGAGCTATTTGGAAACTGTAATAATTTTTTACAGCTCCTTAAATAATAAAAGACGAGATTACTTAGTGCACTAATCAAAACATGGTTGCGGTGATATCATTTCCCTGTATCTATTATATATGTCTATATGTACATACAGATGTGCATTCTATTTATAGCCGGGTAAATGGCAGACAATAGTAGGGAAACTATTTGTAAATGTTAACAAGAAGAATTAAGAACAAAAATAACATAAGCCATAGTTAACATGGGAAACATGCCATTTATAAAAATAAAATGGGACATATGCAATTGTATGTGTAGATCGTTTCTCAGATAGGCACACTTCGCATTATGCAACTAAGCTAATCATAACGTTCCTGGTTTGAAAATCAAACATTTTTCTTTTGAAGAATCAATTTGAAAGTTACGATAGAATGAAAAAATAGCAGAAGCCACCCCATTCGTAAAAAATATGTAGATAACCACATCAAATAAAAGCAGAAGGCCATGGTGCTATTGTGAAATATAATTAAATTAACCACACAAAATTATCAAGCTATGTGTTACGGAAAGAGTACCAGCACCCCATGGTCTAGCATCAGCGCTAGCATAGTCAGCCCGCAGCTTTTCAACTTCACGAGCCATTGATACCAAGTTTTTCTCCATTGCTTGCCTCTGTTCCATCAATTCAACATTTGCTTTCTTTTCAAACTCAAAAGCAGTCCTGCAAAAGAAAAATTTTCAGAATTTGAAGTGTCAAAGTGTTTAATATCACCACTTAACTGCTTTTTATAGCAAATGCTATGCAGTGCAAAAGGGTCACTCTTTTTTTTGAATATTTGCAAAAGCGTCAATCTTAATTCTTAAAACATTAAAAAAAACAAAAAACTGAAGAAATGATCTCAATATAGAAAATAATATAACCTAGCGCGCACAAGCTCCTGGTGTAAACCGTCAATCTCCGACCTCCAAAGAGGAATTTGCTGATTATCAGATTGTAACCTTGTCAGTTCTTGAGAAAGAGACTGAATTTTCCCAGCCATTTCTTGTTTTACGCCGTTTAATTTCTCAACTTCTGAGCGCAGCAGTACAACCTCACTTCTCAAAGGCTCGGTTGATCGTAGATCAGCCTCTAGCTTTAACCCTTTCTCAATCAACTGCCTAGAATGAGCTTCTCTATCTGCTTGAATGTCTGCAATGGCCATATTCATGCGATGGAGTTCCTCCTTTGCCATAACAAGTTCCCGCTGCATACCCAAACGATCTTCAGAAAGCCTCCGGTTTTCACCCGCAAGCCTCCGGATCTCCACATGCTGGATTTGAAGCTCTTCCTCCAATAATGCAGGATGGGGTGGTCGAGGTATAGGACTCCGAAGGAATGGAGGACCTTCAGGAATGTCAGGATAACCATTCCAACCATCATTAAAAACACGGCGAGGTCCACGATTTCTACCTGCCATTTGTGGATTGTCTGTGAAAGAAAATGCAGAACTAATGATCAAACATATACCACGTACAAATTGAAGTGGTATGTAAGTAATTCTAGCATGCCTCAGTTACTGCAGAAAAAATGACAGTTGATAAAAGTATAGACAGGTGAGATGAAATTTTATCGCCGCAGAATTAAAAAACAAAGTGTAATAAATCAGACATGTTTTGTTGAGTAAATACTAAGAGCAAATACAAATTGCAATGAATGGAAATAATCAATGACACATCTAGACAAGATGGCTTAAGAGCTCAAGCAGATTTTTATGATGGCTGTGAGTTTTATTTTTTGGTCACTAGAGATCATAACTCCATAAGGCCAAGAATATATTGGACCTGGCATGTTTGTACCAAGGTTTAAAATTTCGGTTTCAGTACTGGTTTCGGACCCTGAAATTTTGAAATTTGGACCGAAATCTCGAAATTTCGACCGAAATTTCGGTGAAATATTAAATTAATATAAAAAAAAAAACAGATTTTTTGGGTCAGATTTCGACCCAAATAAATGACCGTTTCGGTTTTGATCGATTTCGGTGTCGGTCTGTCGAAATTTAAAACCATGGTTTGTACTAAACAATCAAGACTTGAACAATATAACCTCTCTTTTTCTTTTCTTTTTTTGAAAAAGCTTTACATAATATAAACTTTGAAATCTGCCATCCATCCCTTCAACAGATGGAAACTCATGAACTAGAAATGTGATCAAGTGAATTGGGTGAAGAATTGAATCACTGATGTGACACGGAGCGCGGCCAAGAAAAATTCTTGTACGTGGCCAAGAACACAGTTGACACGGCTGAGTACGGTTGACACTGTCATAACTCGGGAGAATCAAAGGAGTTTTTTTTAGACTCTGTAGGGCAAAAAGCGAAATGCGGATGAGGTGCAACGCGGAAAGCGGCCAAGGTAAAAGGGAGTCGACTCGGGTGAGTTGCGAGTCGAATCAACGAGTTTTTAAACATTGAATTGAATGGTTTCCAATACGTTAAAGAAACTGTTTGTTAAAGATCCTGGGGAAAAAAGAGATTAAAGCCACACAAAAAGAAATCTGAACAAATCAAGGGAAAAAGTGAATGGAAAAACTAGGAATTGAAGATCATATGTATATGTATGAGATTTGTCAATAAAATTAAAGAGTTATTGATTGAGATTTACAACAGATGGTGGAGGGTTTTGATGTTTAGAGAAACCCTACCTTTATGAACAGAAGAAAGTGTGAGCTCTATTTTCTTTGTTGGTGGTGGTGTGAGCTAGAGAAGAGTGGGAAAGTATCTAGGGTTCACTTTATAGTGCGAGGAGACCGGTTACTGTTGGGTGGTTACGGGTTTTAGCCGGTATCTTTGTTACAGATATTTGGTAGCCGGTTTCACTGACCAAAATACCCCCTACTCTTTTTATAAGTTTGCTGTTTGGTTGTTGGTATTTACTTCGTAGAGTGGTGGTGTAAGCAGTCAACAGGGAGGAGACGAGTCTTGGATTCACCCGGAACTTACCTCACAGAATACTAGTACGGGTATGACTAGGGTCTGGTTCATCCCCAAAAAGAGTCGGGTCGGGTCGGGGTAAGTTTTCGAAACCTAGGTTCAGTTCGGGTTCGGGTTGAGGGTTTGGGCAACCCGACCCGAGTGAAACCCAACATTTTTTATGAAAAATTCTTTATGTAAGCATAAAACCTCAGGTTGGGTCGAGTTGAACTCGGGTTGAAGTTGGGTTCGGGTTGGAAAAAAGGGTTCCTCGGGTTGGGTTGGGTCAAACCTAGTCGGGTTGGAAAAAAAGAGTTCCCCGGTCGGGTCGGGTCGGGTTGACCCAACCCGACTGGAGTTAACATTGCATATACCAAGTAAGAAAAACAGAAGCCCTAGATCTTTTTATTTTGAGGCGACTTAATAGAAGAGGCAATGGCTATTAAGATAAAGTAATTTGCTAGGCAATTTCCCATAAAGCCATACTCAATTGTGCAGGAGAGAACAGCTACACATGCTCTCCCTTTTTTGCAGATTTTGTCTTTTTCATTTACTTCATATGAGGTGGTTCTTCTCTCATGCAAAAGTGAGTGGCTTTATGTGAATTTGCCAAGCAAATCGCTTGAATCAGATGCTGATTTAGTAATTGTAGCAGAGATTACATTCAATGCTATTAAATGGCTGAGGAGGAGGAAAATTTTCTATGGAGAAAAGCATATAAGAATACAAAAACCCCTAATAAATCTTTTTATTTTAGGCCCCATTTGTTTGAGCTTATTGAGGACGGGAGTCACCGGACGCTGCTTCCAAAGGGCAGCCCCATTAAGTTTGGCACATCACCTTCTATGGAAAGCTGGCTTTCTGGGAAGCCTAGGGGGCCATGGATTTTAGAATCTTGGATTTCCTCAAAATAGTACTTGGGAGACCGACTGCTTTACTTCTCTTTAGAATCTTGGATTTTATGTAAGAAATCCAGGCTTTAGAAATCTCTCCCACATCTTGAGATTTCTAAAACCTAGAAACATGGGATGATCTCCTACTATGTTGCTGACGGAAAGAAGGGCGAGAAAACAGAAAAAACGGCTGGTCTCCTCCTTCTCTCGTCTCCCAACTATGATTTGGAGAAAATCAAAGATTCAAAAATCCGCGTGTCCCAATGGCCTCTAGAAGTCAGCTTTTCAAAAGCTAGAGGACCTGGGAAGCTAGTTTGGGCTCCTTTAGGCCACCGAAAGGAAGCCCTCAAGTCGGCTCCAAAACACCAGCTACAATGCACTTTGGTGGGACTTCACGCTTAGGGGAAGTCTGGAGCATAGAGCTAGGAAGCCGGATGCCAAGGCTTCCTGACAAAGCCCAGCCAAATGGGCCTGAATGATACTTTGTAGTTTGAGGGGTTAGCTATTCCACCAACGATCAAACAACTTATGAAAGGAAAACACTTTGAAAACGGGATTCCATATGGAAAATACAAAGGAACAACTTATGAAAGGAAAACACTTTGAAAACGGGATTCCATATGGAAAATACAAAGGAAGTCACATGACCATTGATTTGACCCTCTTCAAGGTGTATTTATTGCTTTTATGGGGATTTGAGCTCCCTTCATTTGTCTTTAGCGAACGTGGCTCCAATGGTTGATGCCTGTTTTTTTTTCAAAACGGATCCCCACTTTCCTAGCAGTGCTCAACAATATAAACCCACCAACATGCACAAAAGAATTATTTGGGTCTAAAAAAGGCATATGGTTTGGCTCCCCTCTTCAAATGTAGCCCACAAAAGGAACCTTTTTTTCATGATTAATCGGTGTCTCCAAGTGGAGATGAGGGTGAAATCCCTAAACATTAAGAAACAAAATCCAAGAAACCGAAAAGGAAGTCAAAGGGAAGAGACAAGAATTTTGATTTGTCTAGAATTACCTCAGAAAATTGTGTAGTAGTGTTCGGCTGCGCAGCACATAATGGGAGAGTAGGAGAAAAAGTAGGGGGTATCATTACCAATATATGGAGAGAGAGAGAGAGAGAGAGAGAGAGAGAGAGAGAGAGAGAACATCATTCCCTAGAAAGTTCAACATAATTCTTTGCTTTTGGAACAAGGGGACAGGAAAGAGACAAGCAATCATTACATGAGAGAAATCCAAGGGAATCAATGGGAGTCCAATGCATTTTAGCAACCAAACCAAATTCCGCAGTTGCCAAACTTTTGTGCAACCAAACGAAGCAGAAAAGATTGATCAGATTTTGAGTAGAGTTTGTTGATTCCTGATTTTTAGCCACATCTCATCCCTGGAAAATGGAAAAACTAGTTTCCTAGATTTTGTTTCCTCATTTTTAGCAACTTCACCTTCGAAGATACCGATTTATCATGAACCAAATTCATGATAGCCAAACATGCCCTTATGGCCCCCTTAATCGAAGGAGGGCTGCTAGCAAAACGGGATTTCGTTTGTAAAATGAAGACTAAGGCCCAGGTTATGACACATGAGCAAGAAAGTGAGCTCGAATCCCAAAAAAAAAACACTTGAAATTACCAAATTGTTGGTCAATTTCACTGTCTTTAGCTTACAAACAAAATCCCGTTTTGGAAGTTCTTTTTTCCTAATCGAAGTAAACACAGTCATCCAAAATAACTACCAGGCCTAACAAAAGTAGTAGGGAAAAAGACATACAATTTGTTTAAAAGAACAGTGAAGAGGGAAGATCCAATCCCATAGATAAAAAGTGTGTGACGTTGAATTCCATCTCTTTATCCCCCAACTGAGCATATTATCAACAGGAGAACAGAAAATGAAAATCACCCGTGTGAAGCAATCATTATTTACCATATCTAAATTAGTAATTCATGCTTGTTAGGCTGAATTGGCTAAAAAGGAAAACAAAATGTTACCTTCTAATGCCACCATACTCTTTATCTTGATACAAACATACTAAATGACTAATCACCACGCACACAACCTATTGCCCTTGTCTTTAGATAAGTAAAGCTTCATCCTGCCTTTTCCTGGTTGGTTTCACCAGTTACATCCTCAAGCTTTTCCTTCAGTTCTCCAGTCTGAAAAAAGACATAAAATTTGAATTAAACAAGATTATACCACAAAATTTAGTACAAAGTGATGGAGCCACCAAACCCTCCAGGCACGGGTCGAGGATGGTTACATATCATCTCCTTCATAGAAAAGGATAAGGAGAAAAAAATCTCTTTTATTGATGTTTGCATATACCAGCATATAGAGATTTGTATGGGTTGGCTCATATTACTTGTATGCAAAGCTTATCCTCTAGATTGCTGGATTTTGACATATTTGTTGAAATGGGAGATTTGTAAAGGTTGCAGATTTGATGAAATTAGATAATAATAGTTGATAGATTTGATTCAATTGGAAAGAATTGTTTTACCTCTTATGTAAAACGATTCACTTATATCATTTTCCTTTTTAATACATCTATTGTGATTTTTTCGAGAGGTTGAAACTATAAAGGGTGGGCGGGTGTAGTAAGCTTGTGAGTTTGAGTATATTTCTTCCATGAAATCAGTGTTAATTTCTTTCTATCTCTATTTGGAAATTCAACAAGGGCCCGTTTGGATGCCGAGAAGATTTTGATTTTGATTTCTAACATTTGAAGCCCTTTTTGCATTGTGATTTTGATCCGGATCAAATCCTTGGATTTCCAAATTAGCGACTGACAGTGAAAAAAATCCAATTTCCAAATATGCTGTGGAAATAAGTAATTGGAAATCCACAGATCTTGCAGTTTCCTTCACCCTCGTTGCTCCTCAACCAGTAGGAAGTACCCCCTTCCATCTCTCTCTCCCTCAACATGAGCTGGCGGATCTATTCATTTTATATTCAAAACTCAATTCCAAATCCAAATACAAAATATGAGGTATCCAAGGATGCCGAGAAAATTTTGACTTGGATTTCTGGTATTTGCAGCCCTTTTTGCATTGTGATTTGGATCCGGATTAAATCCTTGGATTTCCAAATCAGCGACTGACAGTGAAAAAAATCAGATTTCCACATATGCTGTGCAAATAAGTAATTGGAAATCCACAGATGTGGCGGTTTCCTTCACACCCTCTTTGCTTGTCAACGTCTCCCCTCCAGTAGGAAGTACCCCCTTCCCTCTCTGTCTCCCTCAACATGAGCTGGCGGATCTATTCATTTTGTACTCAAAACTCAATTCCAAATCCAAATACAAAATATGAGGTAACCAAACAGGCCCTAAAGGTATTTTCAAGGCTACATCATAGTTAGTCTCAGAGATAGTCCTTCCTGCCCGCATAAGACAATGGATAGAAGCGAACGACCATCCCTAGTAGTTGAGAGCTCATTTCCCAATCTCGATGGAAAAAACAAAACTAAAGCAACGCCATCCTACAACTACAGCCGCTTTATTGGAACTAATTCACAGGGGATTCATAAATGTCATCCTTGGATCATAAACAATGAAGAATAACCCTAGAACTAATTCATAGGCTTTTGTTGATAACCATGGCAAGGAAGAATCATGCTTGTGGTGGATACTACCAAAGTGGGGCATGGAAGAATAATCCTAGAAACATACATAATGATTATTTTAAGCAACGGAGAGTCAAAAGGGCCTATAGATCATCGGATGGATGGGATGACTCAAGACATGCACGCTTCTTTGCTGGGATTCTCCTTCAGAAAATTATTAACGGTTGGAACTCTCATTGAATGGATAACAGTCCGTCTATTAGATCTCTAGATGTTTGGACAACACCCTATGGGTTTGGGTTGGCTTAAACCCAACTTTGACGGGAGCAACAAAGTCTATCTTTGATAAATGTTATGGATAAAGCAGTTGGTGATGAATAGTGGAACCAAAATATGGATTAAAGGAGATTCCTCAACACCATAAGAACCAAAATATCTTTTCTTTTCAAAAAAAAAAATATAAATAAAAAATTTGTAAAGAAGTGAAAGAACTTTTGTTGAGTTTTGATGAGTGTTCTTTTACTCGTATTCGTCATGAAGGCAACACAAGGTTGATAAAGCAGCTAATTTTGGGGTTCTTTGTACAGATTTTGTAGTCTGGCACTATATATGGTAGAGTTGTGATCCATTTTATTTTTCTTTTTTCCTTTTTTTTGGGCAGCTATCACTTGAATCCAATATTGAGAAAACTCGAATGAGAACTCGATCAAGATAAAAAAAGAGCCAACGTGGTCAAGTTAATGATTGACGTGATCAACTTTTTATTAACTCCGGAGTAGTTTTTGATTGACTTGGTAGGGAAAAATTAGAACCAGACGAGAACTCAACCATGGTAGAAAGAAGTTGACTCGGGCGAGTCAATTAGACTCGGGAGTTTTTAAACATTACTTGTATAATTTTCCTTCGCCTTCAGTGAGTTATTTGTTAAGAAAAAGGAATCTGAAAAGTATTGTCATGACCTCAAGAAATATGAGATCTGTCCATAGGGACAATGTCACACCATAAATTTTTCTTCACTCTTTACACTAAGGGTGAATTAAGAAAGAGATCAAGATTCTCTTGTTAACTAACACCTCACCCACACTTGCTCTGATACCATACTAACACACGCAGGACAACAATATGAAATTACAGTTGCCACCTACTGAGAACAGGAACAGCCTGAAACATAGAAAGGTCGAAAGGAAAGAGAATAGTCGAGGTTTCTCTAGACCTAGATTGAGAAGAAAAACAATGAATGGGTCCAAACATAATAAGAAATCAATTTAATATTTATATCAAAAGTCAGCCTTCCAATACAGCCTACTGTAGTGGCCTTCATATAGAATTCTATTGCTGATCAAAACAATCTTCCTAATATGAAAATTTGTAAGCACAATCTTTTCAAACTAAGATCTTTAACAAAAGAAGAAATTTGCTACCCTAATCTATGTGTGAAGGCAACTAATCCTAAGGCCACAGTAATAGATTGCAAGACCATTTTTGGGAACAAATCCGAGAGGCTCAATGAGAACCAATTTTGTACTATGGAGAAGATGACAAAATCAAATGGATGAGGTCCTGAGCAGAACACTTGATCAATCCTTCTATCGTCTCTTTCTAGGCGTCAGGATTTAACTAACCTAACATTTGGAATAATCCTGCTTCTCCTAGAGCTATCACCTTTCTTTGGTCTGTGATGAATGGAATAATTTTAACACGGCATCAATTATTTAGAAATGATTCTGTTGATTGTAATTTTTACGGGTACCTAGGAGGAAACCCAACACATATCTTTATTTGTTGTCCATGGACCATCCACATATGGAACTATCTTATCAACATCTTTAACTTTTAACAACATGAACAATTGCACTTCATTACTGGATCCTTGGATTTGGTGAAGTAGGTCACTAGGAAATCTTGTATTTTGCTCCCATCTACAGTATAACTCATTTGGAAGGAACAAAAATCATTAAATTTTATAGGAATTAAAAATAGTATGGGGGAAATAATTAACAAAGTAATTAAGGAAGTCTCGAAAGGAGCCTCTACAAGTAGTCAATGTTTGGGTTGTTCCACCCGTCGACTGGATTAAGCCAAATTTGGAGGTAGTAGCAAGATTTCAATGGTTGGTTTCGTGGAATCTCAGTTGGCATGAATTGGGAGCAATCTCAGAACTCAAATGGATGCATAGTGCTGGCTTTTATAGGTCCATCAACCTATTGAGGCTAAGGTTGTGGCGGCTTGGATGAGAATTAATCAGTTGGGGAGATTCCCAAATACTAAATTATGGGTTGAGGGCGATTCCCTCAATACAATATCCTGGTTAAAAGGAGATAACAAGCATCCATGGAGACGGAGGAAATTATTTATTGAGACTAAACCCTATTTGTTAAGTTGCCCTAAGATTTCTTCCATCTACATTCATTGTGACGGAAATGGTAGGGCACAAATATTAGCAAATCATGGGATCAATTGTAGTGAGTTAAAAGTTTGGGACGAGATGCCCATTTTATTGGGTATGCTTGTAACTTCTTTGTAAGAGTAGTGTGGTCTTGCCTTTGTATTGTACTCTTACGATTAAACATTATTTGTTTGATAGAATTAGGGAATCTGAAAGTCAGTTATTGTTACTTCGAACTAAGATCCTTTGTAAACCAGGGATTTCCAAATTCAATCATTCCTGGCTAGCAGGGACCACCCAAAGGTATATAGAAACAAACATATGGGGCCTGCTCAATGCTGGACCCTATTTCTTGGGCATTCTCATGCATTGCCGGGAGACTCTAGTGGGCCCTGAATGGGCTTTGCGAGCATGGCCTGTAGCAAAGGGTTTGTAGGTCTTAGGCTAGATCAATTACCCAGGTGGTCCTCTCCCTCATTCTTCTTCCTCCTTATAGAATCAATCATCAATAATACAAGTAAGCTCATTCCTCTGAGCTAGATTCCCACCTATTAGAGAGGTTGATGCGGCCCGAATCGTCCAAACAAATGCCAACGGATGATCCCATATCAGCCCTAAACATAACGGGAAAAGGGGGCAAAAATAAACTTTACTGCGCTACCTAGGGGCATGTTTTTTTAAGTCTAAGAAAAGTTTTTTTTTTTGTGGGGGAGTGGAAACTAGGAAGAAAAGGTGGGAAGGTGCAGTACGATTGTAGATCAAGCTTGTGAGTGTTTTTCCTTTGTGAAATCAGACCATCTTTCCTTGTTTTCTTTACTTCAACATTCAATGAAGGGCTTTTTCTTTAGTTATTGCATCCAGGTTTGATTTTTTTCCCCATTTTTTCTTCGAATAAGGGACAACATCACAACATTTGCTAGATCTTACCTGGTGCATGTTGAGAATGATGTCAGATCCTCCAATAAACTCCCCTTTAATGAATATTTGCGGAAAAGTGGGCCAATTGCTGCACAAATAAATAACCATATTTCAGTACAAGTCGAATATACCACACATATAGTCTATTTATATGATGAACATATCAGAGTTCTGGATAGACCGGGATGATAACCCCTTAATTTTGCCATTGTAAGTTCTAGATTATAAATGATATAGCTCATGAATCTACATTTCATTTGAGTAATTATGGTCTAAAAACCTTTTTGTTGGAAAAATATTTATGGTCTATTTTTGCATATTGAGTTGTGAGATAAAATTCTAGTTCATGAACACAACAATATTCATATTAATGAGAACACAAATTTCACTACTTAGGTCGTTGGAAGTCTTTCGTTTTCTTATTTTATATAAAATGGCATAAAGTCATAAAGTTACGTCTACCATTCAAAATAATGATCTTTGTATAAACACAAACATTGACGGAGGATTCGACAATGGTAACTTCTAAAAGAACCACACAAAAAAAAAAGAAACCTCGAATATGCTGCTGAAAGCAAAATGTAATGATATGAGTTAACAGACAGAACAGTTGATTCACCTGAAGGATTTTACACCATTTTTCAGCTCGGGGTCTTCCAAAATGTTTCTCGCACTCAGAGGAACACCTGATGCAACATCCACAATAAAATATATGATAAACTCAGGATGCTTTCTTCAGAGAAAATACTTACCAGAAAAAGGTAGCCATGTAATACCAAGCTAACAAATCAAGGAATCAACTAGGTGACAAATCAAGGAATCAAGAAAGAACACTCATCTAATGATATGTAGCAGCATAAAAGCAAAGTTCTTTAATCCAGACTATGTTGATAATCAATACATGCTTCCTTAAAATTCTTGAAATCTACAACATATTCTTAAAAGTAGAATAGAAACCATTATTTTGTCACATACTACTAGAGTGCCAGTATTATCACAACTTAGGGATTGAATGCCCAAAATTTATACTTTACAGGAAGAGACATATTGGACTACTTTTCTCCTCAAAAACTTCCTCATGCTCAAACAACGTCATTCAAGAATAGAGTTTAACTTATAATAGCACAACCACAAGTGTGATGGAAGCTATCTAAGTTAACCACATGTCTTAGCTTTAGGCAAATAAATTGGAAAACCAATGATGACATATCTGTACAGTCTAATGATGTAAAGAAATTTTAATTCTCAAAAACACAAAAATAGAAAAATTAATCTAGACAAACAGAAATAAAATTAAAACTATATAGATAATAACAAAAAAGAAAAAGAAAATTAAGAGATTTAGCACTCCCTTTCAAAGAGAGAGAGAGAGAGAGAGAGAGAGAGAGAGAGAGAACGCACTGTTCTTAAACCTGACTTCAACATTTAGTATAGTGGACCCCATCCAATTCTTCTACACTAACACCCCCCCTCCCCCCCAAGATGGAGCACAGATGCCAAGATGTCCAGCTTGCCCAACATACCATGAAGATGAGCTCTCACAATCGTTTTGGTAAAGATATTGGCTACAAGAGAGTGCAGAACAAATGATAATGTTGAGAGAGAAACTTTAATGCTTCCCTTTCTAAGGGCCTGTTTGTTTTAGATTATGATAAACGATTGTGTAGTCCCCAACCGATTATTGGACTCAAATTTAGTGCAATTTTGGTCCAACAAATGGTTGGGGACTCCACAATTGGTTGTCATAATCTAAAACAAACAGGGCCTAAAATAGAGGTAATGAATCCATCAACTATCTTAACATTATCTATACTAGAAAAAAGAAAGAAAAGAAAATTTTCAGCCTTAGCAGTTAGCAGTCATATTATAAGAAGCTCCTGAATCACTTATCCAAGAGGCAGAGGGATATAACAATGAATCAAGGTAGCAATAATGGATCTAAACGATGTCTCAACAGCAACAGGTCTCTTATGAAGATCATCAATGTCTTAGTCTCTAGGATCCAAGGAAGAATTACCATAGGCATAATGTGAAGAGGTATCATGGGCTCCTCAGTAGTAGCAATATGGACAATAAACCTTCCCTTCAACTAGTGCTACCACCAAATCTAGCACCTCTCCAATCCGAAACCAAGGATGATCGCTGAAGCTGTGAAATGCTTCCTTTGAGATGTTACATGTGCCTGTCTGCTAGCTTTTCCCTTGATGTAATTGTAAACTTCAAGAAAAAAGAGTGTCTTTCACTCTTTCCCAAGTACTTGAACCTTATATAGCTCAAGTTGTATTTTCAATCCAGCTAAAAATTAAAAAAATTAAAAAAATCTGCTTTGCTCTCTCTCTCTCTCTCTCTCTCTCTCTCTCTCTCTCTCTCTCTCTCTCTCTCATATATCGTCAACGATGGGAACAATGGGTTGGTAATGATCCAACCAACCCTCTCATTTGGTCCTATGAGTACCATGTACTCAACATACATCTCCCCCAAAGAAGATTTGCTATGTTGTGAGACAGACCCTGGCAAAACAAGTCCGTTGAAGAATGACTGGGCAACAATATCCTATACTTCCTCTGTTGTTCGCATAAAAGTACTCTACTGAAGCTAGGATGCATAGAGTGTAACAACCATGCACCACGATAAGATTTTAAGATTATCACTTCTCATAATGAGGATAATCTTCCTTCAATTCTTTTATCTGACCATTCAAATATCCAAATTTAGATCTGCTCTCAACAAATATTTTTCCAGACCATTTAAGGTGGGTTGACCTGTCTAGTTAGATGGTTATTTGGACTCCAAGCGGTCCATATAACTACTTCTATGTGTTTGAGATGCATTTGAATGTCTCACAAAATGACAAAACTATCTGACACCTTTGTTTCAGACATTGATCCAATCTCAAACCAAACGATCACCATCCCTTGGTTTCATACTAGTTTTTCTCATAAAAAACCATTTCTGGCAAAAAAAAATAAAAAATAGAATACAGACAACTTTCACTACAATAGTAGTCTTTAAACAATCACCCCAACACTTTCAATCTTCGCCGGAAAAGGATGAGACCATTCCCATCGTTCTGCTACCAAAAACGATGGAAAAGAGAATTATTCGACAAAGGACATCTAGTACTGAAAGATTAGATGGGTTAGCAAAAATATCAAAATATGGTTGTGCTGATATAATTTCCCTTTGACAAAATAAACTGTTTTCTATGAGTATATGAGGTCAAAAATGTCCAGATCTGTTCTCTAGAACTTCAGAAACTTGAAAATAAAAAATCTTCACATTTACTCTTCAAAACAAGTCAAATATACAGGAAAAAATATATACAAATAACTCGAAGGTGGCCTACATCAAATCAATGAGTTCTTGCTAATATCTCAGAGGTGTGGAGACAATGATGTTAGCCATATGGCCTAGAAAAAAGTGAATCTCCTCTGAACGCTCTCTCTTCTTTACTCTTGAATCTACATAATGACAGAAAGTCAAGTGGACAATCTGACACGAGAGTTTTCCAACGATGGAATCTCCAAAAAACAGATAGAACATAAAATTCCATCTAAATTATCACTTCAACAATGCCAAAGAGAAATTATCAATATAAATCAAGCATGCAAACGCTTACCATATTCCTTAAGGACTCTCACTGCCAGTGCGCTGAATCCACAACGAGGGGCATCAGGAACTCCCTTCATATAAATCATGATGGGGTTTTCCTTAACATCCTACACCAAAAATTAACCACAATTCATAAATGAAGAACAGAGATCAGAAAGTGTAAGACTACTTCCCACTACCAAAATGACAAAAAAGTACCCTCTCAACAACATCCAGTGTAGAAAGCCCGGAACCAGCAAGCTTGTTAGTGGGTTGAAAATCTTCGTGTGTATCAAGGTCACCAGTAACACTTGTTGAAAAGTTTTGCCAGTAGCATGATCCCGACGTCACCTGCTATGAGCAAATTACAATCAGACAAAAAAAAAGATCAATGATTGAAATTCAATCAACAATAACAAATAATATGGAATCACTTGAACAAAAAATAAAACAGAATAAAATAAACCAATTACTTGCAAGGTGTGGTCACAACTTGGAACAAATGAAATTTAACTTAAATGCAAGTGAATTATAATTTTATAGATATCAGTCTGACACAATTTCTAGTCCATGTATTGAGAATATGTTAAGCAATTAAGACTCAAAACATATGAAATTTAACTTCAATGCAAGTGAATTAGAATTTTATAATGTTAACTCAAAAGCAATTAAGATTCAGAACATACGAAATTTAACTTCAACGCAAGTGAATTAGAATTTTATAGATGTCAGTCTCACACAATTTCTAGTCCATATCTTGAGTATATGTTAACTCAACAGCAATTAAGATGCATGAATAGCAATTATTAGAAATATATAAATTTGAATGCCAGCCATTTCTCATTCCTTCAAATACCAATTCATCATAGGAAATACGCACTTCACATGAATTTCCAAGCCTTGCACACAGTATTTTCAAAGAATTTTGAAAATACCTTCTCACACTAGGAATGATTGAAGAGAAATAATTGACGAGAAAAGGCGGGGAGCAAAGTGAAGGGAATGTGGAAAATGGTCTATACAAGGCATGATGAACAAGGGGGGAGAGAGAGAACATTTAGACCAGGGAACCAGGGAAAAAATCGAAGGAAACCTTCTAGAAACAAGAACATTAGTCTGGGAACTAGAGAGAATTTTTAGGCGAGCGAAAACCTTAGCAAAGAGAACATTGAGGAAGAAGGATATGAAAATATCCATTTAAAAAAAAAGGATATGAAAATATTCAAATGAGAAAAAAGAATAGGAAAACATCCATAGCAACCTTTCTAGAACACTATTTCATCTCCCAAAATTTTCCATGATCTGATGTCCGCTCCCATGTTCTTCCAGCCTACCATTCTGTTTGAAGAAATGCATTTTGACGTTGAATTGTCAAGCCAATGTTTTACGGTGATCTCTTTTTGATCTTGGCAAACTTTAAAAATTGTTTTAGTATTGTAATTTTGTTTGTCCTACTAATTATAGATGGACTTTGGAGAGATTTGAAAGCCCTATTACAGATATATTATATTATATAAAGTTTTTCTGGTTTCTAAATGCATTCTCAAGCAATCAATAAAGATTATTAATGACAAACAAAACCACTTGTTTTTTATTCAATATGTGTAGGAGGCAACTTTTGCTAGACATGAACAGTCGGCTATCACCGGCAAGGTTACAGGTTTCAGTTTCGGTTGTGACAGAAATAGAAACATGCCGGTTTCGGAGGAAAAATTTAGAAAAAATTCTGTAAATTCATGAAAACCTATGGAAACATATATGCAAATGATGAATCTTTAATGCAAAACTTTAGGAAGTACTACTAGAATGAGCACAAATACAGATTAAAAAACCATCACATAAGCAAATAAACGCCATAAAAATACTTGCTTCCAAACAGTTTTAGTGGATAAGTGTTAACTTGACGAAGGTTTGCTGGAATTCTATTAAATCACAAAAAATAAAATTATAACAAGTTAATCAATATAGTGATTGTTCTTACCGTTGTTCTCCAGGAATGAGTAGATGGAAACCTTACAATCCCTTTCAAGATTATATCAGACAATGACCTAGCCATGCTAGTAGAGATGGAAAAAACACGTGCTTCAGCCTTGCAATTACAATAGGATGGAATTCCTATTACAATGTGTTGGCTGCAAAAAAAAAAAAAAAAGAAGAAGAAAAACAATCAATGCATGAATTATCCAAGAAAACTTATTAGACATAAATTTAAAAACTAGACCAGATGAGACAAAAACTATTTTAGATACACTCAACAATGGCACACGATAGTTTATATTTTAGCAATATTTTCATCAACCATTAGATGAAGGATTAAAGCTATTATGCTATAAACAACAATGAATTAAGCTAACATCTTTGAGCATTGTGGAAGGGTTAGTGTCGAACTGACGATCTCAAGGTTCTAAAATAGAGCACCACAACATTTTAAAATTCCTCACATACCATTTGAAATTAGCAATTGAAATAAAACAAAAAGGAAACAACAAACAAGTTAAGCTCCACCATTAATGAAGCCCCACCAAACTATAAATCAGCCAGAATTGTTTTCTACATGTACAAGAATACTACGTGAAGGAGAAAGAGGAAGAAACAAAGGACCAAAGAAACATAGTGGCCAACATCCAAGATTAATACTTCATAATACAATTACAAACAAGGTCGTTACGACGTGCATACGGAAAGCAAAGCTATGTTACCAATGCAAGAACAATTAGCATTAAAAGAATCACCAAAACAATGGCATCACCGGAAAGCTCATGACAACTTGAACAAGGATTGTGTTATGTGCCTAGATGGGTCCCACTCAATGTTACCGGGATCGCCCTCCCACCCTCCGACCCGCAATCCGGGGTTGTCGACCCCAAACGTGGGTCGTTTTCGACCTTGATCACAAAAAATGGCGACCCGGGTGACCCGCAGGAGAGAGAGAGAGAGAGAGAGAGAGAGAGAGAGAGAGAGAGAGAGAGAGAGAGAGAGAGAGAGAGAGCAACAAACAACTCTCCTTCCCACCTTTAATCTAATCATACCTCATTGGAGGCAAAAAAAAAGAAACCGAGAAGAGGTAAAGAGACTTAACTTGAAACAAATGTTGTTCCAACATAAACCTCCATTGAAGATCGACAATCGGAATACAATCTATGTACAGTATTATAAAACCTCCTTCATTGCTTCCTTGCTTTTGCAGGGAGAGGGGGGTATGTAAATGGCATAAGAGAGGAGGGAAAATGGATACCGTGGAAGGCATGCGGCCACTTAAAAACCCTAAACAAAAAATCCGACCACAAGACTACTGATATTCGAACTACAAGTTTTAACCTATTTTTTAAACAATCGTCAAATGTTATTGCCTTTCCCAAAAACTGATATAGGCACTACAAATTTTAATCTCTTTTTTAAATAGCTGTCAAATGTTATTGCCTTTCCCAAAAACTAATATAGGCACTACAAGTTTTAATCTCTTTTTTAAACGGCTGTCAAATGTGATTACCTTTCCCAAAAACTGTTAACCGCCACTAGTTGATATGCTTGAGTGTCATATTTAAGATAAGGCCTAATAATGTTTTAGCATCTCTTGGCATAACATTAAACTAGATAGAGAGAAAGCACCAGAACTACCCAGATTAGCGCTCCAAACCGACCTGCGACCCCATATAGCGAACCAAATTTGCCTACCCTCATCGTACCCTGTACTAGTTTGCCATCATACCCCGTACTCGTTCCCGTACCGCGTACCGGAACAAACGGCGTTCCAAGTAACCTTGGTCCCACTGAGGGTAGAATAAATTAGTTTAGCTTGTGGAATTTTCTCTCTAGTTTTTGGTATGGATAGGAGTCTTAGAGATAAGGGTTATCTAGATTGGCTTGGGTAGAGTCTTATAGGAAGTGGTAAGTGGATTTTCCATTTGGTATAAATAACATGTAAGTAGTCTTTTTTCAAAGGAATGAAGAAATTTATCTTGAAAATTGTGTTCTTGGACACAAAGGAGGACTGACCCTTCCCACGAAGTGGGTCGAGAGGCTGATTTTCCCTCTAGGAAGATCAATCACGTTGCGAACTGATTCGGATTCATAACAGATTGGGAAAGCACAAACAATCCACCCTGACCAAAATGCAACACGACCCATCTTCCACGCAGTAATCAAGCACATCAATGCACATCACACTTCATTCAAGACAAAATTCATGGAGACACTAGCAAAGGATGAACTTTTCATAGAGTACATCTATGATCTATCATCAAGAATGTACATTTTCCAAGAGGATTGTTCAACATCAAGTTAGCAATACCCAATTGAGGATCAATTCAACAACACAATGGGGCCATATTACCCGATTGGGGATCAATTTTTTTTTTTTTTTGAATGATACCCAATTGGGGATCAATTCAACAACACAATGGGGCCTATTACCCAATTGGGAATCTTTTTTTTTTTTTTTTGAATGATACCCAATTGGGGATCAATTCAACAACACAATGGGGCCATATTCCCAATTGGGAATCATATTTTTCTTTTGAATGATACCCAATTGGGGATCAATTCCACAACACAATGGGGCCATATTACCCAATTGGGATCATTTTTTTTTTTTTTTTGAATGATACCCAATTGGGGATCAATTCAACAACACAATGGGGCCATATTCGATTTATTTATAAAAACACCCAACATATAGCCGCAATTGGAATCCAATTAACTTTTCCAGCTGATCTCATGGGAAGTTTCTGATTCATTGAACTCCGTATCAATAAAAAAAACTTCATATATTAATGGAAATTTTAATAAATGTTGATGAGAAAAAGACCAATAAGTCCAACCAAAGAAAAAGAAAAAGAAATCTGTAAAAAAGGAAAAGACGATGATAGGAGTAACCCGCAAATCAAATGCATGAGATTTGCCAAAAAAAAGTTATCGATGAAGATTTACAGCTAATAACATTTTGATGGGATGTTGAGAAAAATTACGAAGAAGGGTTTTGATACTTTGATAGAAATAATAAGGAAAAATAGAAACGGTACCTGTAGAGCAGAGAAACCCTATGGAAGGAGGAGCTGCGGAAGTATGTATTGTTCGTTTTCAAGTCTGCTACGTATTCTTCTTTACAGTGGTGCGAATTATCCTACTGGGGGTGCGAATTTCTCATTACCCTTTTTATATTCTTAAGCTGCAATACGGGTTTAGCCTATAAATTGCACGGTAAGTTGCAAACTTGCAATCGTTTTTTTGGTTTCGCTACTGATATTGGCACTACCATGCTTTGATAATTTCACTAACTCATCTTGTCTTTTATCATTTAATGGGTTGTCTAAAGTGATTACAATACCCGGGGTAAGGGTGTCAATTTTGGCTCGAGCTCGGAAGCTCGCTCGAAAAAAGCTCAGCTCGAATCCTTAACGAGCCGAGCCGAGCCGGCTCGTTAAGCTTAACGAGCCGAGCCCGAGTTAGGCCAGGCTCGGCTCGGCTCGGCTCGGCTCGCTAAGGCTCGTTAAGAATTTAATATATTTAAATATATATATATTATATATTAATATATACACTAAAAGGGTTGTCTAGGGAGTGAAAGGGGGAGGTAAAATATGTCATTTCTTTTTTGGAACTCCATTTGTTACTTGGACCACCCCCTAGTGTAAAAAGAGTAGTAAAAAAACACTAGATAGGGTTGTCCAGGGAAAATGAGGGGTGTAAAATTAATATAATTCGAGCTCGATAAGGCTCGCGAGCTCGATCAGGCTCGCGAGCCTGGCCGAGCCGAGCCGAGCCTGGTTCCAGCCCGAGCCGAGCCTGGCTTTTGAGCTTAACTAGCCAAGCCGAGCCTGGCCAAGCTCGGCTCGTTTACACCCCTAACCCGGGGTGAAGGGATTAGTGCTGCTAACGAGACAACGAACCGAACAAAATCTCACACACGAAGCCACGGACGGTAGTTTTGCTCTTTTGAGAAAAAATGAAAAATAATAGGAGGTAGGGAGATGATAAATTCGCACCACCGTAGGATGATTCGCTCCCCTTTAATATGAATTGACGTTAAAGAGCGTAAAAAAACGTCAGACTTTAACACTTTTTTGACGTCAATTCATGTTACAGGGTAGTGAATCATCCTACAGGGGTGCGAATTTATCATCACCCTGGGAGGAAATTGTCGGTAATGTGAGAAGGAGCTATTTGTTTGGTTTCATTGTCGGTTCCCAATTCGGTTACCAACTTACCATATCATTATTCTTCCTAAAAGCTCTCGAAAGCCGATTAAGAAAGAAAAAGACAACGTTGGTTAGTGTAATTATCAAATCAAGATAGGCCCAACATTAGCTGTTTTCCTGCAAAAACGTTAGTGCATATCTTGTAGGATGTTCCAAAGGCACTGCTTCTAGGTGCACATTGTCCTGTTATTTCATAAACTTGTATGTTTTCTCGCCTAATCTCGTTTTATTTTCATCTATTTCCATTGCAAACTTTTATTTATTTTTTCTTCCATTTTCTTTTCTAGAACTTTGGGTTGTAGTCTGAGCTAGAGTTTTTGCTGGTGGACAAGATATTGTTCTTCAGTTTAGCAGTTGGATTTTATTAGCTTTCATCTTTCAACTTGATTAAGGTTGTAAGTTGAACCCAAACCACATCAACCCGACTCAAAATTATCACCGGTCTTTGGGTTGGGTTGGTTTTCAAGGTTAAAATTACAAGCCAATTCGGATAGGGTTGGTATGAAAAAAAGTAACAAAAGCTTCATAACATAACAAAATTCCTCCACTTCATCATTAAAGCTTAAAGATAAAGTCCTAACACATTAACATTCCTCTCTTACCCAATGAACTAAATGATTGACACCCTCCACTTACTTCGGTCTCCTTCATTACTCCAAACTCTAAGCCGTTTGGATACGCGGATTTTAGAATTTTGGATTTCTTTAAAATCCTGGATGGGAGACAAGAGAAGAAGAAGACCGTCCGTTTTGCTTCTCTTTAGAATCTTGGATTTTAAGTTAGAAATCCAGGTTTTAAAACCCCCCCAATCCTAAGAATTCTAAAACCTGGAAACATGGGATGATCTCCTACTCTCTTGCTCACGGAAAGAAGGGCGGGAAATCAGAAAATGGCGGCTGGTCTCCTTTTTCTCTCGTCTCTCATCTACTATTTTGAGGAAATCCAAAATTCTAAAATCCATATATCCAAACAGCCCCTAAAGTGAAAACCGTTAGTTATATCAAAGATCTCTTCATAGGTCAACTATTTCCAAACCCCAAACCGTTAGTTGAATGCTTGCTTGCACTGTCGCTTAATGGCACACCATTCACACCACACATTCTCAAGGTAAAATGAGTGCATCTGAAAAAACCCAACCCAACCTAAGAAACTATCTCAAAGTAGGACAGGGTTTTTGAATCTTGGATTTTTTGTATAAAAATCCATACCCAACCTAATTAACATGAGAGAGTTTTTCGGGTAGAGAAGGGTTCCGAAAAACCCGACCCAAGTTGCAACCCTAATCTTGAGATTCGTGTCACTCATTTTTCTTATTCTTTTCTCTATTTTATGACATTTTTATCTTTTGGCCTCTTTGGTGGGACGGGTGAATATAAAATAATTGTAAAGATGATTTTGTGTTTTTTAAATGGATTCGGATTTATAGGTTGACGTTTTATTTTTTGGGATAAATTGGAGTTTTCTCTTAATATTAGTTGGTTATATACAATTAGCCCTAGAAAAATGTTTATTGGTTAATGTTATTGGATTATTTTGGTCTAAAAGTGCAGCCCATGTGTTAAATATGAGTGATCTTACTTCATTTTGGGATACACATGCATTGCTTGCACGTATTTTTTTTTTTTTTTTCAAAAATACAGTGGGCCGGACCCACGAGGTTTGATGATTCAGACCGTTCAATTGTTGGGCCCCAACTTAAATATGCTGTCGCATCTAGCTTATGATCGATGTACCAATCATACCACACGAGAGCATCACCTTTCATATTGAGATGGTCCACTATTAACCATTGTTCCATCAGTACGTGATGGTACCTAAAGTAATGTTCCGCCTTGACGATCCACCCGTTGGGATACGTCGAAGCGAGGGAAATCCAAACACATGGATCGAGTTTGGATGTTGCAGTTAACTCCAATGGATTTATCACTGCCCCATGGTGCGCTACTACCCCAAGGTACACTACATATGATCGATCTTGAGAATAATAAGTGGATCCTTCAAGGTCCCTAGTGCCAACTAAAATGTCAGCACCCAGTCATTCATTGATTTAATTTTGTTCCCTCGGCTATTAGATCGTACTGCTTTGATATCAGATTGATGCGGTCCCTTTTCTATATTCGCCCAACCTTGAACATGAAGAATTAAGCTCTATTTGTGAAGAGCCTCCACTTTCCTCCTCAAGAATAAAATAAAGAAAAATAGTAGCCCAAACGTGAATCCTTCATTGCATAGTGATTCTTTACATAGATAGTAAATCCAAAGACTCTTGCTAGTACTTGACTTAGGCTCCTACTTGTACTTGACTCCCACTAGATAAAGACAGTAAATTAATAAAGAAATGAAGAAAATCTTATCATATATATCCCAATTCCTAACATCTCCAAACACCAAGTGACCTAGACTTGTGAAATTCAAACACCGGGAAAAAGGAGATGAGATACGTTGGGTAAGGAGGAATGGTCCTTGAAACATTCCGTGTTTCCATTCCAAAGGGAAACAATTTTTTTTTTTGAGAAATGCCAAACAACTCTATCTACCTTCCTACTCTTATAAAGCATCTCAATATAAAAACCAAGTAAAAAATTACAGAGATTAGAAGATAAAAATACATAAAAGTTTACCAGTCTTTGATAGAATCATTTCAACTTTACAAACCCTTAAGAAGAAGAAGTAATGGTAATAGAACAACGATCTTGTATTTAATTATTTAAACTATACTCATAAGCTCAGTGTGTTCAGTTCTATGTATCGAAAACTATATACTTCAATCTAACTACATACCATCAATCTTCCTTCTTCATAGATCTCTCTTTCACCTTCAACGGCAAACCTCCTTTCATCCTTAGAGTCAAAGACAATATCTGCTCAGGACAATGACCCTTACCTTCAACCTCAATCTCAAATCTCTCAATCACGCAAGCCGCAATCGACTTCATCTGTATATACGCCATCTCCTTCCCTAAACACATCCTCGGACCCGCATGGAAAACCGGGAACCGGAAAGGGTTCTCCGGCCGAAACACACCATTTTCCAACCACCTTTCTGGCATGAAACTCCTACAATTTTCTCCCCATATACTCTTCATTCTCCCCATCGCATACGCTTGATAGGAAACAAACCAACCTTTTCCAACAAAGGTTCCATCGGGCATGACATCATCTTCTAAGCAAGCTTTAGTGTCCACAGGCACAGGAGGGTAAAGTCTCAAAGCCTCAGAAATCGAGGCATGAAGATAATGCATATCTCGTAATTCTTCGAAACTAAAAGTTTCATTAGAACTTTTGTTCCACTCATGTTCTTGGTGGTTTTCGCCTGCCTTATTATTACGTATTGATTTGAGCTCTTCTAATATATTTTTCTCTATGTCTGGTCTCGAGGCGAGTAGCCAGAAGAACCAGGCTAGAGAGGATGATGTCGTGTCACGGCCAGCGAGGATGAAGCTTACGACGATATCTCGGAGGAATTCCTCTGAATTATTATCCTCATTTGAAATGAATCGTGAAAGAAGATCACTATCTTGGCGTGTATTCTCTTTCTTCCTTGCTCGTATGATCTTTGTGGCGAATTCATGGACGGTTGTGATTGATTCTCTCAATCTTCTCTCAGAACCCAGGTTGAAAACTTTCTTGATCTTCCATAGGTAGGGCAATGCATACATGAAGCGGCCGGCGGAAAGGTTCGTGGCATCCTCGAAGGCTTTGGCGAATTCCGGCGAGAGCTCGCCGGAATTACATAATTCACCGGCGTTGAGGCATGCAGGATCTTCATTGAAGGCAACTTTGCATACATTGTCGAATGCGAAGCGTTCGAGAATGTCTTGTAAGTCGATTATTTCGCTGTTTTTTGCGGCCCTACGTAGAAATGGAAGTAAGCGATTCCGTATCTCTTGTTGGACATTCTCCATAACGAAATTTCGTAGAGATTTCGTGTTGAATTCAAAGCTCGCCGTCTTTCTTTGCAACTGCCAAGTTGAAGGGATAGAAGAGAATCAACTAAAATAATTTAAAGCATGAATAAGAAAAAATCCGACAGTCAGCCGCATTTCAAAAAAGAAAAAGAAAAAGAAAAAGAAAAGCCCCAGAGCCAATGAGGAGAAGAGTTCAAATTAAATTTATGTCAATTTAAGTCAGTCATCTAATGTAGCCCACCATTGAGCAAAAATTCATATACTAATTAATCAGTCCTAAACGTGTATTTCACATTGAATGAAAGGATTAAGAATTAATCAAGAATCATTAATCTTGTTTAATTAACCCATCCATGGGGAGTGTGTTCGGTTGCATTCTTCAATAGTTTTTTACTTCCAATTCCAACTTCCTTCCAGAAATTCTAATTTTTTGACCGCCTTTATCTAGTGATTTGTAGAAATTGCTAGAGAGAAAGTCATGTAAAATATGTTTTTATGGTCAATATAAAACTTAAAGTCCATTCTTAGCCATTGAAAAAGGCACAGAGGCACTCCTAGAAAAGAGTTTAAGAAGTGCTCGGGAGAAGGGTTAAAGAACGTAGTCATAGAAACCCTCTACGTTTAATCACCTATAGTAAGAAACTTCAACATTGACCTCCTTTATGAAAATCTCATCAGATACCAACCCTCCTTTCTCTACAGAAAAATGTTATAAAACTGGTGGAACCCCCTTGTTTAGTGTTTCATGCAGAAATGCTAACCACTGATCTTTGGGATTTGCTAAGCTCCATCTCCAAAGGCTTTTAGCGGCTGGTCTGTCACAATTCAGACCAGCCACCTCGTGTAGGTTTAGATATTTTATAGTTAATGGTTTGTAAAGTGTCCTTAATGGCCCATTTGCTAATAAAATCAAATTAAAATGCGTAGTGATATCCCCCCCTCCTCTGATGGATATGCATTTATGAATAAAGGAGGTGGCCCTGGGCAGAAAAGCGGGTGAATTATACTACAAGCAGCAGCGAGCCCACCCCATGTAGCATATTTACACTACGAGGGGTGACCCAGGAAGAAATGAGGGTGAGCATATCACTCACACCGGCCCCATCAAGGTGAATTGACATAAAAAAGCATTAAAAGTGAATTGACATCAAAAAGCATTATATTAAAGTTTAATGCTCTTTATGTCAATTCACCTTGATGTGGTGTGAGTCATCCTACAGGGTGCGAATTTATCATCACATGCACCAGACCATCCGTGAAATGCCCTTTGTGATGGATGCTAGCAAGTTCCCATTAGGGATTATTATAAAGCTATGATGATAATAATTTGTGAATAATCATACCTAACTTGATCTATCATCGACTCTTCATTTCTGGGTCTTTTTTATTTCCTTCATTTTTTCATATATAACTTGTGAAACCATATGCATATACGATTATATGCAAAACTATTATACTAATTAGTATAAAAATATTATACTAATAAGGTAAGTGATATATTTGCCCCCACTTCTGCCCCATTCCATTTCATTTAGTGTATTTATGAGCATGGTTTTAAAATTTCGACCGAAATCCGAAATTTTGGACCGAAATCCGACCGACACCGAAATCACCAATAAATGAAATGGTCACTTATTTCGGCCAAAATTTCGGAATTTCGGTCGAAATTTCGGTTTTTCCGAAATTTGACCCAAAAATCTGTTTGTTTTTAATTAATTTAATATTTAACCGAAATTTCGACCAAAATTACCGAAATTTTGGCCGAAATTTAATATTAAATAAAATATGGGTTGGGTTTTGATTTCTGTACCAGATTTCGACCCAAATTTCAAAATTTGAAGGTCCGAAACCGGTAGCGAAACCGAAATTTTAAACCTTGTTTATGATTACTTTTTTACACTAGAAGGGGATGGACCAGGGAACAAAAGGGGGCAACTATATCATTTCCCTACTAATAATTTGTGAATAACCATTCCTAACTTGGTATATCATCAACTATTCTCTTCTGGGTCCTTTTTATTTCCTTCTTTTTTCTTCTTGAAAAACTACCACAAATGAAAGAAGACATGTTACTGAATTAGTGGCACTTAACACCATACCTTCCATAGGTGGCCGTCTGAATTGAAGATTCCTCGGCCAAGAAAGTCTTCTAACAGACCGATGAATCGATCGCCTTTCGGATAGTTTTCGAAGTTAGTTTTCAGCATGTATTCGACGTTTATCGGATTGGCCGTGATGACTCCTTGAATTTTTCCGGGGCGTCGGAAAGTGATGGTGTTTGTTGGGTGTTTTTCAAGGAATTCGGTCGACCAGTCGAGGAATCGGTGGCGGTTTTTGATAAATTCCGGAAGGATTCCGAGGACTGGGTAGGTTCTAACTCCCTTGACTTTCTTCGAAGAGTTTTGGTCCCAGAAGATGATGAAGAGAAAGATGGAGAGAAGGAAGAAGAAGAAAGATTGAAGAGAAAAGAACTCCATGTTGGTTTGCTTTTTGTTTTTCCTTTCTTTTCTTCTTTGGTTGTAAAATGAATGGTTGGAATGTGTAGAATTGGGGATTTTTGTAGTTAGAGACTTAGAGATAAGAGGAGAAAAGACCTATCTAGGCTTAAGGAGGTTAAGATTGTTGGCAAATTTAGAGTCACTAATTGAAATTTACTGTAAAAACATTTCTTGAGGAAAATTTTTTCCTAGGAAAAGTTTTCTCTATCTAATTTAGTGGGAAATGATAAATTCCAGGTATATCAGTATAAATTAAGGCTACTGATATTGGCACTGCCATGTTTTGTTAATTGCATTAACACTTACTGTAAAAATATTTCCCGAGGAAATTTTTTTCCTAGGAAAATGTTTTCTCTCCACAATATTTTAGGGACATGATAAATTCTAGGGATATCAATAGAAATTAAGGCTACTGATACTACTGGCACTTCCATGTTTTAATAATTGCACTAACTCATCTTGTCTTTTCTTTCTTAATTTGATTTGAGAGTTTTTTTTTGGGAATTGTGATAACCTTTAACAGTTATTTAACTACTATAAGGCAAAGTAGTTAGTGTAGACAGTTGGTTAAATACTAATAGACAAGGTGAGTTAGTGCAGAAGCATGGTACTGTGAATATCAGCCGCCTAAATTAAATGTCTCTGTAGATAAAACTTGAACTTGGGTGGTTCAAGTCACTTTTTTCATATGTAGTCAAACAACGAAAAAGCATGAAATTTTGGAAAAGCTTTTCTTTGGGAATTCAAACTTAGCAAATTTTGAGTTGTCTTTCTTGTATTATTTTCTTTGGGAATTCCATGATCCTAACCCTCCAAAAATTAATTACATATATATGATTCCCTTCTGCCCTATTTGGATTGCAGGATTTTTTTGGAGAAGTTTGGAAAATAACTTTTTTCTTCTTCTAAAAAGTAAGTTCAACCATGGCACTTCAGGTTTTATTTACAGGGACCTTTAATTGATAATGATGGCCCTAAAATTTATCATTTCCCTCTAAGTTGTAGAGACAAAACAATTTTGCTAGGAAATTTTTTTTTCTCAAGATATGCTTTTCCTGCAATCCAAACAAGGGCATACCAACAAATGACCTTTTTCTGCTGATTGTGATTGTGACTTTCAGCGTAGCGGTTCTCATTGTTAAAAGGAAAATGATAAAATGAAAGGGGGTTGTTATGCTCCTTCCTAAAAGACTATACTTATTGGTAGGGGTGCAACTTGGGTGAGGGGGGTCTGATTTTCCAAAACCCTACCCTACCCGAGAATTGCCGGATCTAATTTTTTATAGGAAAACCCGAGATTCATAAACCCGACCCTACCTAAGTTAGTTTCTCGGGTTGGGTCAGGTTTTCATTTTTTAAAGTAGGATAGTGACTAATTTTAAAGATTGTGGAAAAAAAAAACAAATCTTCACAACAAAAATCTCTAGATTTATGTCATCGAGTTTATAAATTTAAGGAGGACACTCTATTTTCACATAACAGTCATGAAAACAATTGTATCAATATATTGGAAAATAATTTTCTTTGTTATTCAAGAGATATTTAAGAAAGTCATAGTACACCCATATGAGTCGAGTCGCGTTACGGGTTTTTTTTCTTTAAACCCAACCCTACCCAAGATTGAGTCGGGTTTTCCAATTTAAAACCCTACCCTACCCAGGATTGAGTCGGGTTTTCCATTTTAAAACCCTACCCTATCCAAGACTCATGATTTCTAAACCCGATCCATGTTATTTTCGGGCCGGGTCGATGCGGGTCGGGTAAAACCCGACCCAAGTTGCAGCCCTACTTATTGGGCCGCTCTTTTGCCTGATATATGTGATCGCATCGGTTGGTCCATACTACAAGCATGCATCTGACTATGACCCTGTTCGTTTAAGATTGTGGCAACCGATGGTGAGGGCCCCAACCAATTGTTGTCACAATCTAAAACGAACGGGGCCTAAATGTTGTTTAGGTAATTAACCTTTGTCTTAGGCATGAGATATTTGTTCGGGAGGGGACGAAGATCATGTTGGGGTTAAAAGATGAGGCTAGGACTCGGTCTAGCCCACGTATAAGGTGTGTGTCAGAGGCCCGGCTCTGGTCTCTTCATGGCCCCCCACTAACACTCAAAAAGGTTCAAGAGAGAATAATTCGTGTCATACATGGCTGAGCTAGGCCGAGATATTTTTTTATTTGATTGTCCCAATAGTAGAATGCTTTCAATCGGCTCTACCTCCTCGTAACTCGCAAGTCACAATAGGTATCAATTAGACGCACAGTGATGTATGCAACTGAGTCATCTTAAGATACTGAGAGATTTAAACCATGTTCCTACATGATTGGAATTTTGAATAAGACTAATTAATCAGTTACCATTCCCATGTGCCCAGACCTATCTTGATCGAGACTGAAAACTGTTTCTAACATGGGCCCAGTTGAAACGGTCATTAAAATCATAGAATGGAAAAATCAGAATAACCACTAATAGGGATATGGATGGACTCACTCTGAAAAGAGAGTTGTAGATTTGTAGCACAAGAGAAGAGTATGTGCGCCTTACTAACTAGTGATCATAGACCAACTTAGGAATTCAAACCTGACAAGAAATAATTGTCTTTCTTGTATCATTTTCTTGGGAGATAGACCCTAGCAAATCCATAAATCCAATACATTTAAGGGCCGTTTGGATACACGGATTTTAGAATCTAGGTTTTTAGTTTGAAAACATTGTAAAAGAGGGTATGAATCAAGCTGCTGGATGCTATCCTGGTAGTGTTGCTTGGATTTTAAGCACGAAATTCAGGTTTTAAAAATCTCTCCTACATCCTATGATTTCTAAAACCTGAAAATATGGGAGGATCTGCTACTCTCTTGCTGATGGAACGTATATATTTATACAACAAATTGACATTTTGAATCCCCTGAGTGAAGGGGATTAGCTTACAATGGAAAGGTCCAATTTAGGAGTTCGAATAATTTTTCTTTTCTCTAGACCAAAAATTAGCTCAATAGTGTGTGTAGGCTTAATAAGAGGATGCCGTTTTTGTGCCTAAACGAGGAATTTCGGGTTTCAAATATAGGGAATGATATATTCGACCCTTTTATTACTTGGGGACAGCCCACTTTAGTGTAAGAGAGGAGTCATAAGGGTTGTACCAAGTAAAACAAATGTACCAAAAATTTATCGTCATTATTTTCCATTTTTTATGCGAAGGAAATGATATTTCTAGTTTTGTACCTCTGAAAAATTAATTAATATTATGTGATGGGTGGCCAGTCTTTTTCAAAATTAATGGAAAGGCCCACTCCATAGGATCATCCAAACCGTCCATTTGTTGGGCCACAACGTAGAATGGTTGTGCCCCAAAAATCAATTCCATGAGCCTAACCCTCTGATTCGTAGGATGATCCTAAGCCTTCCTGTCTATTGAAGTTTCCATAATGTGCAGTCCTTCTATAGATCATCCATAAGATGATCCAAAACCCTCTGATCTATCGAAGTTTCCATAATTTGTAGTTCCTCTCTCTCTCTCTCTCTCTCTCTATATATATATATATATATATATATATATATATAGAGAGAGAGAGAGAGAGAGAGAGAGAGAGAGAGAGAGAGAGAGAGAGAGAGCTGTTGGTGAGCTTAAGCGCACCAACAGTTTTCTTATATATATATATATAGAGGAAAGTGAAGCTACACCGCCCGTGTAGCTAACTTAGCTACACCGCCGGCTTAAAATACAATGGGCCCACATTGTTTTGGTGATCCAAACCATTCATTTGATTGGCCCTCACATAGATAGGGTGTCCACCAAAAATCAGCTCCATAGGATCATCCCAACCCTTCAAACTGTGGAGGCAAAAATGGACAAATTTGTGAAGGTTTTTACACGTTCATTTTTGCCTCCACAAATCGTAGGGTTGGGATGATCCTATGGAGCTGATTTTTGGTGGACACCCTATCTATGTGAGGGCCAATCAAATGAATTCTTTGGATCACCAAAACAATGTGGGCCCATTGTATTTTAAGCCGGCGGTGTAGCTAAGTTAGCTATACGGGCGGTGTAGCTTCACTTTCCTCATATGTATATATATATATATATATATATATATATATATATATATATATATATATATATAAAGAAAAGAGAGCGTACACCCTGGAGTAGATAACTTATCTACTCCCTACCTTAAAATAACAGTTGGGGCCACATCGTTTGGGTGATCCAAAACATTCATTTGATGGGCCCTCACATAGATAGGGTGTGCCCAAAAAATCAGCTCGATAGGATCATCCTAACCTTATGAACTGTGGGGGCAAAAAATGGACAGATTTGTGCAGGTTTATACATGTCCATTTTTGCCTCCACAGTTCATAGGGTTAGGATGATCCTATCGAGCTGATTTTTTGGGCACACCCTATCTATGTGAGGGCCCATCAAATGAATGCTTTGGATCACCCAAACGATGTGGCACCAACTCGTATATATATATATATATATATATATATATATATATATATATATATATATATATGTGTGTGTGTGAGTTAAGTGAAGCTACACATACGTGTAGCTAACTTAGCTACACCGACGGCTTAAAATACAGTGGGCCCACATTATTTGGGTGATCCAAACCATTCATTTGATAGGACCTCGCATTGATAGGGTGTGCCCAAAAAACAGCTCCATTGGATGATCTCAACCCTTCAAACTGTGGAGGCAAAAATGGACAGATTTATGAAGGTTTTTACACATCCATTTTTACCTCCACAAATCGTAGGGTTGGGATGATCCTATGGAGCTGATTTTTTGGGCACACCCTATCTATGTGAGGGCCCATCAAATGAATGGTTTGCATCACCCAGACAATGTGGGGCCCACTGTATTTTAAGCCGTCGGTGTAGCTAAGTTAGCTACATGTATGTGTAGCTACACTTTTTTCTCTCTCTCTCTCTCTCTCCCTCTCTCTCTCTCTCTCTCTCTATATATATATATATATATATATATATATATATATATATATATATATATATATATATATATATCAGAGGGTTAGGATCATGGAATTGATTTTTGATGCACAACTTATTTACGTTGTGGCCCAACAAATGGACGGTTTGGATCATCCTATGGAGTGGGCCATACCGTACATTTTGAAAAATATGGGTTTGTATGTCCACGCATCACATAATCTCTCTTCTACCCCTTTCCTTGAATTTCCACCCTTTTGTCTGTCTTTTCCTAAACTAACTCTATTATCAGGGAAAGACGAACAGAAGGGGTGGAAATGTAGTCATTTAAAAAAACCAATGTTAATCCTTATCCTTTCCTTACTCTACTAAAAGCGAGAATCTTATATTCTTCGGCACGTTCTTTTACTGAAATTCTCCTTATATCCCGCATATTCGTTTGTAAATCTACTTGGTGCCTATTGGTTTTCCGTCATTTTAATGTCCTTCTTGCCCTTGCAAATACATCCAAAAAAAACACCAGCTGTCTCCTTTTCCTCATTTTAGAACGGGGCACTCAAGCCTCTTGCGTGTCAAGAGAAACATCGGATAAAGATGTGGGCACACAATACCTAGAAGTTTCTACGCCCACTCAATAAGTAGGTTGTGTGGCAAACCTCATTTCCACATGATGATCCCAACCCTTCGATCTATAGAGGTTTCCAAAATATGCCCTTAGTCTATAGATTGTAGGACTAGGATCATCATATGAAAATGATTTTTTTTGGGAACAACCAATTTATATTGTGGCCCATTAAATGGACGGTTTGGATCATCCTATGGGATAGGGAGTACGATACTTTAAAAAAATACTTGACTGTACGGACTTACGCCATAGGTTGTATGCCAAAAATCATTTCCATAGGATGATCCCAAACCACTGACGAGGTTTCCAAAATATGTCATTCCTCTCTAGATTGTAGGGATGCGATCATCATATGGGAATGATCAAATGGACGGTCTGGATCATCCTATGGTGTAGGTTGTAAAATATTCGCTACATTTTTTTTCTTTCTTAATAGGTAAGCTGGGGTTTTGTGGGGACCCCTACCGACTTATTAAAAAATACTTCACTACGTGGGCTTACACTTTATTTATTCTAACAAGAATTTTGTGACAAAACTAGCAAACCAAAAAATATTTCTTACACACCCTATTAAAAAAAGAAGAAGTACTGTATAACTTACACCATAGGACGATCCAAACCGTCCATTTGATGGGCCACAACGTTAATAGGATGTTCCCAAAAAACACATTTCCATACGATGATCCTAGCCCTGTAGTCTATAGAGGAACGGCATATTTAGGAAACATGATAGTACTGTATAACTTACACCATAGGACGATCCAAACCGTCCATTTGATGGGCCACAACGTAAATAGGATGTTCCCAAAAAACACAAAAAACACATTTCCATACGATGATCCTAGCCCTGTAGTCTATAGAGGAACGACATATTTAGGAAACATGATTGGAGGGTTGTAATTATCCTATAGAAATGGATTTTGGCACACAACCTACTTACATTATGGCCCATCAAATGGACGTTTTGGATCATCCTGCGATGTGAGCCATACAGTACTTTTTGAAAAAAATACATTTGCCTAAATATTTTTTTCCCATAGGAAATGTTTTTCTTCCAGTCCAATAAAGAATTCTCTTCAGTAAAAGTTTTTAGGACCTAAAGTTGAGACCAACCAATATGAATCGGACTTTAATACACAACATGGACAAAAAAAATCACCCCCTTCCCCCAAGAAAATTTCTTCATAAAAAATGCTTGCAATCCAATAAAGGAGTATCAGGAATCAACCCTATTTAATTTTTATTTGGAGGAACCTTCAATTTATGATGACATCACTCTATTTAACCATAGTCATATCATTTCCCTTTAAAGAGCAATGATAGATACAAAGGAGCCCTTGCATAAAAAGCCAAAAAAGGGCTCTTCACTGGATCCACATCATTTTCAGTTACAATTTAAAATTGGTTGAAAAAGTAAAGTCAGTTACATTTGATGACGTGATCCAATCTAGAGCCCTCTTTTGGCTCTTTATGCAAGGGCTCTCTTGTATCTATTATTGCTCCCCTTTAAATCATGAAAAGAAAACATTTTCTAAAGAAAGTTTTTTTCATCGGAAATGTCTTTCTTCCAATCCAATAATGATTTCTCTTAGGTAGAAGGTTTTAGGACCTAAAATTTAAACAAGCCACCAGCCACCATAGGCAGACTTTAGTACACAGCTAACAAAAATATTCTCTAAATATGGAACCAATTTTATGACTAAAAGGTTTAACGACAGATTTGGATAACTTATTCATTAACAAAAGCTAACACGAAAAACAATCATAGAAAGCTGCAAATTTACTATAATTTGCATTTAAATTACCCACCTTAAGGTGGAGCCATATAAAGAGATATCACATTGCTATGATTCTGGACATAGACTTCTACTGACCAAAATGAGATTTATATAATAACTAATGTTTTCTATATGCACAAGTTAAAGAGTCTTAAACAACACATGATTTAATTACATGAACTTATTACCACTTTTACATGTTATGGGTTTCATATTTTTTGCTATTTTGGTTCTAAATTGAGTTTTAAAATTTTATATTATTGGGTAAATGTTAGGAGGCATATTAGTAGTATTTATGTACTAAAACTTCATTGGAAAATCAATAAGATTGATACAAGGCCCTGTTTGGGTTGCATGATATCAAACCTTATCTGATTGTTGAGTTTAACAACTGTCAGGCTTAGTTCAATTAGAGAAGTGTACAAATAAAGTATAGTGTTAGCCTAAGAGCTTCACATGTACCCAGTTTTGATAGATCACAAACCTATATTGATTGAAATAAAATGGACTAATCACTTGTTCGCAAAGATGTGTGTATCTAGCAGGTCAAGAGAATCATAGTTATGGTGGCTAGCCATTAATCATAAGCAGCAATCAAGCATGAAGAGCAAAAGGAAGTCAAGTGAGAATGAAGCCATGAGGAGCCCAAGCAAACGAATTCTTGAAGATCTGGAGATTCGAAGACTAGAACTTAGACAAATAGGCTAGGGCCAAGTTTATTTCCAAATAGTATGTACAAGATCTCTTATGACTTGTATTCTTGTTTGGGCACAAAGTGGTTTTTCAAAACAATCTTAAAAACCATGTTTTTGTCTCAGACGGACGACCCTAAAAAATGGATGTCTGCGGAGTGTACTGTTTTACCAGAGAAGTTTTATAAAAAAAATTCCACTAAGAATCTCGGACGACCGCAATATGAGGTCATCCGTTATTCTGGACGTCCGCAAAACTTCCGGCCGTCCTTGAACGTCATGATTTGAATTTTGAAACTTAAAATTGATTTTCTAAATCACAGGATTTGATAAATCTTCTTTGTTTGGAAAGTAAAACGGGCAAATCCTCTTTGATTTCTATAAAAAGGGTTTCATGCCTTCATTATCATTATCTTAAGCTTTTGAAAAACCCTTGAAAATATCTTTGCATTGATGATCTCTTACCTTGATGTGCCCTAGCTTTTGATTCTTGTCAATTGAGAGATCATAGGTTCATTTATTGTAATACCCCTTTAGTGAGAAAGCCTTGAGAGTTGTATAAAGCCTAAAAAGAGGCTAGAGAGTTCTTTACCCCGTTAATCAAAACACTTGTAGTGTGATGGTGTGGTGAGAGACGAGTTCTCTATTGGTGCTGTAAGCCTTTCCGAATTGGGCTTGGTGTGAATTCAGAGATTTTTAGTGGAGAAAGCCAGGGAGACAAACTTGGCAAAGTGGACGTAGGTTCTCGATGCGGGAGACCGAACCACTATAAATCGCGTGTGTTGTGTAGATTGCATCTTTCTCTTCCTTCTCTTGGTGATCCGTAAAACTCTTCCTTTTTATTTTATACTTTCAAGACAAAATACAAAAACCTAGTTTTATAAATTAAAAATCCAAAAATTTAAAAAGAAACCCAATTCACCCCCCTCTTGGGTTGCCAAATAGGATTTCAATTGGTATCAGAGCAACAGGCTCTTATATATAGGTTTTTCTAAAAATCTAAAAGAGAAAAAGATCCATGTCAAGCTCTTCCTCATCTTCCCACACCATTGAGGGACAATCTTCAACTAGACCACCGTATTTCGATGGATCCAACTATGGATATTGGAAGTCTAGAATGAAGATCTATCTCAAGGGCCAAGAATTTGGCATTTGGAAGATAATAGAGAAAGGATATAAAGAATCTACCACTGATTATGATGAATGGAAAACTGAAGAAAAGGCAACCTTCGCCTTGAACTATAAGGCTATGAATGCCCTTATTTGCGCTCTCTCTTCAGAAGAGTTCAATAGGGTTTCTACCCTTAAGACCGCCAAAGAAATGTGGGATACTTTGGAGGTAACTCATGAAGGAACCAATCAAGTGAAAAAGACAAAAATAAATCTTTTACTAAGTGATCTAGAATCTTTTCGTATGAAAAAAGATGAAACTGTTTCCAGCATGTATACTAGATTCACTTACATTATAAATGAGTTGAAAGGTCTAGGTAAAATATTTCCCAACGAAGACCTGGTCAACAAGATTCTCAGATCCCTCCCAAAGTCCTGAGATGCCAAGACAGAAGCTATTTAGGAATCCAAACAACTTGATCAAATCAAGTTGGAAGAACTTGTTGGATCTCTAATTACCTATGAGATGAAGTTGAAGAAGAGAGAGTCCGAAGAAATTGAGAATCTTAAAGAAGATGTGAAAAGAAAAGGAATAGCGTTCAAAGGGAACCTGGAGGATGATAGTAATGAAAGTGAAGAAGAGAGCACGAAAGTACTTGGAGAAGGACTTGCACTTCTCACCAGAAAATTTAAACGCTTATCAAAGTTTAATAGGAAGTTCAAGAAGGAGAAAGGACCAAAGAATGACAAAGAAGGAGAGCAACCTCGATGCCTCCGATGCCACAAACTCGGACACATCCGGACCGACTGCCCACTCAACAAGCTTGATGAGAAATACAAAGTTGGAGATCGGTACAAGAAGAAAGGGAAAGAAGGATTCAAGAAAAAGAGCTTCAGCGCAACAACTGACGGCTTGAGCTGCTCATCTGGAAGTGACTCAAGTGATGAAGAAGAGTCAAACACCGCCTTCGTAACTGATAGATATTCCTCTGAACAAGAGACAATCAATGAAGAAAAGCTCTGCATTCCGAGAAAGAACATGGTTCCAAGGAAGAGTTTTCACAAAGCTTTCATGGGATTTGAAACTCACGAAGATTCAGATGAGGTAACGCTTGTGAATTAAATGATGAATTATCCTTCACTTATGAAGAACTATATGATGCATGCGAGAAATTTCAACAAGGTCTACTTCTTGAAGTTTCAAAAAAATAAAAATTGACTAAAAATTTGGACAAATTGTCCAAAGACCTTGAGTCAAGTAGAAAGGAATGCGAACTGTATAAAAATGAAAACAAACTATTACTTGAAAAGGTTAAAGAATTAGATTCCTTGAGTCAAGAATGCTTAAAAGAAAACAATAAATTAATGCATGATCTTGAACAACTGCAGTTAGAAAACAAAGACCTAAAATGGGATAAAGAAAAGTTCAGTTTGAAATTCGCTCGTGGAAAAAATGTTCTGGATGAAATCCTTGATAGGAATGTACCTTATGGAAAGGAAGGTCTTGGGTACCAAAGTTTTCATAAGAAGCAAACCTATAAGGAAAGGACAGAAAACCTCTCTCAAAATCACTACCACGCTAGCACTTCACGAGCTAGTTCAAGTAAATCCACACCTACATGTCACTATTGTGGAATAGTTGGACATCTTATCTTTGAATGCAAAATTAAGAAATCTCCAAATTATGTGTGGATCAGAAAAGACAAGCTTTATGATACTAACAATGAAGGACCTAAAAAGATCTGGGTACCTAAATCAAAGGTCTAAAACTCTGTGACGTAGATGTGCTTGAAAAGTGGATCTGCCCGAGACAAATGGTATCTTGACAGCGGGTGCTCAAGACATATGACAATTGATCCTTCAAAGTTCTCATTCTTACAAGAAAAGAGCAAGGAAGTGTGACCTTCGGAGACAACGCTAAAGGTAAAATCATCGGAGAAGGTACGATTAAATTTAAGAATATCACGATTAATAATGTTCTACTAGTTGATGGTTTGGTTCACAACTTACTAAGCATTAGTCAATTATGTGATAATGGTCATGATGTTGTTTTTAAGAGTGAAAAATGCATAGTTAAGTTTGAGCATGATAATAAAATTAAATTCGTTGCTACTAGAGAAGGTAATGTTTATACTATTTTACTAGAAGAATTAAATGAACAAAGTGTTACCTGCTTGACCTCTTTTGAGAATGACTCCTGGACTTGGCATAGAAGATTAGGTCATTCAAATATGGAACTGATTTCTAAATTATCAAGAAAAGAACTTGTAGATGGTTTGCCTAAGTTAAACTTTCAGAAAGATCACACTTGTAGAGCATGCCAACTTGGAAAACAAATAAAAGAGTCTTTCAAAACAAAAAATATAATCTCAACCTCAAAGCCACTGCAACTAATTCACATGGACCTCTTTGGTCCTATAAAGACAAGTAGCTTAGGTGGGAAAAAGTAAGTGTTCGTAATAGTTGATGACTATTCTAGGTTTACATGGGTTATTTTCTTGGCATCAAAAGATGAGACCTTTAAAATGTTTTATAAATTGTGTAACCAATTACAAAAAGACAAAGGATGGCATATAACTCAAATAAGAAGTGATCATGGAACAGAGTTTGAGAATTACCAGTTTGATGAATATTGCACTAAATTTGGAATCAATCACAATTTCTCAACTCCGAGAACACCACAACAAAATGGAGTGGTAGAAAGAAAGAACAGAGCTTTACAAGAAATAACAAGAACAATGCTTCATGATAATAATTTTTCAAAATTTTTTTGGGCCGAAGCCGTAAATACGGCTTGCTATGTAATGAATGGAATTTTAATAAGACCTGATACAAATAAAACTCCATATGAACTGTGGAAAGGAAGAAAACCAAATATAAGTCACTTAAATATATTTGGGTGTAAATGTTACATAAAAGATAATCTGCACAAGCTTGATCCTAAAGCAGATGAGGGAATCTTTTTAGGTTATTCAAACAGAAGCAAATCCTATAGAGTGTTTAATCAAAGAACTTTAATGGTAGAAGAAGCTGTGCATGTAAAATTCGATGAAATGAAAAATGAAAAACAAGTAACTATTCAATTTGATGATGATGATCAAACAATTGTAAACCCACTTGAAAAGCAAAAAGAACAATTAACTGAAAATATTGAAGAAGATTCCCTAGAAAGACTAAACGATCAAAATGAAGAAAATGAAACAGAAGCTCAAGGAGAAGGGAGAGTGTGGAAAATAATGGATAGTCATCCAAGCTCCCAAATAATTGGAGAACCCTCAGAGGGAATGAAGACAAGATCGCACTACAGAAATATGTGCAAGCAGTCGGCTTTTATCTCACAAATAGAACCCAAAACCATAGAATAAGCTGAGCAAGATGAATTCTGGATGATAGCTATGCAAGAAGAGTTAAACCAATTTGAAAGAAACAAAGTATGGAAACTTGTTCCAAGACCAAAGGATCACCCCATTATAGGAAGTAAATGGGTCTTCAAAAACAAGTTAGACGAACATGGTGATATTCAAAGAAATAAAGCTAGACTAGTAACTCAGGGGTATAATCAAGAAGAGGGGATAGATTATGATGAAACATTTGCACCAGTAGCAAGATTGGAGGCCATAAGAATGCTCATTATAGATTACAAAGAATTGAATAAGGTTACTATAAAGAATAAATATCCGCTTCCACGGATAGATGATTTGTTTGATCAATTGCAAGGGGCATGTGTGTTTTTCAAGATCGACCTTCGATCGTGATATCATCAGTTGAGAATCAAATAAGAAGACATTCCGAAAACGGCCTTCCTTACTCGGTATGGCCATTATGAGTTTCTTGTTATGCCATTTGGTTTAACCAATGCCCCTGCAGCTTTTATGGACCTAATGAATAGGATATTCAGACCACTATTAGACCCGTTCGTGGTTGTGTTCATTGATGACATTTTGATATACTCTAGAAGTCAGTCTGACCACGAGCATCATTTGAGAGTTGTCTTAGAAACCTTAAGGAAAGAGAAGCTATATGAAAAACTGAAGAAATATGAATTCTGGCTCGACTCAATCTCCTTTCTGGGTCTTGTGGTCCCTAAAGACGGTGTATCAGTGGACCCAAAGAAGATTGAGCCAGTAACATTATGGAATAGACCGAATAATGTTTCGGAGATTCATAGTTTCCTGGGCTTGGCAGGATACTACCGTCGTTTTGTTCAGGACTTTTCACGTTTGGCTGCCCCTTTGACCCGTTTGACACGGAAAGGGACAAAATTTATTTGGTCTGAAGATTTTGAAAAGAGCTTTCAGGAATTAAAACAAAGGCTAGTTTTTGCTCCCATCCTAACTTTACCTGTTAGCGGAACAGGATTTGTGATTTACAGTGATGCCTCGAAGAAAGGCTTAGGATGTGTGTTGATGCAGAATGGTAAAGTGATTGCGTATGCTTCACGCCAGTTGAAACCTTATGAAGAGAACTATCCGACTCATGATTTGGAATTGGCAGCCGTCGTGTTTGCTTTGAAAATTTGGAGGCATTATCTATATGGGGAACCGTGTGAAATCTTCACTGATTATTAGAGTCTGAAGTATATTTTTACTTAGAAAGAATTGAACATGAGGCAGAGGCGTTGGCTAGAACTGTTGAAGGACTACAACTTAACCATAAGCTATCACCCTGGAAAGGCCACGTGGTAGCTGATGCTCTAAGTCGGAAGTCGTCTGCGAATTTGGCAACTTTGATTACTTCTCAGAAGTATATTTTAGAAGACCTCCAAAGATCAGAAATAGAAATTTGTAGTCCAGACTTTGGCGTACTGATGGCAGCACTTCAAGTACGGCCCACATTGCAAGGAAGAATCAAAATAGCTCAAGAATCTGACCCAGAACTTTGTAAAATAAGAAATAAGTTAGAAGAAGGATTTGAATCTGAATTTTGAATTCACAATGACGGTACCTGATATTTGGTAACTGCATTTGGGTTTCGAATGACTCTGTTTTGAAAAATGAAATTTTGAAGGAAGCACACAGCTCGCGATATTCTGTAGACCCTGGAAGTACTAAAATGTATAAGGACTTAAAAGGGAATTTCTGGTGGAATAAAATGAAAAGAGAAATAGCTCAGTATGTATCTCAGTGTGTGACTTGTCAGGTGATTAAGGCAGAATATCAGAGACCACCTGGAACACTGCAACCACTTCCTATTCCAGAATGGAAGTGGGAGGTGATTACGATGGACTTTGTGTCGGCGTTACCTCGTACTCCTTCAGGGAATGATTCTGCATGGGTGATTGTGGATATATTGACTAAGACAGCTCATTTCGTACCCATTAGAACTGACTTGACACCTGAAAAGTTGGCCAGATTGTATGTTGATCAGATAGTTAAGTATCATGGTGTGCCTAAAACCATTGTATCAGATAGAGACACTCGTTTTGTATCTCAGTTTTGGAATAGCTTGCATTCAGCAATGGGATCTTCCCTTAAATTCAGTATAGCATTCCATCCTCAGACAGATGGACAATCTGGAAGAACTATTCAAATTTTAGAAGATATGCTCAGAGCTTGCGTTATGGATATGAAAGGATCTTGGGATGACCACCTTCCTTTGATTGAATTCTCCTACAATAACAGTTATCAGGCCAGTATTAAAATGGCACCTTTTGAGGCCCTTTATGGGAGGAGATGTAGATCACCCATATGTTGGGATGATGTAGGTGAAAGAAAACTCTTAGGCTCGGACTTGGTTCAGCAAGCTGTGGACAAAATCCAATTGATTAGAGAGCATCTTTGTGCGGCACAAAGCCGACAGAAGAGCTATGCAGATGTCAGACGAAGAGAATTAGAATTTCAGATCAGAGATAAGGTGCTTTTGAAAGTATCACCCACCAAGGGAATGAAGCGGTTTGGAGTTAGAGGAAAACTCAGCCCAAGATTTGTGGGACCATATGAAATATTAGAAAAGATTGAAAAAGTGGCTTATCGATTGGCTTTACCTCCATCATTGTCTGGAGTGCACAATGTGTTCCATGTGTCTATATTACGAAAGTACATATCAGATCCGAATCATGTGATTGAATTGGAACCTCTGAATCTGAGAGAAGATTTGTCATTTGAAGAACAACTTGTCCATATTGTGGATCGTAAGGACCAGGTTCTCAAGCGAAGGGCTATTCCATATGTGAAAGTTCAGTGGCGGAACCACTCAGAACGTGAAGCCACCTGGGAGCTGGAAGAGAAAATGAGATCGAAATATCCGTTCCTATTTGAGAATTCAGGTACGCGATAAGTAAATTTCGAGGATAAAATTTTTGTAAGGTGGGTAGAATGTAAATACCCAAAATACCCCCCTTTTAAATTTTCGTCCCCCTCTTTTAAAGAGGGGCGTTTTTGTCCGTTTGAAGTTGACTCAGATTAGGGCTTCCTAATAAAGCCTATAAATACATCTTTTTGTGGCTAAACAAACCATAAACGTTTTGTTAAGCCCGAGAGATAGAAATCAGAGAAAGAGAAGGAGAAAACCGAGGAGATCGCGATTTCGAAGCCGAAGCCGCGAACCAAGGTAATATTTTCGATCTAAGAACGATATGAACATATAGGAACCCTAAAACAAGGGTTTGAAAAGAGAAAAGAAATATGAACTTTGATTAATATGAATTAGAAACAAGAATCTTTCGGTTGATCTTGAGTTTTCTTGGATCCGATATTGATTTACGATTCCAACGAACTCAAAGTCGATTAATAAGAATCTGAATTCTGAAATTTCTGTTATGGAGATTCGAATAAGAATCTTTATCAATTTTTCTTAAATCATGTGTTCGAATTCGGAGCGTGAAGTCAAGTTTGATGGATTCTTCTCATCGATACGAATCCATCGGATCCGATCTCGCGCAATTTGAACCCCAAACGAAGGAGTTATGGTCGTTTTAGTGACAAAAAATAGTGAAAATCGCGTTTCGGAAAACCCTGGTTCCGCGCATGGGGTGAACGTCTAGAAAAATGGCGGACGTCCGTATCTACCAAGTTTGGCAACAAATGGATTCCCGGACATCCGGCGCGATAATTTTTCCCCAAACTTTAGAAATTCATAACTTATTCGTTTCTTGTCCGTTTTCGACGCTCTTGTACTCTACGGATATGCCAGAAATCAGTACTTTTTGTAAAAAATAGATTCAAAAACTTTTGGAACTCTTAAATGATAAAAATTTCAAAAATACTAAAAGAACCCTAGGATGGTTTACCGATTCGTTTCCGAAGGGACACCAAAGGGTGGCTTATGTCAGTATGAGGACATATATGTCAGTATGAGGACATATATGTCCGATAGGAGAGAAATTAATAATGAAACTCATGGAGAATATCCATATTCTTAATTGCAGGAAACTAAAGTGATTAAGAAAAATGAAAAGTTTTCGTCATTGAGGTACGTAATAACGTACTACTTTGGGTATTATAAACCCTTCTTATTTGAATCACTATTGACTTTGGAAACCTGTATTGATGCCTTTGAACCTCGGGATTTGCTTTAAGTCTAGCATGCCATTTTGTTTCACCCACTGCTACTTTAGAACATTTGGAACAACTGTATGAATATCTGTCTGGACTTTAGACCTTTGGAACCATCGTTTTGAATTTTGAATCTTCAGAACTATTTGAATATTTAGAGGTATCAGAACCTCTGAAATAACTGTTCAGAACTTTGAACCTTTGGAATAACTGTTCTGACCTCTGAACCTTTGAAATAACTGTTCTGAACTCCGAACCTTTGGAATAATTGTTCTGAACCCTAAATCTTTGAAATAACTGTTATGAATATCTGTTCTAAATTTTGAACTTTCGAAACTACTGTTTAGAACTTTGAATCATTGGAACTATTTGAATAATTAAATTATCTGAACATGAACCCTTAATACCTTCTGAACACTTCTGTGGAGGCTTGGATGATTTCTTGACCCTGCCATATGGGGGTAAAATATTTGGCAACTCTGGACCCACCGTGGGGGTAGTACACTGGAACTTCTGGCCCGTCAGTGGGATAAAACGCTGGCCATGTCGACTTGTATCTGAACTTGAGGAACTAGTTCTGACACAGTGGACTGTCGGTGGATAAGCAATAACATGTCTTCTGACACCGGGGACTGTCGGTGGATAAACAATAACATGTCTTATGGCCGTGCCGATGATTCTGAATTGTATTTGAACTCTGAACACCATATGGCTTTGACCATAGCATTCGAATTCTGAAAACCTTTGACTTTGATCAGAACTTAGATATTGAATTGCTTATTGCACTTTAATTCAGAACCATATTTGACATGTACACATATTTACCTTGTGCCTGTTATTCAGCTATAAACTCAATCTTCTGCTTTGACTATAATATTTGAACCATATTAAACCTTGGCATGCTTAGACTGTACTTAGAGTAGTATTTTATTATATACTGAGCTCTTCAGCTGACTGTGGTTATAAACTATTTTCAGATTTTGACCCTCGTGGGGTTAACGAGGAGCAGGACGCTTAGTTTTGGAATTTGGATTTTGACTCAGAGATTAGCTTATTTGTTTTCAGTTCATTAGGAAGTGAGTACTTTGAATAAGATGTAAAGATAGTATTGTTTATTTTTGCTTTGACCCTTGGGGGAGAATTGAGATTTGATTTGACTCTGATGAGTCCGCATTAAATTGAACTTTGATATTTAGTTATGGAATGCCCGGTTATTTCTGTTATTTGCATTGCAGCCTTATACATTTGTGAGACTTATCTTGCAGGTGTACGACGTACCACGTCCTACGCCTAGGGTGGGGTTTGGGGCGTGACATCCATCCTGTTGTAATTGCCAGGCTGAAGCACGTGTTTTTTCCATCTCTACTAGGATGGCTAGGTAATTGTCTGATATAATCTTGAAAGGGATTGCGAGGTTTCCATCGATTCATTCCTGGAGAACAACGATAAGAACAATCACTATAGTGATTAACTTGTTATAGTTTTATTTTTTGTGATTTAATAGAATTCCAGCAAACCTTGGTCAAGTTAACACCTATCCACTAAAACTGTTTGGAAGCAAGTATTTTTATGCGTAGGTTTATTTGCTTATGTGATGGTTTTTGAATGTGTATTTGTGTTCATTCTAGTACTTCCTAAAGTTTCGTATTAAATATTCATCATTTGCATATGTTGCCATACGTTTTCATGATTTTACAGAATTTTTTTCTAAAATTTTCCTCCAAAGCCGGCATGTTTCTATTTCTGTCGCAACCGAAACTGAAACCTGTAACCTTGCCCGGTGATAGCTGACTGTTCATGTCTAGCAAAAGTTGCCTCCTACACGTATTGAATAAAAACAAATGGTTTTGTTTCTCATTAATAATCTTTGTTGATTGCTTGAGAATGCATTTACAAACCAGAAAAACTCTATATAATATAATATATCTGTAATAGGGCTTTCAAATCACTCCAAAGTCCATCTATAATTAGTAGGACAAACAAAATTACAATACTAAAACAATTTTTAAAGTTTGCGAAGATCAGGATGGTAGTCTTGGAAGAACATGGGAGTGGACATCAGATCGTGGAAAATTTTGGGAGATGAAATAGTGATCTAGGAAGGTTGCTATGGATGTTTTCCTATTCTTCTTTGTCATTTGAATATTTTCCTATCCTTCTTTGTCATTTGAATATTTTCCTATCCTTCTTCCTCAATGTTCTCTTTGCTAAGGCTCTCGCTCGCCTAAAAACTCTCTCTGGTTCCCCAACCAATATTTGTAGAAGGTTTCCTTCGATTTTATTCCCTGGTTCCCTAGTCTAAATATTCTCTCTCCCCCCTTGTTCATCATGCCTTGTATAGACCATTTTCCCCATTCCCATCACTTTCTTCCCCGCCTTTTCTCATAAATTATTTCTTTCAATCATTCCTAGTTTGAGAAAGCATTTTCAAAATTGTTTGAAAATATTGTGTGCAAGGCTTGGAAATTCATGTGAAGTGGGTATTTCCATGTATGAATTGGTATTCGAATGAATGAGAAATGGCTGGAATTCAAATTTATATGTTTCTAATAATTGCTATTCATGCAATCTTAATTGCTTTTGAGTTAACAAATACTGAAGACATGGACTAGAAATTGTTTAAGACTGACATCTATAAAATTCTAATTCACCTGCGTTGAAGTTAAATTTCATATGTTCCGAGTCTTAATTGCTTTTGAGTTACTCAACTCAACTAAGCCTTTGTCCCAAACTAGTTGGGTTCAGCTTTTGAGTTTACATTATAATTGCTTTTGAGTTAACATTTATAAAAATTCTAATTCACTTGCATTGAAGTTAAATTTCTTATGTTCCGAGTCTTAATTGCTTAACGTATTCTCAATACATGGACTAGAAATTGTGTCAGACTGACATCTATAAAATTATAATTCACTTGCATTTAAGTTAAATTTCATTTGTTCCAAGTTGTGACCACCCACCTTGCAAGTAATTGGTTTATTTTATTCTGTTTTATTTTTTTTTCGAGTGATTCCATATTATTTGTTATTCTTGATTGAATTTCATTCATTGGATTTTTTTTATGTCTGGTTGTAATTTGTTGTTAACAGGTGATGTCGAGATCATGCAACCGGCAAAACTTTTCAGCAAGTGTTACTGGTGACCCTGATACACACGAAGATTTTCAACCCACTAACAAGCTTGCTGGTTCCGGGCTTTCGACACTGGATGTTGTTGAGATGGTATGTTTTTGTCATTTGGTAGTGGAAAGTAGTCTTACACTTTCTCGTTTTTCTAGGCCATATGACTAACATCATTGTCTCCACACCTCTGAGATATTAGCAAGAACTCAATGATTTGATGTAGGCCACTTTCGAGTTATTTGTATATATTTTTTCCTGTATATTTGACTTGTTTTGAAGAGTAAATGTGAAGATTTTTTATTTTCAAGTTTCTTAAGTTCTAGAGAATAGATCTGGACATTTTTGACCTCATATACTCATAGAAAACAGTTTATTTTGTCAAAGGGAAATTATATCAGCACAACCATATTTTGATATTTTTGCTAACCCATCTAATCTTTTAGTACTAGATGTCCTTTGTCGAATAATTCTCTTTTCCATCGTTTTTGGTAGCAGAAGGATGGGAATGGTCTCATCCTTTTCGGGCGAAGATTGAAAGTGCTGGGGTGATTGTTTAAAGACTACTATTGTAGTGAAAGTTGTCTGTTTTTCTTTTTTTTGTTGCCAGAAATGGTTTTTTATGATAAAAACTAGTATGAAACCAAGGGATGGTGATTGTTTTGTTTGAGATTGAATCAATGTCTGAAACAAAGGCATCAGATAGTTTTGTCATTTTTGTGAGACATTCAAATGCATCTCAAACACATAGAAGTAGTCATATGGACTGCTTGGAGTCCAAATAACCATCAAACTAGACAAGTCAAACCACCTTAAATGGTCTGGAAAAATATTTGTTGAGAGGAGATCTAAATTTGGATATATAAATGGTCAGATAAAAGAGTTGAAGGAAGATTATCCCCATTATGAGAAGTGATAATCTTAAAATCTTATCGTGGTGTCATGGTTGTTACACTCTATGCATCCTAGCTTCAGTAGAGTACTTTTGATGCGAACAACAGAGGATGTATCGCATATTGTTGCCCAGCCATACTTCCACAGACATGTTTTGGCAGGGTCTATCAGCTACATCACAACATAGCAAATCTTCTTTTGGGAGAGATGTATGTTGAGTACATGGTACTCATAGGACCAAATGAGAGGGTTGGTTGGATCATTACTAACCCATTGTTCCCATCGTTGAAGATATGAGGCGAGAGATGTAGAATTTAATTAAGAAGAAATAATAAACGAAGAAGAATATAAGAGGATTTACCACTGACAGAAGAAGAACGTCACTTTTTTTATTCCATGTATCAAATAAAAGACCCAAACACTACTTATATAGTTGTCACTCTCGGCCACAAAAAGGAAACACACATTTCATAGAAATGTTCCACACTTTCCTAATTTTACAACCTACTAAAAAACTAAAACAACTTTCTTTGAGAGAAAGTTTCCTATAAAGTAGCTATTACACTTTAGCAAGATACTATTATTAAAATAGAAAGTAAAAACTTAATTCACCAACACTCTAATTTTCTAAAAGATACAAAATAGGCATGTCTTTATGTGGGCCCCACTAGGTACCGTTTGAATTACTTTCCAACTCGCCCCCCTAATTCAAACTAGGTGAATGATTGTACTCCCATCATCTAACGAAATTTCTTGAAATTTTCTTCTGGCAAAGCTTTGGTAAAAATATCCGCCACTTGATCTTCAGTGTTGCAATGCTTCAATCAACTTCTCCTTTGGCAGTGACTTCTCTACTGAAATGGTGACGAATCTCAATGTGCTTCGTCCTTCCTTGATGAACTGGATTCTTTGTTAAGGCAATTGTGGATTTGCTGTCACAAAATATTCACGTAGGCCCGCTTTGTTTTTCCTTCAAATTACCCAAAATCCTTCGCAGCCAAATTGCTTAACAAGCAGTAGTTGTAGCAGCAATATACTCGGCTTCAGTGCTTGAGAGTGCCGTAGTAAGTTGCTTCTTGGATGCCTATGCTATGACACTCGATCTAAGGCTAAAACAATAGCCTGTTGTGCTCTTTCGATCATCTATGAAACCTGCCCAATCACTATCGGAAAAATAAACTGATGCAAGCCTCTCCTAGACTTCTTAAACTAAGGATCGGGAGAGTGACAAACAAACACTCAATTGCTCAAGAATTCGGATTCAAGAAAACAGATTTGCGCAAGCTCGGTAAAATGAGCGTATCTCCCTTGACATAGGTCGGAATGACTTGATTCAAAAGCCAAACTTTCAAGGACTCAGAGATCTACAACTTTGCTGACAAAAGTTTGCTCAGAAAAATACTGGAAATAGCTCGAAATGGTGATGGAAGTGGATGAAAGCGAATGGACAGGTTTCTAAAAATAGAGTGGGGCAAAATAGGGAAAGATAGCTTCAATGGCTACTCTTCTAGGTTCCCAAGGAAGATAGGTAACGTCAATTCTTCTAGATTGATGGTTGCAACTCTTCAAGGATGCAAACAATAGGAAAAAGCTCCTACTCTTCAAGGAAGGAGTGGAACTCTTCTAGGTTTCAAGGAAGAACTCTTCAAGGTTCAAGGAAAAATGCACTAAGCAAAGTTTCATTCAAATATTCAACTAACTCCATTACATATGTTTGATACACTTTAAGTAGAGAAATACATGAGAAAATTCGTTCAAACTAGTCCACTAACTAGTTTAGAGACTCACATACATCATTAATAGCTTAGGAATTCTAAACACATTAACTAGTCAAAGCTAGCAAATACAGTCTACCAAAATAGCCATAACGGTTCAACCACTAGGCCAAATTAAGACCATGAATATCCATTGGAAAGATAATTCAAAGACCTACAACTTCTTAGTTATGCATTTTCTCTGATTCGTCCATCTAGAGGTCCAAAAATGTGCTTCAAAACTGACCAGAATCATTATGACGAAAATACAATTGGATTAGGCTTGAATTGGAGTGTCCATGATCTTGGGCTGGAATTGGCCTTTATGCTTTGTGTATTCAAGTTGGGCTTGGGTCTTGTGTTTGGCTTGAATGCGGGCTGATCTTCTCACTTGCTTGGGATGGTTCATGTGTGCTTCAAATTTGTCGATCACATGAGTTGGGGTTGCATCATCCCCCCTTGTTTGAAAGAATTCATCTCTGAATTCGAGGTATCATCATCAGTGGAATCTCCCATATAAGGTGTCAAATGGCGGACGTTAAACACTTCATGTATCTTCATTTGGGAAGGAAGCTTGAGACGATACGTATTGGGATTGATGCGTTCAAGTACTTCAAGTGGACCAAGCTTTCTATCACTAAGCTTGTTGTAGCTTCCAACGGGGTGACGTTCCTGTGGCAAGTACGCCCAAACAAACTCTCCGGGTTCAAATATGAGTTCACGATGCTTCTTATCAACAACCTTCTTATAGGTCTCAGATTTACTTTCCAGCTTACGATGAACATCTTCATGTATAAGCTTCATTTGAGATACAAAATCTTCAACTTGAGTAATGGGCTTTTCAGCAAATGGAATAGGTGCAAGATCTAGTGTTGACTTGGGTTGTCGCCCATAGATAACCAAGAAAGGGCTGCAACCTGTAGAATGGTTCATCGAACTGTTGTAAGCAAATTCTCCAAGTGATAGGCGATCTTCCCAAGAACAGGGATTGTCATCGATCAAGGTTCTCAACAAATTTCCCAATGATCGGTTTACAACTTCGGTTTGCCCATCAGCTTGAGGGTGGAACACAGTACTATACTGCAGTGTGGTCCCAATACTCTTCCATAATTGATGCCAAAAGGGCTAAGGAACTTCGTGTCTCTGTCGAAAATGATGGTATTTGGTACTCCATGCATTCTGAAGATTTCTTTGAAAAATAAGCTAGCAATGCGCGAGGCATCCATAGTCTTTCGACAAGGTATGAAATGTGCCATTTTGAAAAATCTATCAACGACCACAAATATGGAATCCATTCATCTGTGGGTCCGGAGCAGTCCAAGGACAAAATCCATAGATATATCCTCCCATGGTGCATGTGGTATAGGCAAGGGCAAGTAGAGACCGGCATTTGTAGTTTGTCCCTTACAAATTTGGCAATTTCTGCATCTCATAACATAACGATGTACATCCCGTTTCTGATGTGGCCAAAAGTACTTTGCTGAAACAAGTTCGAGAGTTTTGTCACGACCGAAATGACCTTCATTATGTATCTCACCAATCACCTTTTGCCGAAGAGAGCAATCCGGTACACATAAGCGATTTCCTTTGAAGAGAAAACCATCACATAATGTGAAATCAGCAAGCTTCTTATCTTGAGCATCTGATATGAGTTTGGAAAAGTATTCATCCTCCATGTATAGTTGTTGGAAGGAGTCAAAGCCGAGCACAGTAGTACGCATGGTATTGAGCAAGCTTTTCTTTCGGCTAAGAGCATCGACAACCTGATTTTGTACACCCGCTTTGTGCTTGATGTTGAAGGTGAAATCTTGAAGATATTCTGCCCATTTTGCATGCCGAGAATTTGGCTTTTGTTGACCTGAAATGTACTTCAATGCTTCATGGTCAGTGTACAAAATAAATTCTCTATGGATTAGGTATTGCCTCCATTGCTCAAGTGTGCGAAACAAGGCATAAAACTCCAAATCATAGGTACTATATTTGAGTTTGGCACCATTCAACTTCTCACTAAAGAATGCAATGGGACGTCCTCCTTGACTTAGAACTCCTCCTTGAGCTGCTCAAAGCTTCTTTGGGCTTCAATAGTCCACTAAAAAACACCAATCTTCATACAAGAAGTGAGAGGGGCAGCAATAGAACTGAAGTGTGCAATGAATCGTCCGTAGAAGGAAGCTAGGCCATGAAAACTTCGAACTTCATGCACATTTGTTGGGGTTGGCCATTCTTGGATCTTGGCATCATCAACTGAAATCCCTTCTCTTGAAATGTTAAATCCAAGGAATAGGATTTGTGGCACCATGAAGTATCACTTTTCAGGGGCTGCAAATAAGCGTGCTTGCCTTAGCAAGCGTAACACATCTTGAAGGTGCTGCAAGTGCTCATTAGTAGTCTTACTAAAAATCAAAATATCATCAAAATAAACAACCACAAAACGTCCAAGATATGGCTTTAGAACTTGTGTCATGAACCTCATGAAGGTGGAAGGTGCATTAGACAATCCAAATGGCATGACTAGCCACTCAAATAGTCCATCTTTGGTCTTGAACGCCGTCTTCCATTCATCTCCGGGCTTGATTCGGATTTGATGATATCCACTCTTTAAGTCCAACTTTGAGAAGATGGTGGCACCGGAAAGTTGGTCCAATAGATCATCAAGACGAGGGATCGGAAAGCGGTATTTGATGGTGATTTTGTTTATGGCTCTACTATCAACACACATTCTCCAAGTGCCATTTTTCTTCAGCACCAAAAGGGCTGGAATGGCACATGGGCTGAGGTTCTCCCTTATGAAACCTTTATTCAATAGTTCCATGATTTGCCGTTGTAGTTCTTCATGCTCCACCGGACTCATCCGATAGTGAGCTAGGTTGGGTAAAGATGCACCGGGCAGCAACTCAATTTGGTGCTGAATGTCTCTCATGGAGGGAAGGCCAGAAGGAAGGTCTAATGGAAATATATCTTTAAATTCTTCCAAAAGAGGCTTGACTTGGTTCAGAATGATTGGTGCAACCACATCTCCAATATCGGACTTGTTAAGTAAGATGTATATAACACTAACCCCTACCATAGCACTCTTTACATCTTTCATCACAAGAAAATTAGAGGATGGGGAGTTTTCAACCAAAGGAGTTTGAATTGGCTCTTTAATAGGTGCTAAAGTAATCTTCTTTCCTCCATAGTCAAAAGAGTAAGTGTTGTGATACCCATCATGGATTGTTTTCTTATCAAATTGCCATGGACGGCCAAGGATGATATGACTACAATCCATAGGTATAACATCACACCATATCTTCTCAAAGTAGATGGAAGGAATAGAAAGATTGACAAGACAACGTTTGGAAACGGTTACCTCCATACCTCGCTTTAACCAAGACATCTTGTAAGGGGTTGGATGTTCTTTCAACTCCAATTTCAGCTTGCTTGCCGCCGCCTCAGCAATTACATTTTCATAACATCCGGAATCAATGATTAATCGACATACCTTTCCAGAAACGGTGCATGTCGAGTGGAAAATGTTGTTGCGCAACCAACGATTTCCAGCTTCTTGTTTTGGAGTTAGAAATTTTTTTCGCATCATAAAGAACTCACCCATATCGGCATTAAGCACTTGCTCATTCTTCAAGTTACTTTCATCATCCTTTGGGTCAATATCAGTGTCTTCCTCACCCGGATCATCAGATTCATTTTTCACAAGTAATGCTTTACCCGCTTGTCTCTTCCGACAATTGCTAGCACGATGTCCTATCTCACCACATGAATGACAACGCATACCGGTTGTAGAGCTTTGACCGCTAGGAGGGGGCTGATTAGAACCCTTGGGCGGGGCAGAGGCTTTGTTGATGCTATTGGTCTATGCACTTGTGTTTCCAGCTTTGGTGGTGCCAACCGAACTTTGAACTGCTCGATTTGTGAAGGATGTGGATTGTTGCTTTCGAGAGCGTGAACGCTCCACCTTGAGAGCTCTTTGGTGTGCATCTCCCAAATCCCAGATGTCAGGAACATGAAGGGTGTCTTGGATATGAAGTTCAAGGCCTCCCAAATACTTGTTCACGAGCATCTCCTCCGGATCTTGAATATTGTTGCGAATTACCAACTCATTGAATTCATTAGTGTATTGTTCCACCGATCGTGTACTTAGCCTCAAATTTTGGTACCGTTGATACAGATCCCTCTTATGGAAGGAAGTACTTGCGGATCTTGTCCTCCATCTTTCTCCATCGAGTGATAGGATCCTTACCGGCGGAGTGGCGGGTTTGCTTCTCACGTCTCCACCAAGCTATGGCCTTGTCTCGGAATCGCATGGCAATGATGCCAACACGACGCTCTTCTGTGACATTTCTATGATAAAAAACTTCATTCACAAGTGTTAACCAATCAATGATTTCATCAGGGGAATCAGATCCTAGAAATTCTGGAATGTCTCTCTTGATTTCCTTTTCCCAATCCGATTCTCGAACACCTTGTGTGTGGAGTTGGGGGCGCCTTCCTTGTCGCAAAGATTGAACACTTTCTAAAGAAGAAGAATCACCATTGGTTCTTCCGGATCTGGAATGGGGTGGAGGATTGTTTGCTTCAGCACAAAGACGTTCAACTTTTAGAGTCAAATCATTGATTTGTTGTTGCATATGCTGCTACAAGTTTTCAGCAAGTGTGTGTACTTCATCCAAGGGGATTGTTCTACCACCTCGACGTCGTGTTTGTCTTGGAGGCATTGTCCTCTCCTCCAAAGCTTTGTTACCAAAATGATGCAAGCCTCTCCTAGACTTCTTGGACTAAGGATCGGGAGAGTGACAAACAAACACTCAATTGCTCAAGAATTCGGAATCAAGAAAACAGATTTGCGCAAGCTCGGTAAAATGAGCGTATCTCCCACGACATAAGTCGGAATGACTTGATTCAAAAGCCAAAATTTCAAGGACTCAAAGATCTAAAACTTTGCTACAAAAGTTTGCTTAGAAAAATACTAGAAATAGCTCGAAATGGTGATGGAAGTGGATGAAAGCGAATGGACAGGTTTCTGGAAATAGAGTGGGGCAAAATAGGGAAAGATAACTTCAATGGCTACTCTTCTAGGTTGCCAAGGAAGATAGGTAACATCAATTCTTCTAGATTGATGGTTGCAACTCTTCAAGGATGCAAACAATAGGTAAAAGCTCATACTCTTCAAGGAAGGAGTGAGTCTCTTCTAGGTTTCAAGGAAGAACTCTTCAAGGTTCAAGGGAAAATGCACTAAGCAAATTTTCATTCAAATATTCAACTAACTCCATTACATATGTTTGATACTCTTTAAGTAGAGAAATACATGAGAAAATTTGTTCAAACTAGTCCACTAACTAGTTTAGGGACTCACATACATCATTAATAGCTTAGGAACTCTAAACACATTAACTAGTCAAAGCTAGCAAACACAGTCTACCAAAATAGCCATAACTCTTCAACCACTGGGCCAAATTAATACCATGAATATCCATTGGAAAGATAATTCAAAGACCGACAACTTTTTCGTTAAGCATTTTCTCTGATTCGTCCATCTAGAGGTCCAAAAATGTGTTTCAAAAATGACCAGAATCATTATGATGGAAATACAACTGGATTAGGCCTGAATTGGAGTGTCCATGATCTTGGGCTGGAATTGGCCTTTATGCTTTGTGGATTCAAGTTGGGCTTGGGCCTTGTGTTGGGCTTGAATGCAGGCTGATCTTCTCACTTGCTTGGGATGGTTCATGTGTGCTTCAAATTTGTCGGTCACATGAGTTGGGGTTGCATCACAAACCAATTTAGAGTTAGTGACTTTTGTGTACACATTACCAAAATTGATTGTGCCTTGGATGAATCTCATAATTCTCTTTCCCGCCCCAAAATAATGCTTGATTGGACAGTGCATAAACCTGAAAATAATGTTAACTGCAAACATAATATCTGGCCTTGTACGAGTTAGATAAATCAAACCACCAACAATGCTTCTAAAATTCTTCTCACCTGTCTTTTCAACTCCATCTTGCAAAGTAAGTTTCTCATTAGTATTCATAGGTGTTTTTGTAGGTGCACAATTTTCCATTCTAAATTTTTTCAATAAATCCAAAGCATACTTTTTCTAACATATGAAAATCCCATTAGATCCTTGAATTACTTCAATTCCAAGGGAAATAATGCTATAGACCCAAGTCTGACATTTAAAAATTTTTCAACATGCTTTCTTTAAATTTCTTAATCATATCAAGAAAACTCCCAATGTATATCATATCATCCACATATAAACAAACAACTAAGATATCGTCCCCATGAATTTTAACATAAAGAGTTGGCTCATTAGCACTCTTTTGAAATGAGCTTTCAAGAAAATACCTGTCAATTTTACTATACCATGTTCTAGGCGCTTGTTTAAGCCCATAGAGTGCCTTCTTCAATTTGTACGCTTTATGTTCCATGCATTTGATTTCAAAACCTTGAGGTTGATCCACGTACACTTCTTCCTTAAGTTCTCCATTTAGAAAAGCTGATTTCACATCAAGCTAAAAAACTTGCCAATTCTTTTGAGCTGCTAAAGCCAAAACAGTTCTAACAGTATCCATTCTAGCAACAGGTGCAAATGTTTTAAAGTAATCAATACCTAGCTTTTGGGCATAACCTTTTGCAACTAACCGAGCTTTATGCCTTTGGAGAGAACCATTGGCATTGAATTTGGATTTGTAGATCCACTTAAGTCCAATTATTTCTTTATTTGGAGGCAAATCCACCAATGTCCAAGTGTTGTTCTTTGTAATTGCATCAATCTCTTCCTTCATTGCATCACACCATTCTTTCTTTTTCACTGCATCAACAAAACTAGAAGGGTCCATTGCAAAACAAGCAAATTTGCATGAGTCATATATATATCAGCAAGACTTCTCATTCTTATGGGAGTGGAATCACTAGATGAATTTAGTGACTCATCAGGATTTGGTAAACAAATATCAAGAGAAGGTGTCTCATATGATGTTTTTTCATTTAAAACACATAAGGGGGCTTCCTCATTATTTTTCCAATTCTAAGCATCTTTTTCATTAAAAATAACATCACGACTTATGATTAATTTTTAAAAAATAGGATCATAAAGTCAATATCCTTTTGTCTCCACACTATAGACAACAAAAATACACTTTCTACTTTTATCGTCTAACTTTTGTCTTTTTCAGATGGAACAAAAGAATAGGCTATAGAACTAAAAATTTTAAAATGACTTACATTGGGTTTTCTTCCACTCCAAGCCTCATAAGGAGTTTTTTCTTGAACTGTTTTTGTAGGAGCGCAATTGCATAGGTATACCGTCGTAGCCACTGCTTCCGCACAATAATCATTAGGCAACCCTTTGTCTTTTAGCATGCTCCTTGCAGCCTCAACAAAGGTTCTATTTTTTCACTCTGCAACTCCATTCTGTTGTGGGGTGTAACTCGCTGTCAACTATCTTTTGATTCCACTTTCATGGCAGAAATCCTGAAATTCTTTAGAAATAAATTCACCACCACGGTTAGTACGAAGAGTAACAATAGAATAACCATTTTATTTTTCAACAAGAGCCTTGAACTGTTTGAAGATCGAGAAAGCCTCATCTTTTTGTTTAAGAAAATAAATCATGTCATTCTTGTGTAATCATCAAAGATGAAATATTTATTCCCACTCAAAGATAAAGTTTGCATAGGGCCACAAATATCGGCATGTACAAGCATCAATGGCTTATATGCCCTCCAAGACTTACCACTTGAAAATCTCACGGTGGTGTTTTCCCAAAACACAAGCTTCACAGACCTTTTCATCATATTTCAAAGAAGGAATACCAACAGTCATATTCAATTTTTGCAATAAAGGCAATCCACCAAAATTCAAATGTCCATATCTTCTATGCCATACCATAGAGTCATCATTAGATGCAGTAAAAGCATTGAATACTAGTTTTGAAAAACATAGTGGAAACATCTTGTTTTCTGTCATCTTAATAGTCAAAACTAGTTTCATACTTTTCTCATCATAAAGTTTACATTCTCCTTCATCAAAGATAGCATGGTACCCTTTTTTTATTAATTGACCCAAACTGAGCAAGTTTTAAGCCAACCCAGGAACATACATAACATCTTGAATTTATTTCTTGCCATCGTAAAAACTACAATGGGACCAATTCCAAGGGCGTTAACATGATTGTTATCACCCATCCTTACCCCTGGTTTGATAGTTTCATCTATTTCTAGAAAATAATCCTTGTTCCCGGTCATGTGGTTACTACAACCACTATCTAAATACCATATTTCATCATCCAATTCAACATTAGTAGCAAGACATGATAAAACCACATTATCTTCTTTTTCAACTTTTTCATCACTTTTCTCTTCATGATAGTTTGCATGTTCCCTAGCCTTTTGATGAAAACTTTTTCAATATGACCATATTTTTTACAATAAAAATATTGTGGTAAATTTCTATTTTGATTTTCACTATCCTTATACCAGCAATCCTTATCAATATGATTTGTTTTTTTGCAAATTGAACAAAATAAAGAAGTAGATTCATGGTTACCTTCACTTTGATTTCTTTGATAACCACTGAATTGGCCTCTACCTCCTTCTCTGCTGCGGAATCCACCACGTCCACGGCCTCTTTCTCCTCAGAAATCTTTATTTGTATTCTCTGATTTTTTCTTTAAATGCACTTTCGATTGAAACGCTTGTTCCAGTGGATTTTCTGTAGTCCTATTCAATCTCTGCTCATGTGCTTACAAAGAACCCATTAATTCATTCAGGGTCTGTTCAGTTGCCCGGTTGGAAAGGAAACGGAAAGGAAAAGGGCCATATTTTCTGTGGATTTTGGCTAAAACGGTCATTCTGTTGCAGGGGGAAGGAAAGCGCGTGACTTACGTGGAATCTTTAGGATCCTATGTGTCTAGGCCATTTCCGTGACTTCAATTCCATAAAAAAAGGTCGAATTCAGGATATTTTTCGTGACTCTCGCTCTCGTGAAGAACGAAAAACAGAGGCATGAAAACCTAGACTTCTCCCCTCTCATCTCCGACGCTCGTCTCCTCTCCGACGCTCGTTCTGGTACTCTCTCTCTCTCCTCCCGTCTCTCATTCTACGTCTCTCTTCTCCTCTCTCTCTCTCTCTCTCTCTCTCTCTTTCTGCCATTTTGTTTTGTCTGCCATTTTTTTTCCTTTTTTTCAGAAGATTAAACTTGTTACAGATATTTGAGTCAACTTTGTTTTATTTTTTTAGGGTTTGAATTTTATAGTTTCATTTTTTTTCATTTTAGGGTTTCATTTGTTTTATTCGATTGAAGTTTAGGTTTTCATTTGATTTGAATCAACTCTCGTTCTCCCTCTCTGTCTGCCATTTTGATTTCTTTATTTTGTCATCATTTTTGTTTCATTTGTTTCATTACTGTTCTTACAGATTTTGGGGTTGCTTCAGTTTTGGCTCTTTTGCCAGAATCAGAGAACTCCTATTTCATGTTTGGATTAGGGTATTGGGTATTGTGGCAATTTCTAGGTCTATTTAGTTAAACATATTTAGTTAGATGTGATGTGTTGTTTGGATGTGCTTGGATGGATGTGTTGTTTGGATGGGTTTATGGATGGATGGGTTATAGATGGATGGTTCATGGAGTGGTTGTTTATGGGGTGGATGGGTTGTGGAGGGATGGTATATGCATTGTTGGATGGTTTATGGAGGGATTGTGTATGAGTGGATGGATGGGATAGGGATGGATGGTTTATGGAGTGGTTGTTTATGGATGGATGGGTTGTGGAGGGATGGTTTATGGAGTGGTTGTTTATTCATGGATGGGTTGTGGAGGGATGGTATATGCATGGTTGGATGGTTTATGGAGGGAGTGTGTATGGGTAGTTCCATTATATTCCTTTTAAAATCTGCTTTTTAAGTTTTGTTGAGTATTTATTTGTGTTAGTGGACTATTTGATGGGGCTTAGAGAGCGTAACTTGCTTTATATGTGGTAAAGAACATATTATGTGCTGTTTCTTTTCCGTTTCCCTGGCAACTAAATGCACATTCCTGTTGTTTCTTTATTGTTTCTTTTCCGTTTCCTGGCAACTGAATGCGTACTCCTACTGCTTTCTTAGCAGTTTCTTTTCCTTTCCATTTTCTTCTGCCACGTCATTTTCTTTTCCTTTCTGTTTCCTGCGCGCAACTGAACAGACCCTCATAGAGTATTTAGATAAATCTTTAGACTCTTCTATGGCAGCAACTACATGATCAAATTTATTCGGAAGACTCCTTAACACTTTTTCAACAATTTTTTGATCATCTAATTTTTCTCCATAAGTTCTTATTTGATTTACAATAGAACTCACTGTAGAGAAAAAGACTTGAATTAGTTCAGTATTTTTCATAATCAAATTCTCAACACGACGAAGGGTTTGTAACTTAACAGTAATTACCTTCGAAGTACCTTGATATTTCTCTTGAAGCAAATCCCATGCTTCTTTTGATGTAGTTGCAGCCATGATCCTTGAAAATATTGGCTCATCCATGTCTTGTTGGATGAGGAAAAGAGCCCTTGCATCTTTCTTTTTACTCTCCTTTAATTCGTTCTTCTGTGCCGCGGTCAATTTTCCAAGTTCTGCAAAATTGTCATACCCATTCTCTACCAATTCCCATAATTCGTAAGACATAAACAACGTCTTCATCTTAATTGACCAAAATTGCAAATTATCACCTTTAAATAAAGGAACACTTTGCTGAAAATTTGAAGAATTGGTGTTACCTGCCATGTTGCGAACTTACTGAACCCTTGCCGGTGTTTTCTGAATTCGCCTAGGCTTTTCTGCTCTATGGAAATCCCAAGAACTTTAGGTCAGATACCACTTTGTAGAATTTAATTAAGGAGAAATAACAAACAAAGAAGAATATAAGAAATAACAAACAGAAGAAGAGCGTCACTTTTTTTATTCCATGTATCAAATAAAAGACCCAAACACTATTTATATAGTTGTTGCTCTCGGCCACAAAAAGGAGACACACGTTTCATAGAAAAGCTCCACACTTTCCTGATTTTACAACCTACTAAAAAACTAAAACAACTTTCTTTGAGAGAAAGTTTCCTATAAAGTAGCTATTACACTTTAGCAAGATACTATTATTAAAATAGAAAGTAAAAACTTAATTCACCAACACTCTAATTTTCTAAAAGATACAAAATAGGCATGTCTTTATGTGGGCCCCACTAGGTACAGTTTGAATTACTTTCCAACAAGAGAGAGAGAGAGAGAGAGCAAAACAGATTTTTTTTTAATTTTTTTAATTTTTAGCTGGATTGAACATACAACTTGAGCTATATAGGGTTCAAGTCCTTGGGAAAGAGTGAAAGACACTCTTTTTTCTTGAAGTTTACAATTACATCGAGGGAGAAGCCAGTAGACAGGCACATGTATCATCTCAAAGGAGGCATTTCACAGCTTGAGCGATCAGCCCTTGTTTCGGATTGGAGAGGTGCTAGATTTGGTGGTAGCACTAGTCGAAGGGTGAGCCGGGGAGGTATGAGTACAACCGAGAAGGATACGCTGAAGTTCAACCATTATGGAAGAAAAGACAACTGCGAGAGATTTGTTGGGAGCTACATCCTCATATGCGCAGGTCTATTGTCCATATTGCTACTACTGAGGAGCCCATGATACCTCTTCACGTTATGCCTATGGTAATTCTTCCTTGGATCCTAGAGACTAAGGCGTTGATGCTCGTCATAAGTGACTTGTTGCTGTTGAGACATTGTTTAGATCCATTGCAGGTATGTTAGGTATTCTTACTTTCGCCCAGATTGATTCATTGTTGTATACCTCTACCTCTTGGATAAGTGATTCAGGAGCTTCTTATCATATGACTGCTGAGGCTGACAATCTTCTTTTCCTTCTTTTCCTAGTATCGATAATGTTAAGATAGTTGATGGATTCATTACTTCTATTTTTAGGCACTGTTGGTTTTAGATTATGACAATCAATTGTGGAGTCCCCAACCGATTGTTGGACCGAAAATTGCACTAAATTTGAGTCCAATAATTGATTGGGGACTCCACAATCGGTTGTCATAATCTAAAACAAACAGGCCCTTTATATCCAATTCCTAGTCGAGGCCACAAAAATGAAGAAATGGAGAGACTGGACCTGCTCTAAATGCGGCTATTTTAATTTTAGTTGGCGAAGAGATTGTCGATGCTGTAAGGTCCGGAAAGCAAAAGGTAAATCTTGGCGGTCTCTACCATCAGGACTTTTGGCTCATAACTCGACAGATGTAAGACTCGAGGGTTTTTGGCCAGACTCTGGGGACATCCTAGCCGGATCGGAAAATGGGATTCCGACCTTAGCCTTTTCTGGGAAGGAGCTAGAGGACCGTAAACACCTTCTTAAATCATGCATGGTTCGTAGGATAAAATGGAGGAATTGGAATCTTGTCGATATATGGAATTGAGCTAAGACTTTATGGAATATTCCATCTCTCTCTATGCCAGGCATCCTTGGCCTTAATGAGATCCTTTTCATGTTTGATAGTGTAGATATGGCATTTAGGATTTTGACAATGGAAGAAAAGGCGTGCGGTAACTTCCTCCGTTCTCTTCTTGTAAAGAGGCCAGTAAAAAGACAAGAGGAAAAGGCTATCTCGGTTAATTTTATTGGGATCCTTCTTCATGTATGGGCAACTTCAACTGTAGAGGCTCTGGGTAGATTATTTGTGTTAACATACCAACTTCTCCAAAAGCTTAAGCTGTTGGAGAAAGGCGTTATTTATCTTTTATACTTTAACACTCCCCACACATGTGGCCCACTTGGCAAACACGTGGCACATGTGGTCCCACTTTGGGCAGACCATCGCATGTGGATTTTTGCTATTCGGGAGGTTTGAACTCGAGACCTTTGGCTCTGATACCATGTTAACTTACCAACTTCTCCAAAAACTTAAGCTGTTGGAGAAAGGCGTTATTTATCTTTTATACTTTAACAATTTGGAAAATTCCTGGACGTAAGAATGGAAGGCAATCATGGCCATTGTATGATGCATGCATCGGCCCTTATTCTTGCTTCGGTTTGGCTTGAAACCAGGCCCTTTGTTCAGATTCGAGTACAAGACATCTGCTTCAAAATAGGTATAGAACTTCAAGCATCCATGCCTCAAATTCAAAGACCGCTACATAAGTCTATACATATTCGTAAGGATTCGTTCAGGGCCTCCTCTACCCGAGTTGATTCCTTGAAATTTCGTCCTTTCTACTGGCCTCCGGCAAGGTCTAAGGAACCCCCGGTTGTTCCTCTGGCTCTGGGTCGGAAGGCCCAAGGCGTGCGCGTCCAAAATATCGTTAATTCAGGCAGAGGTGATACTTCTTATCAGCGAACTGCATCAGGGCCGGGCATGGCTCATCCGGACCGACCTGGTGGGTCTGGCTCGATTGCCCTTCCTTCGTTTTAGAAATTCAAAATTCAAAATCATCAATCTTTTCGGAATGGTCCCTCCAAGAATGACCTATTGGAAGTAGGTTCAACAGTGGGTGATCCAAAAATAGCTGTTTCACCTCCTATATGTGTGGAGCTAAGACCGCAGGATCAATCTGACAATATCAAGGCTTGGCGCCGAACGTCGGCTCTTTCGAGATACGGAAAATCAAACATTAAAGCCAAGAAAATCCTGGGTAACCTAATGAGTAGTGTTCTCGGTCAACCAGTAAAAGATTTGAGCTGTCTGGCCTCATTTTCAAAGTCTGGAGGGCCTAGGTCATGTAAATTTTTGCAACAAATGCTGGGACGTCAACTCTGGAGGAGAGTCCTCAACTCTCCTCTTTTATTATAAACCTTTTTGGGTAATGAACCTTTCGGAAGCGGTGGCCTCTAGGATGGGAAGTATGGATTGTTCTATGCAAAATTGAGGTCTCTTGGTATATGCGCTTCTTTGGCAGAATATGCTAAAGGCTCTAGAAGCGGTGGCTCTCTAAGAAGGAAAGTAAATAGATTACGCAAAATACAAATCTCTTGGGAACAATGACTTTGGGGAGATATAAGTGCATTCGTGGTTTAAATGACAAATGGCTCGTTGTTAGCGTCGATATTAATTGGGAGGTTGCGTCTCTTTAATAGCATTTCTTGCTTCGCACGTCTTCGTCTGTGGGGTCCTTTAATTGGTAGTTTAGACGGTTCGTACTTAAAAGGTAGATTCATGGGCCTTCAGGATAAGGAAATGACATCATTTTTGTATAGTCTAAAAATGGAATCCAGCAGTCTTTTCTCTTTGAAAGTTCGAACATTCAAGCGTAGAAGGTTGCAACCAGTGGACTGCTCCCCTTGGATTGAGATTTTAAAAGAGGTGCAACACTTAGGGTATGATGAAACCAAAACTTCCCTTGAAGCTCCCACTCCAAGAGAGATCGTCAAAAGTATCCTTAAAAGACGATAGAATCAGCTTAAAGAGGATTTTCTACAGAATGTGGAGGAGCTTTTCCCCCTCACAGGCACCCGCAACATTAAGGATATATGCTTGCCGGTTTACAAACTTCGCTTCTTCAAGAATAGTATTGAGGACGAGAAAAGGGAGTGTCGTCTCAGTTGGGAGGCCAACCGTCTCAGTCTTGAGAAACTGATTGCCATCAATTCGGACCTGATGGAAGAAGTACATGTACCGGAGTTTGCTATCGTGTTTTTCCCTAAAGAAAAGGAGCTGCAAGCCGGGATTGATTATCTTCTGTTTGAGTTAAGGAAGTGCTCTTAGGTTTGGAGGTGTATTTCTTATTAGCATAGACACGGGTAGCTTCTTTTTGGAAAATATCCAGTTCTGGGTGTTTCGGAAACCTATGAAATTCTGTCTCGTTTCAATTCTGAAGGTTGTCAAGATCTTCGTGGAAGGTCGCATAAAAAGCTAGCTTTAATTTTTGAAGGATTACTCTCAAGATCTTCATTTGAAGATTGCAAAGATGTTGTGTTGTTTTAACAGTGTACTTGCAGGAATGATCTTCTAGGAAGATTATAGTTTTTGAATTATTAGTATCTTGTAGTGTAGATGTAAAAAGGAATGTAAAAAGGAAAACTCTGGACCTGTCCACGGTTCTAAAATTATCTCCTAGGACTTTATATGATGGTTCATGGGGGCCTCCTAGTCCCTTTATCATGTAATCTTCGTATGATTATCAATACATTTTGTCAACTTTCAAAAAAAACAAAAACAAACAGGCCCTTAGAAAGGGAAGCATTAAAGTTTCTCTCTCAACATTATCATTTGTTCTGCATGTTTCGTAATTTTCTCCAAACTTGTTATTTGATAGTAGTCTTACCATCGGGTGTACAACTTCTTTCAATGGAGAAGGGTTTTGGGGAAAAAGTTCACATCGTCTTCACTACTTATCACCAATAAATAAACCTGTCATTCAATGAAAGAATTTAGCATATCATCTAGATTAGGTGGCAAGAATAGAAAAGATGCTCTCACTACATGATTGTGATATTAAATAACCGCAAGTGCACGGAATGGACTCAGGGAAGAGCTTAATGTGATTTCTACCCTTACACTACTTAGAAAATAGACTTATGATATATTGTTGCCTGGAATGGACTCAGGATTTTCGTGGACTACAACCTCGGATCCAACAATATATTTAAATTTATAAACTAAATAGACAAGGATCGAAAACAATAAAGAAATGATTACAACTTTAATTCTTTTATTTAGGCAAAGTGAACCGATAAAGGATTTCTATTAATTAATTGTCTAATTTAATTAGAAAACCAAAATCTAAATCCTAAATTAATTAGAAAATTTGATTGGAAAACTACTCTAAAGTGAATTGAAATTCTATTGGAAAAGTAATTAGAAATCTAATTGAAACTTTAATTCAATTAAAATATTACTTAGGGTTAGAATCCACCATGAGTTTGGATTGGATAATCAATTAAACTAATTTTTGTATTGAATAGTGTATTTGATAAGTCCGGTCAATGGGGAATAAGATCAATGGATGTCATTACCCATGAGTGATTGATAAAATATACTACTCAATTTTATAGATTATATAAGAAATTATATTTGTTTATCGGCAATTACTCATAGGAAAGGAGAAAGCCAATGGCATGAATAATTGGGAATCCTCAAATATAAACCCCTATATATGATTATTTTTTATGCTATTGATTTTAACTAATCATCTTTCTCCTTCCCTATGGTTTCATCTAAACCCTAAGTAGTTTGGGTTTAGTTACTCATAGAGAAGGGGAAAGACACAAAGAAAAAGAAAAAATAGAGCCATTCAAGAAACTTGAGAGAAGGGAAAAGAAAACAAAAATAACTCCTCTTTAATTAATGTTGAAAGCAAAAATACATAGAATTGGAACTAAAATAGAGAGCAAAATAAAAGAAAACTTAGTCTTTTTCTTCTCCCCAAGCAATGGTTGAATCATTGTCCTCCTTCAAGCTTCGATGTCACCCTTGGATTGAATCTTGGACGGTTGGATCGAACCTTGGTTGAGAGAGAAAAAGAACTTGAAAGAAAACAAGAAAGAACAAGAGAGCAAGCTTGAGAGTGTAAAGTGTAGAGAGAGTAGAGAGAATGTAGAGAGAACATTCAATTCAATATATAGAGAGAGCACATTCTATTTTCAACACCCAAAAAAGGACACAAACTTGGCAATTTTTTCTTGTATTTTTGGCAACCACCACCTGTCTTTGGTAATTTCTTTTTCTTTGCTTCATATTTCACCAACTTTTAACCATTTTTTGGTAATTTTCTCTTTTCTTTTTGAGTTTTCAACGTGGGAATGAGTGGTCTTTTTAGCAACAAGACAAAAACAAGTACATGCACACACACATATATATATATATGAGGGAGAATAATTGTGGCAAGTGGGTCCCACATTTCTATAAAGCTTGAGCCTTCATCCAAATTGGCGTAAATTCTAATGCAAGAATATGGTAACTTTCCATAAAATCCACTTTCTAAAAAGAATTCCTTGCCTAGGCTTTCCATAATATCTCACTTACCATGCATGCACACGTATGGCAACTTTCCATTTTTTTTCTTCTCAACCTATCCATGCAAAGAGATATTTTGTTATTAAAATAACTAGCCAAAATAGGTAATTGACGTATATGGAGGAAACCCACTATATTCGATTGAATATAGGTAAGTATGAGTGGGGTAACACCATACATTGGACACATGGGTTCTATATTAGAGGTGAAAAAAAATGAATGGTTTAGATGGGCCCCATTTTTTAGAATATAAGAGAGAGAGAGAGAGAGAGAGAGAGAGAGAGAGAGAGAGAGAGAGAGAGTCATACGGCATTTTTTTCCATGGCATTTTTGCATGGCATCAACTCATCACCACATGCAAAGTAAGTCCACACTTGGCAGATGCCATTAATAGATGGAATATTCACTTCTTAAGATAATCCAAACTAGGGCTGCAACAGGGTCGGGTTTTTCAAAACCCTAGCCCAACCCTGGATCCCATTATCTCGGCCCTGACCCGCCCTGACCCTGAGTCAGGGCCGAAAAACCTTAACCCATTGCCCGCCCTACAGGGCTCAGTGCTGGTCCTAATTGGGCAGGGCTGGCCGTAATTGATCCTAGTGCAAATACCTGTTAAGAGTGCCAAAAATAAAGCAACCACTTATCATATAGAACAAAATGATCAATAAACAGAGAAAGGGAACAAAATAAGACAATATGAATTCAACAACATGACGGGCAACATAGACAATTAATAATAATAATCTAAAGAAACATCAATCCAAGATAATAGAAAACAATAGCAAAAGAAACATGCACAGATGGTTCAATTCTATAATAGAAAACTTAGGGTCGGGCCGGGTCAGGGTACCCGAGGCATTAACCCAGAACCCGACCCGACCAAGTCAGGGTCTTAAAAAATGAACCCTGACCCGCCCTCAGGGTTGGAAAATCCAGCCTGACCTTGTTCGGGCTCAGGGCGGGTCAGGGCTGACAGGGCCAAATTTGCACCCCTAATCCAAACCATCTATTTTATGTGCTACTTTCTAATAGAGGGGTATTTGCCAAAACGTTTAAACATGGGACCCATATAAAATAGGGAATGGGCGGCTGCAAATAAGGGAAATTGCTATTTCGATTTTGAAAAAAAAAGAGAATGTCGGTTGGGACATCACTGAATGATCCAAACCCTCCATTTGATCTCATATTTGCCACCGAAATAGGAAAGGAGAGAAAGAGAGAGTCGACTAATATTATGTAAAAGAGAGAGGATCGGTTGGGGGTTTCTTGGATGATCCAAACCATCCATTCGTTGGGCAAAGGGGGAGACGAAATAGGGGGTTAGGAGAGAGAGAAGAAAAAACGAATTTAGGGGAGGAGAGAGAGCTATGTCTTTGGCCATTTTTTCCTTTTTTTTTTTCTCTTGCATGTTTTGTGAGATGACCAAACCATCCCCACTTTTCCAACTAATTGCAAGCACACCACATATTTTCGCAAATGGCTAATCTACCCTTCCTTTGTAATACACACTAACAATTGATGATTCTCTTCTCCCCTCTTGATCTCCAAGGAATGATCAAAGCCATCCAATTAACGGTCCACTTGTCACTACAAGAAACATTGGTATTAGCGACCCACTAAATTGGATCGCTAATACTAAAAATACCGTCGCTAATAGTAATAGCGACCATGTTTTGTGGTCCCTGCGTGGTCGCTAATTCGATTGTCGCTAATAGTCTTTAGTGACCCAAATTAATATGAGAGTCGCTAAATGTTACCCATTAGCGACCCATCAAACCGTTGCTAATGCCATCGTAGCTAAAGATTTGTAGGCAACCAAAAAAGACAACCAAATTAAGCATTAGCGACGGTCGGAGCGGTCGCTAATATATTTTTAGCGACAAAATATGTTGGTCGCTAATAGTGATTATTAGCGATGTGAATTTAATTCGCGATGCTAAAACTCTGTTAGCGACCAACATATTGCGTAGCTATTAATGATTAGATCTTTTTAGCAACCAACTTAATTTGGTCACAAATACTATCTTCAACGTATATATGCTCTTTTTGCGACCAAATTAATTAGGTAGCTAATACTCAATTTTAAGATTTTTTTTTGGAAATTATATTTTAATATCTTGCACTTGCACCTGTATAATATATATATATATATATATATATATATATATATATATATATAAGGAAATGATATTTACGCCCCTTTTATCACCAGGGACACCCATTTGCCAGTGTACTTTGCAATCCAAACCACTGAATTTTTCTGACATAAAGTACATTAGGTCCCTTTTTTCCATTGATACACTGACGCTGGGTGTCCCTGGTGATGAAAAGGGGTGTAAATATCACTTCCCATATATATATATATCAAAACTTACATAAATATCGGGTCATAACACACATTCAATATTAAAATTGAAATGACATATAAATCAAAACTTACGAATATATCAATACTCATTACATACATTCAATATTAAAGTAAAAAATTAATTGTAGCCATGTCCATACACCCAACACCCTTTACAACTCCAAAAAACAAAACAAAAGTGATTATTCGTGAATACATATATTATGAGTCCTAGTACTCGTCATCCTCTTTGTCAATATCTTCTTTGTCAGCATCTTCTCCATCATCAACATTTTCTCCTTGCCGAGTTGCTGGTTGCAAAAGAAAATGCGAGGAATGAAGTATTTTTAGAGAGAATTCAATTGAAAATGAGTAGTCCATTACTATTAGCGAATAAACACCAATTAACGAATCCTAGGAACCAAAACAAAGTAATGTATTTTTAGAGAGAGTTCAATTGAAAATGAGAACCACATATATGGGAACCACAAGTCATCAAGAAAATAAACAAACATATATTTATGTTTTCGAACAGCTACCTGTACAATTCCCATTGATTGTAATATGGCTTGCACCTTAGCCTCTACCTAAGCCTGCATCTCGTCCCTCATTGCCGTCATTCTTTTCAATATTTGTAGGGTAATAGTCCTGGCTAGAATGAATTTCCAAAGCACCTGCAACAAATAGGGGTGCAACTCGGGTCGAGATTTTGGAATTCGGGTTGTGCTTTTACCTTAAAATCGGGTCGGGTTCGGGTTGATTCCTATTCATGTTTTAGCAAAAGCTCAACCTGACCCGACCCAAGTTGCACCCCTAACAACAAATTGATGTCCTACTTAGATCAGCAATTTTTGCATACTTATATATCAGCCAATGACATGTGTAACATACAAAGGATCGGAATATTACTAGCATTGTCCTTCGCAAGATCCATGAGAAAGGGAAGCAATCTTCTATAGCCCAAGGAATTTGGAGTCCGAAATAGCTTCAGCTGTGTGCAACTATGCATGAAACTAGCCCCTACAAAATACAAGCACCGATTGTAACAAAGAGATGAAAAAAATATACAAAGACAACTATAAGTAAAGGATTCACCCCAAACTACTGCTAGTATCAATACAGTTCTTTTTACACTATCAAGTGTGAATCACAGATGCACACACACACACACACACAAATCAATGAAGATAGACAACAAGAAAGATCATAGATCATACTGATTGCAGACAGTTGAAAATGTACGTAAAACCCTGACCCAAAATTATAATGGCAATGATAAATTCGCACCCTCTGTAGGATAATTCGCACGCCTTCAACATGAATTGATGCTAAAAAGCATCAAAGTTTGCCACATACCCTCTTTTAAAGGGGTGCGAATTATCCTACAGGGGGTGCAAGTTTATCATCGCCCACTTATAATCCCAAAACGAATGCTATCCAAGAAACCCAATGCATTTGTGCAAATTAAAACTGCAAATCGAAATATGAATCTGCTTACTAGTCGCTTCTTGGATGAAGCATCTGCAACATAAATTTCCAAAGCACCTGCAACAAAATGATGTCCTAAGCAGATAAGAAAAGTCTGCACACATAAATTATCCAATCACAAGTGTAACATATGGAAGGATCAAAACATTACTAGAATTGTCCTTCACAATATCCATAAGAAAAGGAAGCAATCTTCTATACCCCAAGGAATTTGGGGTCTAGAGTAGCTTCAACCACGAACATGGGACTAGCCCCTGCAAGATACGACTAACTGGCTGTAACAGGCAGAGATGAAAGAAATATGCAAAATGGGAAGCATCCACCACAAGATAAGCATAAGTAAAGCATTTACCCCAAACAATTCAACTATGACTCTAACAGGCAGAGATGAAAGAAGTATGCAAAATAAGAAGGATCCACCATTAGATAAGCATAAGTTAAGCATTTACCCCAAATATTGCTTGCCAGATTCGTGAGGGAGATAACTCTACATGCAGGTTCCTTAAGTAAAGTCTTTCTTGCAAATAAGACAAAATAAACAACTTCCTTGGCAAAGGCCCTATATAATGATCCTTAGCACCCACTTCATGAAACATAGATAGCTTACCTGGGGATCCACCTAATGGAAAGAAAGTTTGCCTCAAATCAAAGATAATTTGTGATGCTTTTCCAGCATGAGGAATACAATCTCATAAAATTGAAGGGATGGAAGCTGGCGAAGAGATATACACCTGATCTCCCCTCTTGTCAATTCAGTGTAGGAGCAAAGATATTAGTTGAGTAGCTCATGTTCTTGCCTCTAGCAAGGAGTCCAAATCCTTCTTGTTCCTCTCTACTGAACACTGTTTGTTTTGATACTGTCACCCATCTTTTCAACTTCTCTTCTTGGTGGTTTTCATATTAGCACCTCCCAAGAATATCATTCATCTCGGTTTCCAGTTTTCAATGTTAAATTGACAAAAAATGAAAAGCAACCACTTCACAGCATAACATAAAGAACCAGGTTTGGCAGGGTAATCAAATACTTAAATCATATCAAATTGATGTTCAATTGGGCCAAGACTCTGGCTCCACCTAGGTGTACAACTTGGGTCAGGTCGGGCTGAGCTTTTGCTAAAAAATGAATCAGAATTAACCTGAACCCAACCCAATTTAATCAGCATGGGTCAGGTCAGGTTCGATTTTAGCTCAAATGCACATATAACATATTATGATAAGCTGACAAAGACATACACCATTCCAAAGATCAAAGTTTTTACAAATCAGACGAGTAACAACGATGCTTTGCCACGTTATATTTCACAGTGTTACATATTTACATGAATATAATGAAAATGCACAAGTTAATAGAAGTACATGAACATAGAGGACTTATAGATAGCATTTTTTCCGCATTATACAATTCAGAAGCAAATGGTCCATGTCAATACCCATCTTGTTGCATTCTAAGAACTTTGATACAAACGACAAAGGTAAGACTCATAACTAAATTCACAGATTCTCGTATTCAGAAATGGGATGAAATTGACCTAGGGAAATCACCATTCCTCATCAAAACAAATTAGAGAAAGCATGAATTGAGAAATCCAGGGTTAAAATTTTTCTATGCATGCGGGGATTGCTTATTCAAAACAATCACAGAACTACAAGAAATCACTACACCAACACAAAAAGCAAACAAAATGGAAACCAGAACACCGCAAGAAGAGAGAATGAATCATAAACAAAATGATTAAGGAAAACCATCTTTTCTTACAGCGGGTGAATGTGCCGAATAATGAGTCTTAGATCCTCCAAGGAATCTGTGAGATATGGCGAAATGGTAGCCGAGTTGCAGTGATGACATCAGCTTGGCATGGGGGTGGGAATCGACGGTGAGGGAGAAGGGAGAAGTAACCGAAGAAGGTAACCGGTCGGGAAGATTTCAGCCGTGAAAAGAAAATGGCCGGTGGATGTGGATGGATTCCGATGAAACGACTGGCCTCTTCTTCTTCCTTCAACCAAGTTCTTTTGGGGCTCAAAGTCCAATAGAGAGAGAGAGAGAGGGAGATGTAGTGATTTATTGGAGATGGAGATGGTAATAGAAATGGTGGTGGTTGTGGATATTAATGTCAGAGATGAGATGGGTATCAGGTCTAATAGAGGCAAAACATGATTAACGGTGGCGGTGAGGGCATAGGGTAGATGACCAGAGCTAATGGCGGGTGCCGAAATCTATGGAGGTCGCCGGATTCGGATTTGACGAGAGTAACAAGAGATTCTCAAGATCTGCTATTAGGAAGGTTAGTGGACGGATTTCAAGAGAGGTGGGCAGATTCCAGGTAGCTGGTGAAGATGGTGTCCGGAGAGGGTGACCGGAGTGGGGCTATAGTTGCCGGAAATGGCTCTATGCTACTCCCTCCCTCTTTCTCTCTCTACTACTACCTTTTCTTGTAGTGTGTAAATTAATTGCATCACTAAACCATTCAAATTAGATGGTCCGAACTGTTGAATATGTAGGCTTCGATGAGAATTTCAGTTTTACCAATGAGCGCATCTCTTCAATCGTTTTTGTGGGCTGATCTGGACCATTCAAACGACTGTCAACAATGTAAAGTAATTTGTACCTCTAAGTCCATTGTTATAATACGATCTCAACTGGACAATTAGTAGGCCTTGTGATAAATTGCTTGTACCACTGTAAATTATTTTCCAAAGCTATTCTGAACCAACCAATTGGTGGGCCTTAGATGATCTAAACCCTTCAAGTGATGAAAATTTCATTGGATTTTCATCTCCTTAACTCCATTTTCCACGGAAATTCAAGAATAACCCTGAAACACAAAAAACAAGCAAAATACCTTAGTAGTACTGCTCTAAACATAAAATATGCATATTTTTCCTACCTACAATTCACACATAAATGTGATCATCACTACACGTGCATTGCTTTCTTCTCCATACGGCTTTTCTTAATCAATCGAGGTGGAGTATATATACATGGCTCATACTACCATCGAGTTAATGAGGCTTTGTTCACTTCTCACAGAGATGGGAGTTGTTTCAGTTCCGTAAGCCCAAGGGTTCCCATGGGTTAATCATTCACCTTACCTTCTTGTTTTGATGCTAGCAAACCAATTGATTAGCATTTATGGACTAATGTGTTGCTTTGAGGTGTTGTGTTGAATACAGGATTTGCATGTCATAATCGCCATTACACAACTCTTCTCAACACATGGCTTGTGGATCAAGAAGCAAAGGAACCAAGAGCTTGCACCTACAGTGAAGACATCCTCATTTGAAGAAGTTCAAGTTAAGAAGCTCGAACATGAAGATCCCACAAGATCCTAGCAAGTGTCAAGAAGAAGATTGGACTTGAACATGCCATGGTGACACCTCATGTACAATTCAACATGCATTGAAGATTGGAAGAGAGGTCACATGAGCCATATCAGGTTCAAGATGTTCACTCAAGCTGAAGAAGTCTAAGGAAATGCAAAGGAGCTAATACATTCTAAGAAGACTCAATGGTATTCATTTTTAGAATGTATTTAAAGTCCACTTGATTTTATGTAGAATACACTTTCAATAGGTTTTCAAATAGTTTTTATATTTAACTTTTTATAACTTTGAAAACCATACACACACCCAAAATGTGTTTGAAAACCTATGACTTAAGCTCAAAGACCATGACCCAAAAGCCCCTGATTTTTAAAGTAAAAATAAAATTTTATACAGGGCCGATCGACCGGGGTATCCCGGGCGACCGCGGAAGGATGGCTGGAATTCCAGCATCCTTCGAACAAAGGCGGGCAGGTCGACCGGGGGTTAGCCGGGCGACCGCGGAATAGGTTATGTCGAAATAGAACCATTTTGTCATGGTATAGGCGGGCGACCTCCAAGGGTCGGTCGACCGCGATAGTGTTTTGAGCTAAAATTTAATTCAAACATATTGACCTCGCCGAGCGACCGCCATAGGGTCGGTCGACTGCGCCGGTTTGAAATTTGAATTTCATAAAGAGAGCTCGATAAGGGCGGGCGACCGCGGTGCCTCGGTCGACTGCCGCGGCCTGGAAAAAGAGCCGTTGGGGCTTGTTTAGGTTGACTTTTTCAATCCAGTTTTTTACAATTTTACCCCCAAATGGTCATATTTCTTCAAGAGCTATATATACACTATCTAAACCTTTCTAACCAAGCTTTTGAACATTTGAGAAAGATCAAATCACATCTTCTTTGTGCTTCAACTTTTCAAATCAAAAGCAAAACCTCTTTGAGCTTGTATTTCTACATTTTTTTCAAGAGGCACTCCATAGGGCTTTTATTTGCTTTTTTCTTTGGAGTGATTATGAGCTTATAATATTGTAATCCGCCTATTAAGAGGCATTGGGTATTTTTCATTTCTTTTGTTCTTCATTGGTGAGGGTCTTCTCTTCGGCTCGTTTAGAATTGTGAAGACATGGTGAGGGTCTCATCTTCGGCCCGTTAAGAAAAGTGAAGACATTGTGAGAGTCTCCGATTCAACGCGTTAACAAAGGTGAATCATGTAAGAGGGAGTGTCCCTCGCAAGGCTTCGTGTAGAAAGGGTGTGTGCCCTTTGGAGTTGAAGAAGTTGTGGTGTACGGCTTGGTGATTAGCCATTCAAGAATCCCATTTTAGTGGAGCATCCAATGAGGAAAACTTGGAAGAGTGGAGTAGGTCTTGTAATAGACCGAACCACTATAAAAATCTTGTGTTTCTTGTGGATGACTCTTCTCTCTCTCTCTCTCTCTCTCTCTCTCTCTCTTGCACGTATGGTGATTGGTAATCTCTAACCCTAACTTGTTTATGCTTTAATGGAAAAAGGGTTAGTAAATGCACTTGATTTAAATGTATAAACCCTAATTGCATTATAATATCTATTTGAACAAAGGTTAGTAAATGTGCATGATTAGAATGTCTAAACCCTAGCTTTGATTAATATGCCTATTTGAACAAGGGTTAGACTAATTAGTGCTTAATTAGTGGATTAACTTTCAATCTCCCACCTAATTAAGCCTAAAATTTCTAATTGACCAATTCACCCCCCCTCTTGGGTTGTCACACTTGCATTTCAAGTTCCGATGCAGATCCATTCACAGGAGAATCCTTTCCCACATCATCCACCAATCTATTTTGAAGTCTTAACATCTAATTAGAGCAGGTTACCATTCGAATTAAGAACAAAAGATCGTTACTTTTATGTTTCCCTATAAATTGGCATTGTCACAATCCGGCAGCCATTCACATTGCTTCTAATGCAGTCTTTCGCGAGAAGGGTTTTTTATGCGAAACCAAGTGGCTCCTAAGACTATTAATACACCATTTGCATTCTAATTTACTTGTAGCCAATATCTTTACCAAAACGATTGTGAGAGCTCATCTTCATGGTATTTTGGGCAAGCTGGACATCTTGAGCGACATTTGTGCTCCATCTTGGGGGGCTAGTGTAGAAGAATTGGATGGGGCAGACTATACTAAATGTTTGAAATCTGGTTTAAGAACAGTGCTAAATATCTTAATTTTCTGTTTTTTTTTTTGCGATTATTTATATAGTTTTAATGTATTTCTGTTTGTCTAGATTAACTTTTCTATTTTTATGTTTTTGAGAATTAAAATTTGTTTACATCATTAGACTGTACAGATATGTCATCATTGGTTTTCCAGGTGAGCCAACTGTTCTGTCTGTTCACTCATCTCATTACATTTTGTTTTGAGCAGCATATTCGAGTTTTTTTTTTTGTGATTATTTTAGAAGTTACCATTGTCGAATCCTCCATCAATGTTTGTGTTTATACAAAGATCATTATCTTGAATGGTAGACGTAATTTTATGACTTTATGCCATTTTATATAAAATAAGAAAACGAAAGACTTCCAACAACCTAAGTAGTGGATTTTCAGTTCTTACGCACACACGCGCGCACACACACACAAACACACACACATTAATATGAATATTGTAGTGTTCATGAACTAGAATTTTATCTCACAACCCAACTCAACTCAACAAAGCTCTTAGACCATAAATATTTATCTAAGACCCCAACTAGTGTTCATGAACTAGTTGGGGTCGGCTTTTTATCTCACAACCCAATATGCAAAAATAGACCATAAATATTTTTCCAACGAAAATGCTCTTAGACCATAATTACTCAAATGAAATGTAGATTCATGAGCTATATCACATATAATCTAGAACTTACAATAGTAAACTTAAATATGGTTATTTATTTGTGCAGCAATTGGCATATTCGACTACATGTGTGGTTATCTTCCCAGTCTATCCAGAACTCTGATATGTTCATCAAATAAATAGACTACATGTGTGGTATATTCGACTTGTACTGAAATATGGTTATTTATTTGTGCAGCAATTGGCACACTTTTCCGCAAATATTCATTAAAGGGGAGTTTATTGGAGGATCTGATATCATTCTCAACATGCACCAGGTAAGATCTAGCAAACGTTGTGATGTTGTCCCCTGTTTGAAGAAAAAAAAATGGGGAAAAAAATAATCAAACCTTGATGCAGTAACTAAACAAAAAGGCCTTTATTGAATGTTGAAGTAAAGAGAACAAGGAAAGATGTTCTGATTTCACAAAGGAAAAACACTCATAAGCTTGATCTACAATCGTACTGCACCTTCCCACCTCTTTCTTCATAGTTTCCACTCACCAAAAAAATTACTTTTCTTAGATTTTAAAAAGCATACCCCTAGGTAGAGCAGTAAAGGTTATTTTTGCCCCCTTTTCCTATATTATATTTAGGGTTGATGTGGGATCATCCGTTGGCCTTTGTTTGGACGATTCAGGCCGCATCAACCTTTCTAATAGGTGGGAATGTAGCTCAGAGGAATGAGCTTGTATTATTGATGATTGATTCGATAAACATGGTTGAGTTGCTCTTTCTTAGCCCATGTACTCATTAGGTTTATGATTCTTCCATTTCTTCCGGAACTAGATATAACCATAAGCCTCGTAAAACATACTATAGGACGAAGAAGAATAAGGGAGAGGACTACCTGAGTAATTGATCTAGACTATGACCTACAAACCCTTATGCTACAGGCCATGCTTGCAAAGCCCATTCGGGGCCCACTAGTCTCCTGACAATGCATGAGAATGCCCAAGAAATAGGGTCCAATATTGAGCGTGGTGCAGGGCCCATAGGTTTTTTTCTAGATACCTTTGGGTGGCCCCTGTAGCCAGGAATGATTGAATTTGGAAATCCCTGATTTACAAAGGATCTTAGTCTGAAGAGATCTTAGTCGAAGATGAAAAATACGACATCATAATAATGAACCCATTCATGGTTTATAGTAGTCCATTTTTCATCCCCGGGTTTGTAGGAGGACAATTTCGACCAATTAGTGACAACGGTAACAACAATGTAGTCTTGCGTTGAAATAGGATTTGACGATAAAACAGTCTTGACAATATACTTGTAGGGACAATTTCAGCTAATTAGTGACAATGGTAACAACAACGTACTCTAGTGTTGAAATAGAATTTGCAGATAAAAGAGACTTGATGACTACCTGTAGTTCCTTGGTTGATCAGGTACAGTACTATTTTGGTTGTCAGGAAATTTATCAAGCGAGGGAAGCTGAATTTGGGTACTTATGAAGGGATTTAATAGATGAACATTTCCACTCTCATCTATAGTGAGCACCCATCCTTTGGAAGACACGCAACACCATTTTCTATGAAATTCTGGTAACTGAATATCGTAAAGCTTATTTTTAGTGATACTATAGAAGCTACGAGTTTTAGTACGCTCTTTATCAGGGATGATCATAAATGGAAGTTGATCTCGAAAGTCCAAGCGGTGGCGATTTTCTAAGGTGAGTTGATACCAGGATGAGCACACAACACCAAACCGGATATGATCAATGAGAGGCAGACGATCCACGACCATTTCTAACATTAAATTTTTTGACGTTTTGATGTGTATTGTTTTAATGTTTAATAGTAATAGTAGAATACAAAGGTATGTTTTAATAGTAAGAGAACCAAACTGGCGATTTTTCATGTTTTGATGTGTCATAATTACGAAAATTAGATTTGCAATAATTTGGTGAGATGTATGATTTTGGAACATGTTTTCTAATCGTACCCTATTTAAGTCTTTTCCCACAAGCATTCCATGAAATAACTTTTCATAGTTGACAAACATGGCCTAAATAATTCTTCCACCTCCTTTCCAAGCCTTTCTACCCATTTTGCTTACTAGTAAAAACACACGTGCAATGCACGTGCGTGCAATGCACGTGCGTGCAATGCACGTGCGTGCAATTAAGGTATTTTGTAATGAAATTTAGTATAAGCATAGAAACTTATTTCGAATTTTATGGAAATTTTCCATTTTTCAATTAATTAAAATAAGTTGTCAAGTAATTAAAATAAGGTGATAGAGATAGAGGGGTTAGACCTGGCAAACGGGTAACCCGCGCGGGTACGGGTACGACCTGTGCGGGTACGGACCCAACGGGTATAGGTAAAAAATACCCGCGATTCTGTGGGTAGCCATTTCATGTACCCAGACCCCACCCGGGCGGGTACGGGTCAACCCGCGGGTCACCCGCGGGTCACCCGCAAATATATATTGTAATAATTCTTTGATTTGACCGTATCTGTTTTTCCGGTAATTGTCATAACTTTTTATATTTTATTAGTATTTTTTTGTAATTTTATAACTTTATAACCCTTCTAGGTAATTTTTCATTTAAAACTTTATAAACTTTAGCTATTTTACTTTTTGTAATCATTACTTTTTTTTGTTCGCTAGCAACATTTGCCAGTGCGCAACTTTGCACCCAGATGGCCACATGCCGAGAAGTTGCCATAGGAGAAGTTTGGTAGCAAATTATTATAAAATAAAAAACAGAATGAAATGTTATCAACACTCTGTTTTCTTATGAGCGCACTCTCACTTTATTAAAAGTATGGTATGGCCAACACCATAAGATGATCCAAACCGTCCATTAGATGGGCCATAGCCTAAATAGGTTATGCTACAAAAATCATTTCCATAGGATGATCCTAACCCTCCAATCTGAATGTTAGAGGGTTGATCCTAACCCTCTATAGATCGGAGGGTTAGAATCAACCAATGGAAATAATTTTGGGGCATAACCTATTTAGGCTATGGCCCATCTAATGGACGGTTTGGATAATCCTATGGTGCCGGCCATACCGTACTTTTTATAAAGTGAGGAGTTCCCTCGTAAAAAAACACTAAAACAGTAGTGCTGATAACATTCTCAACAAAAATAAAAAAATACGGTAAAAATGCGGGTGCCCGCGGGTTGACCCGACCCGACCCGTGTTTTTGCGGGTTGGGTCACCCGCGGGTTAGATTTTGACGGGTCACTAAACTTAGACCCGTGCCCGCAAATTTGCGGGTGGGTCGGGTCAACCCGCGGGCACGGGTCGCCTTTTGCCAGGTCTAAGAGCGGTGCCAATATCCAATAAGGTGATTTTAATACAAGCTTTCTATAATTTTTTGGAGTCACTACTATGATGCCAAAAAACAAATTAAAATCCTGCAGCTCTCTACCATATATTGGTACATAGATCCCAATATTCATGAAACTCCTGATTAATGGAGGGGAAATAATATGTTGCATTCTTATATTTTGACAATGACACTCCTTAGCTCTCATTATTAATTAAACTATTTTTTTAACCCAGAATTTATCTCGGAATCCGGGGTTGTACCTGCGGTACCTTTAATTTTATTCATAAGAAAAAATAGTTACAAGAGGACATAAAACCTTGGCTCTAGTCCAACAAGATACATGAAGAGGGAAAAAGAAAACCTCTTTATCCCTTTACACATTATTTATGAAACTTGAATAATGAAAGGAAAATGATATAATGCAGTGCACTCCCATACTATGATGATTACTATATGAAATCCTATTTGGCAACCCAAGATGGGGTGAATTGGGTTTCTTTTTAAATTTTTAGATTTTTAATTTATAAAACTAGGTTTTTGTATTTTGTCTTGAAAGTATAAAATAAAAAGGAAGAGTTTTACCGATCACCAAGAGAAGGAAGAGAAAGATGCAATCCACACAACACATGCGATTTATAGTGGTTCGGTCTCTCACGTCGAGAACCTACGTCCACTTTGCCAAGTTTGTCTCCTTGGCTTTCTCCTCTAAAAATCTCTGAATTCACACCAAGCCTGATTCGGAAAGGCTTACAGCACCAATAGAGAACTCATCTCTCTCATGACACCATCACACTACAAGTGTTTTGAATAACGGGGTAAAGAACTCTCTAGCCTCTTTTTACGCTTGATAGCTCTCAAGGCTTTCTCACTAAAGGGGTATTACAATAAATGAACCTATGATCTCTCAATTGACAAGAATCAAAAGCTAGGGCACATCAAGGTAAGAGATCATCAATGTAAAGATATTTTCAAGGGTTTTTCAAAAGCTTAAGATAATGATAATGAAGGCATGGAACCCTTTTTATAGAAATCAAAGAGGATTTGCCTGTTTTACTTTCCAAACAAAGAAGATTTATCAAATCCCGTGATTTAGAAAATCAATTTTAAGTTTCAAAATTCAAATCACGACGTTCACGGACGGCCAGAAGTTTCGCGGATGTCCGGAATAACGGATCTCCGCATATTGCGGTCGTCCAAGATTCTCACTGGAATTTTTTTTATAAAACTTCTCTGGTAAAACAGTACACTCCGCGGACGTCCGTTTTTTATGGTCGTCCGTCTAAGACAAAACATGGTTTTTAAGATTGTTTTGAAAAACCACTTTGTGCCCTAACAAGAATACAAGTCATGAGAGATCTTGTACATACTATTTGGAAATAAACTTGACCCTCATCTAGTTGTCTAAGTTCTAGTCTTCGAATCTCCAGATCTTCAAGAATTTGTTTGCTTGGTTCCTCATGGCTTCATTCTCACTTGACTTCCTTTTGCTCTTCATGCTTGATTGCTGCTTAAGATTAATGGCTAGCCACCATAACTATGACTCTCTTGACCTGCTAGATACACACATCTTTGCGAACAAGTCATTAGTCCATTTTATTTCAATCAATATAGGTTTGTGATCTATCAAAACAGGGTACATGTGAAGCTCTTAGGCTAACAATCTCCCCCTTTTTTATGATGGCAAACCTAGATTGATTGGGGGTTCATCGGAGATAATATAACATGTTAAATGCTCCCCCTGAATGTAGGCTCCCCCTAAGTTGTTCGAATTCATATATATTTACTATGTTGTATGTAAGTTTCAACAAATATTCAATCAAGCTTACTCATTCTCCCCCTTTTGACATAAACAAAAAGGGAGCCCAATGACATTCTGAATATGCACACGAACAAAGTTCCAAAAATAAAAACATGAACGCAATAAGAGGAGAGCCAAACCAGAAACAAAGACAAAGATAAATCATCCATCAAGTAACCCAACGGAATCCAAAATAACGAGAGAAAATACAATAAGAGAACTATCCAGAGGTTAGCCAGCAAAAAGTTATCCAAAGCTACCAGAGAGAAAGTGTCTGAGCACCATAAACATTTAACCAGCCAACGAGAAGTGAGTAAACATCACCACATCAAAAAAGGAACATTCCCATCAGCCAAAAAGATATGGTTAGAGACTATCATATTGTAGACACCCCATTTTGACCAAACCTTAATAACCTTGTTCGATTAAAAACTTTTCAAATCATTGAACTAGAGTCCCAAATTTCTTCCTAGAATAGGTTAGGATCCCATGTGGGTTCCTTTAAAATTTCATAAAAATCCGTTGAGGTTTGCCTGGCAAACGAGTACGGTAGGTAGTGTAGTGTAGCAGATAATAGAGGGGGAGCTAGGAAGATTTCAAATTTTAAAAAAAAAGATTCTTATAAATCTGGGTAGAGGAAGAGAAAAGAGATTTTTTTTTAGTTTTTTTTATGAGATAAAGAAAAGAAAGAGGTTTGCAGCCATTGCAATACACCATTATTGTCCAATCTTTATTTTTGCCGTATACATTGCTATTGCCTCCGGCCACTCCTCTACTACTCTTACAGATTTAGTTCTATTATTATGCCATTATCTGTTTCACCTCCAAAATCTCAGCTCCCTCATCATTATCACAGTAAAACTCCCATCTGATATCCTCGCCACCATCAACCCATCTCCTTACCATCATCATTCTTTCATCTGAATTTTATGGCTGCAAAAAGAGGTAGAAATTGGGTCTGCAAGTGGAAAATTTCAGCTAGAATTTTTAGAATAAAACAAAAGGCCAAAGAGGGTTTGCAATTGGAATTGGAGTTTGTAACAAGCACATTGAGAAGAGGATTAGAAGTGGCTTATGCCTCATCAAAAGGTAAATATGTTACCCTTATTCTCTAATTCTATTTTGATTTTGTTCTTGGTTGTATATTTCATGATTGCATTTCATGATTTCCTTTTTATTAAATTGACATGTGTCTCTGTTTGTTGAGTGAAATATGTTCATATGTTTTTCAAGATGATTTAAGTACAGTTACATATGAATAGTAGCGATTGAACCATGTCGTTATCTTCAAATGCTTGTTGTCACTCACACTATCATATGTAATAATTGCATGAGCTCAGCCAGCTGTTTTGTAGAAATGACTGTCGGTAAGTATTTGTGTTTATGCTTTGATTCATTGCCAATGAAATCATTATTATCATAATAAGTTCCTTATGAACATGTTCACTAATTAACCTATTTAGTGGCAGACATTATGAATATTTGATCTTTAAGGTGTGGCAAATACTTTGCCATGATGGTATGATAGTTTCATTTTGATCATTTTATGAAGTCCTTTCGCTAAGATTAGGAGTGAGATTAAGTAAGACCATCAGAAGTATGGCTTAGTAATGCATGTCTGTTTGTTGATGAATTGAGTACCAGTAAGTTCCAAATGAAGTTTTGTTCTAGTTGTGTTAAAAGGCATGATTTTTCATTTTTGGGGTTGTGATGAAAACATTCCGATGGTGTCAATGCTTCTTTTCTTTTTTTAGAGACAAGATTAGTTTGTAAGGACAATTCAAATATTGGTTCGAGTAGTATATCTCCGGTTCTTTGTTATATTTTAGATCCTTGTACGAAGGAAACAGGTGTTTATATTATTCCAGTTTGTAGACTATTGTTGCATTATTAAGCACTCATAAGTTTTAATAGGCTATACATGCTTGTTTCTTTCATAGTAAACATTCTTGTAGATAAGTGCATAATAACTTTACTAGTAGTTCTTGTTAAACATTGTAGTGCAAATATTAATTGTCAGATGTTAGTGTTGACACTATCTAATCTCAATAACACCCCAATTATCTTTTAGGAGTCTTACTTAATTTCCTTAGTCACATCCTCTAATAGCTTTTTCTCTTGTTGATGTTAGAATTTAGCTAAGTCTTTAGGTCATTTTCTTATTAGAACCCTTGTTCATTGCAAGGGCGATGAATGCATTAGCCTAAGCCCATCCTTAGGGGACTTGTTCGGTCTTAGTAGCACTCCCTCTTTTATTTAGAAAACTTTCTTAGTCTTTTAGACAACCCTCTATCATAGTATAGGGCAATGATAAGGTTACTTCGAGCCCACCTCTGTGTCTAGTAGACTTGCTCAGTCTATGTCTTCTTCTTGAAGTAGTTATATTTTGATTTATTTGCACCCCTTCTTGTAGAGTTGCTAGACATGTTTTGGTTTATTTGTCCCCCTCTTATAGAGTTGTTAGACATGTTTGATTTTATTAGTACCCCCCTTTAGACATTATTTCCTCATCTCTTTTAGAGACTAGCTCAGTCTTGTTAAAGTTTACCTATTTGGGATTTTAGCTTTCATATTGGGATGTTTGTTTGTTTGCTTGCTTGGGATCTTAGCTTTTATAGTGGGACACTAGTTTATTTGTTTTGGGATTATTACATTTTTACGATTTTGTTTGTTTGGGGTTTCCCCTTTACCCTAGGGTTTTACCCAAGGGTGTTGCTTTGTGTGCTCTCTTTGGCCTTTGACCAAAAGGGTGAAAATATTTTAAAAATCTAAAAAACATTGAAACATTTTAAAATTCAAAAACACTTGAAATTTTTAAAAATCCAAAAACATTAAAACAATTAAAAGTCCAAACACACTGGAAATCATTTCAAAATTCAAAAACATTGAAACATTTGGAAGCTTTAAGATTTTATGAGCGTAGTAGGAGAGTTTGTTTCCGAACCACGTTGGCTTGATCCTCTTCCACGAGGTACGTAGTGCAGCTTGGGATTCATATCCTAAGTCCAGCTAAACTTTGTAAATAAATCATTTGAATTCTTTATAAAAGCACAAAAATATTTCAAAGTTTTCTCGATAAACATTGTTTTCAAAAAGATTTTCCTTTAGAGTTAGGAGTTTGTCCTAGATAGAGTGTTTTTGTTGCTGTGTGTTTTTTGTGTGTTTGTGATAGAGTTAGTAGTTTGTTACGACTCCGTCCGGTCAGTTAGCGATCCACATCGCTGATTGATGACTATAATAGGATGCATTAGTTTAACATTGTTTTCCTTAGGAGATACAGCCTAGTTATACATAGGATATAGAAACCACCTGCATTAGCTTAGGGTTAATTTGCATTTAGTTAGGGCATAGAGGGTATCTTAAAACTCACAAGTCACTGGAATATAAATAATCGTACAAGAAGCTTTAATAATTAGTCCGGTCTTTTAGGCCGAGTCTATGATAGAGTTCTAGATGTCTTAGGCATCATAGTTTAGAATAGGTGCGAAGAACTACATCCCTCTGATTCTCGTGGAGGCGGGAATACGTAGGCGGCTTGGATGAATATCAGACAATCCAAGAGTCGAGGACAACTTTAGAGTCTTAAGGTTTGTTGTTAGTATTTTTATTTTTATTTTGAGTTTGTGTTTGTGGTTATCATTTTTGTGTGTGTTTTCTTTCGGATTGAGATTATTTACTTATTTGATCACTCACATGCTTAGTTGTAGCTCTTTACTGCTTACCAGTCTATTACTTCTTGATTATATGCTTAGCTATAACTCTTTACTGATTTTTTATTATTATTTCTTGCTAATTTGCTTAGCTATAGTTCTTTACTGCTTTCATGATTATCTAATTATCGTATCTGTTATTTCCTGTACAGACCTTATACCTTTAGTTGTAGCATGTATGTGTTTGTCCACAAGAACTTAGACATCCATTAGGCATGTCACTAATAACCTAGCAATGCTTAGGTGACACTCTTCTTTTATTATTTTGTGTGTGCTTGTTATTTCTATCCTCGGGCCATGCATGTTTAGGTAGCCATTTTCTCAGGGATATTTGTTCCCATTTCCTATGATTTTCACTCAAAACTATTCAAAGTTAATAATAAATGGCATAAGGGACCAAGTGCTTGCACTCGGGCGAATTGGGGGTGCTCTTTGGACCTTCTCCATTCGTAATTAGGCACTAACCCATATATATTTCTGGTTATCCATTGCATAGAGGATTTTATTTGTTTGGGTACCATGGCCGTATACCATGGATATCGACTCTTAGTTTGTTTAGATACATCTCGAATCTGGACTTGTTCCCGAATCGAGAGGTATCTCATTTATATCGCCACTCGTGCTATGCTATGAGGGTGGCATCTGTTTTGAGAGTTCCTTGGTAGAGCTCTCTTTCAAGTGGATGATCTAGAGGATGTGGGGGCTCGTCCCTCACCTCTCTCCAGATTGGGGTCCACAGGCTGGCGACTCTGCTGGGGAGTTCTTGAAACATTGCCTAACTCTGTAAAAAAGCCATTTTTACTAATTTTGAAAAATTTTGGGCTAAAATAAAGTTAAATGGGAACTTTATCGTTAGAATCCAGGGGCACCAAGTAGGTGCATAATAAACAAGGGTTCACACACTTCACTCCATGCACTTTTCTATTTCTTTTTTAGTTTTATCTATATATTAATACGTCGACCTTGGTATGGATCCAACCAGGACACAGGAGGTTATGACCCGTTGATACCACCTAGGATCTAATACCAACGGCATGCAAATGGTGCATCACTCTGTATTTCTCTCGGATATTCGGGACATACAGGCTAAGTCGTGCATCAGCATGTTGACCCATTTAGTGTATATATTGGGGCCTTACTTTACATTATCGTATGCATATAGGACGAACATGTGCACCTAGCACATGTAAGCCTAGGTTAGAAACCAGCCTTGACCTATGTAGTGTAAGAGAGTAATTCACTTTATGTGGTTACTCGCTCCATCTTTTAGTACCCTTATCAATCAGTTATAAGTCAAGACCTTCTTGACTTCGCTAGAATAGACTAGGGTTGGTGCCCCTGGTTAGGGTATATATATGTATATGTATATATATCTATATGTATTTGCTTATTAGATTATGGCCTACTTATTTAATGAGGTTTCCTTATCTAATTTAATCAATTCTTTTCATTTATTTTTTAGATCTAGACCTAGTCAATAGCCTCTACTTACTATCTCCATGGCCAGGGTTTATTCTTTGATCCCTCGTTATCCGTTCCATTTAAATTTTGTGATCCTAATCACATTCTTTGTGCTAGCCATTAGACCAGGGCCTGTCTATCAATGAAGTTTTCTGGTCTAACCATTAGCTACTTTTTTTCATTCTCCAGTCTTCAAACCTGGTTAGTAATTTTCCTTTATCGTTCTTCTGGCCATGGTCTGCCTTTTGTCTCTTGAGTGTACGAGTTGCGTCGTTCCTTCATACATATCTTATTTGCTAAGTCAATTTACAGTTTTGCCATCTTCTTGTACATACCCTATTTGTTGAGTCGATTGTTTAAGATTAGGACCCATTTTCAATGGGTATTACATTCTTTTGACATGGTTGGTAGTATTTCTTTTCCCATCATTGTGACCACCGTAACCTGTATTTTTGTTCCCAGATTGTACAGATCTCTTGTGTATATTCTATTTTGTCGATTGATTAGATTAGTACCCATTTCTAGTGGGGGTTCCTGGTTTAATCAATTATATTTACATTCTTTCAGATTCACCTGATTGGTGGCCTGTATTTGTCGCTCTCATGGTCACAGTCTATTTGCTACCCTTTGATTGTGTATCCATTCTTTTGTTGTGTCATAGATTCACGCTGTATATATATTACTCATTAGGTTAGATTCTTGCATGTTTACATGTTTTGTCTTAGATCTGGTCGATGGCTTGTCGTTGTCTCCATAGTCATGATCTATCCTTTGGTCTTTTCATCCCAAATCCGACCCATGAACAAGCGTCATCACTCATGGTCAGTCCTTCATTTGATTACATCTCATTGATGACCATATTCTGCTTACCAATTATGAGTTTATCTTGCCATCATCATTTGAGTGCAATTATCCTTGCTGGGAGTCCTATCCTACGGACTTTATCCATATACCCTTATGATGACTTGTGAGATCCCTTTGTGTGGCCGTCATGCTGCCGAATTTTACCCAAAACATTTTCAATATGACCTCTATCTTTCAAAGTTAGTGATAAACCATGAGTTTACTTTACCACGATTCTTTTGTAAGGTCGTCATGCTGCCGAATTTTACCTAACATATTTTCAGTGCGATTGCTATCATTTAGGGTTATTGATAAATCATGTGTTTACCTTACCATGACCCTTCTTACAATTGTTATGTTGTTGGTTCTTACCCGTGAGAGAGATGTGTTTGTATTACTTATTGTTTCGACTTGTGCATACGATTTCCATGAGATTGCCTCATGCTAAAATCAGTGTTTGTCAATTCCATGACAGGAGTCTGACCTGATTGATGTCACCCATTTGCAGCACCAGTTTCCTCTCATCCCGTTCAGATAAAATGGCCATATCCGTAGATTCCCTAAAAGAAATGACGGAGAGCCTATGTAGAGAGTGGTCTATTGTGAAGGAGGATTGGAACCAGCTGAAAACCTAGGCTAATGAGAAATCCGTGACCTCTGAGGACTCTGTAGTCCAAAACCATCCTCCTGTGATTCTTGTTCCTGTCCCGGCCATAGAGACACCATTTGGAAATTCTAATGATAAGCAACATGTTGAAAAGAAGTGTCTCCCATCTCTCATTACAGTGGGAAAAGAGAAAGAACTTGTTAAAAAGGTTGAGAAGTTACCTCCAGTGACCTTTGTTTCTATCCCAGCCATAGTAGCGTGTCTTGATGATTCTAAAGATAAGGAACATGTTGAAGAGAAGTGTCTTACACCTCCCACTTCAGTAGGAAAGGTGAAAGAGCTTGTTAAAGAGATTGAGAAGTTGACCTTTGATCAACAGAATGTGAAGAACCCAAAGAATGATAGCAAACTTATTATTGATTCCAAGAAGATCGGCAATATTGAGTCATCTCATCAAGCACCTGAGGCTGTCATACATAAGTCAGATCAAGGAGATGAGAAACTAGCATGTAAACCTAAAAAGAAGTTCACTCAATTACCGAGACCTCCAGCAGTTATTCTCCGAAAACTTGTTAAGGATGGGCAGTTGAAACTTATGGCTCCGAAGTCACCTGCTAGGGTTTTTCCAAGGTTCTACAACAAGGATGAATACTGTGAATATCACCAAGGCCCTGGTCACATCACCAATCGTTATCGCTCTCTTAGATTTGCAATCCAAGACCTCATAGATTGAGATCGTTCCATTTGGCTCGGGTTTAATGCTACACAGAATCTTTCACCTAGACATGTTGCAATTCCACCAGCTACTGTTAAAGCTAACTCGAAGGTTGAACCTTTTGAAGACCCCTCTGTTATCATTCGTTCCACAATTGAACTAGAGAGTACTTCGGCTGCAAATTTGAGAATGTCAGAGCTAGAAATGTCAGGAGGTGGTTATATGCCAGAAAGAATGTCACAATTGCCAGCTATTGAAGATCAATTTAAGCCGGGTTGAAAGGACCTACACTAGGGTTGAATCCCAGTTATTGACATCATGGAGGAAAGAGTACTACCCATAAAACTTCCAGTGCCAGTACATTACCATCGAGGAAGTGTTCTATGTCTTTATATTTGTCTTTAACTGAGTGAACACCAACTTTCTTCTCTTAAAGTTGAAAAAGTCCAGCTGTGTAGATGCCAAAAAAAAGTGTCATTTTTGTTAGTTTTGTTTATTCAGAGTCAGTGTGTTGTCTTTTGTTAAATCCAATGTAGAGCCCATTGAGGCACGTCAAAAAAAGAGTCATCAATGTACTTGAAATTTCCTATTTAATAAAGATTTGATTCCAGCTTTATCAGTAGTCTTATGATTCACTCTTTGATCTAATGTTTAAATAAACAAAGACACCCTCCTCGAATGAGCATGTAGACAAAATTTCCCTCGAAATCTGAAAGATTATTAAACGAGAGGAAGAGCGTCAAGCATAGCCACTCAAAGAAGAAATTGAAGCTATCGATAGTGGTATCGAAATCCGAAACTAGGAAAAGATGGATTGCCAAAACTTTATCTCCCGAGGAGCGCGAAGAATTGATAAACCAGTTTAGAGGGGTTTGAGGTAGTCTTGCTTGATCTTGTAAGGATAAACTGGGTGAATGCCTTGTTGTTGTACAAAGCAAGACTCCATTGGCTTTAGAACCTAGTTGAAGAACTAAATTCAAGAGAGATATGAACATCAGACATCTAATGGAGCTGATGAGAGTGCTAAGAGAAGACTTTTGGATGACAAAGTCATGTTCACAAGGCATGTGCTTTTTTTTGTTTTTAAAAAACAAAGAGAAAAGAAAAAGGAGAACACTTGGTTACGTGTTTTTAATGAGATTCCGAGAAGGAATATTTCAAGAGTAGGGACATTCCCAATGTCCGAAAGCAAAACAAATTACGAGAGAAAGACAAAAAGAAGAAGGGAATGTGTCCCTAGGACAACTCCTTAGGAAAATTAAAAACCCAGATGATGGAGTCAATGGGGTAGATTGAATATGAGAATCATCTTCAACATTTGGAGACTATTTTGAGTTGTGGAATCTTGGACATGGATTCGAGATCTCCAAGATGAGAGTTGAACATTGTGGTTTCAAAGTCTTCGAACCTTAAGCAAAAGAGCTTGTACGCCGAATACACCAAGAGGCCATCATTGGACGTTTGTGCCGTTATAGCCAAAATCCTAACATTTTAAAACCCTTTTGTGAACCCTTTGTGCCAACACTCTAAAACCAAACAATTCTTTCAAACACATAATAAACCCGGGGCATTTATGCACCCGAACTACGCGGACCTGATCCCCACCTCTTCAGGGGTACGTAGGCAACCTGATCAACTCAGGTTCTGTCAACCTTTGTGATAAAAGCCAAATCATTCCCCTTTCAATATTTTGAAGCTAAAAGTTAAACCATTCTTTGTTGAACCCCAAAAAGCGAACTACGCGGATCTGATCCTCCATTTTTGGGGTACGTGGGTAATCTGGCAAGACTAGATCCGATCTAAATCGTTTGAACCAAAGAAACATCCAACCCTTTTGAACCTAAGCCCACCTAGAAAGTCCTTCTGGTGAAACAAGCAAAGGTTCAAGGCAAATAAAAATAAAAGCAGAAAGAAATGAGAAAAATGAGAGTCTGAAGACCCACTAGGTTGAAAACCCGAAAGGGCGGCCTACAGTCATTTACTTGCTAAGTCATTAACCAAAGGAGTTGGTTTATACAAAGGCAAAGGTAGCGGTTTACGGATTGAAAAACTTGAGAAAGGAATCCAGTCAGAGGCAAAGACTTCCCATAAAGACTGAGTTGATGAGATACAAGAGGAGTTCCTCAGTTACGAAGAACTCCAAAATTTGAGTAGTATGAAAATTCCAGCAAAAGCTGAGACAAGCGGTTTGCTAGACCAGAAACCTGGATGCAATAGTCATGGGTTCCCATCAGAGGAGACTTGAAGAGATGAAGAAGCAATCATTACATGGGGCGGGATCTTGGAATCCGAGTAGTGTCAGCGAGACTTGCTATGACGCCTTTTTAAACTAGGGGCATTAAGACTGAGCAATCCAAATGGGTAATAACCATGACGGAAATCCTGATGGAGGAAATTAGAGCCTTTTGAGATGGTTTTTGAGATTATTTTGAGAGCGGCTAGCCTTACCAAAAAAAAAACACATTTGATCTAAGGGTGAATCAAAATTGAGTCAAGTCCCTTGAATAATCTGAATCTTCTTTGATCGAGTCCTTGGAAGTTTATTCCTCATTCTTGTCTGTTTCCTTTCAAGGTTCAAGTTGGCTGGCATTGGAAGAATGTGAAATAAGGGTCTCTAGAACCAAGAGGGGGGTGAATTGGTTTTATCAACAATTTATACCATTTTAAATTCAAGTATTAATCCTAATTTGATTTTTTCTTCTTTTGATTAGATTTTGGTTAGTTCAAATAATATCAAATCAAAAGGAAATGCCAAACCAAACAAAAATGAAAGTGCAAGACAAGAAAGGAACACACCGATGTATAGTGGTTCGGGCAAAGCCCTACTCCACTCTTCTTCAGATCGTCCTCAAGGATTTCCACTCTGTGAGACCTCCACGATGCCCGGCTCCGAGGCGATTACACTTCCAAGGGGTATTAAATGAGGATGCCCTTGACACCTTTACACCGACTCTCCTTCTTCGCCGAGTTCTAAGCGTTACTTCTTAGGGTATTAAAAATAGGATGCCCTAGCCACCTTTACAATGAATAGAAGATGAAGATTGCTTGGCTTCTCTTGAAAGCTTGATGCACAATGAAGTCCCCTTGAGTGCTCTCCACAATAGGTTGCAAATGAAAGCCCTAAATCCAAACTCTAATAATTTGCAAGTGCAAGGCAAGTTTGGTGGAGAAGAAAAACAAAGTCTCAAGCTAAAAGGGATTTGCAAGTTCTTTGAATGCTTAAGGATGTTTTTTCAAATTGTTCAAGAGAGAAAGATAATCCTCTTGAATGAGTATTTATAGCCCTTTGAGAAGATATGACCGTTTGGGGGTGTGAGTATCAAAAGAGACTAAAAATCAATTTTTAATTTTAAACCCAACGGCTCTTTTTTGTGCTGTCGCGATGTTCTCGGAGTTCCGAGAGAATGGCCAGAAGTTGGAAAATACTACTGGACCATTTCTCGGACTTCAGAGAAAAAATTCTCGGAGTTCCGAGAAATTGTCCAGAGTATGAAATATACTCCCTGGACACTTTCTCGGAGTTCCGAGCTCGGAGCTCCGAGAAAAATCTCGGAGTTCCGAGAAGCCTAAAATCAGCAGACTTTTCTGTTTTTGTTGCTATTTTACTTTGGGCTTTTGGAACTCAAATCTTATGATAATTTGGAATGTTATGAGGGTCCCAACATGTTGGTCCACCACATAACCATTCACTTAACCAATTAATTTTAATACGGGGAGTGTGGTTAGTTTTGAAAATACATTTGAAAGATTTTGCCTTGACTTAGAAATCAAAGAGAGAGGATGTACAACAAGTCTAAATATGGTTACGCTCATCTTTGGTCTTGGTCTTCATAGATCTTCTATGGTGTGCTTGCATTGCTTGAGTGTGTTGAGGTGAGCTCCACATTGATTGTTCTTCCAAGGTGAGTTGTCTCATGTGGTCTCTAGCTCCTTTGACACTTGTGTGGTACATCTTCAAGCATGACCAGTGATGTGATGGTTCCTTCTATGATCACCCTACCTTATCACAACTCTTCAAGGCAAATTGATTAGTATTCAAGAACATAATCAATTATGTTTAGAATCATCAAAACAAGATAGGAGAGTAGACCCTTGGGCTTACAATCTCCCCCTTTTTTATGATGACAAACAAAATTGATTATTAGGTGTGTGTGGAGTGACATAATAGGCAAGTGAATGTAGGAACTCCCCCTCAATATATGCACAATGATAAATGATAACAAGTAAAAGCATATAGTGCATATAGGCAAGTTAATAGATAATCAATTTCCAAACTTCTCCCCCTTTTGTCATCGACAAAAAGGGCGAACTTAATCAAAGTTTTAAGCGCATACATGAACAAAGTGATATTCGAGAAGTAGTTCATGCTGATTAGTTATAAAACTCCCCCTTAAACTTTCAAATGAGGCAAACTATGATGTATAACAAATAGGAGTGAATGATGATTGAGTTAGGTACTCCCCCTAAATCAATGCTTATGGTATAAAATATTCAGCCAAGTAATGCACATATACCTGTTCATGATCGAGATGTTGACAAACTGTCAAATTGTTAGGTATTTTAATTAAGGTGAAGGTACCTCTCCATCTTAGAGAACTAAGAAGGCTAAGAGTACCAATTGAGTGATTTTTTAGATTAATGTTTGACATCTCATTCATGCAGATACTACCAAACAGGGATGATATAATATACTTATACAGATAAGCTGGTGAAAGGCACAAAGTATTTATCTGGCAATTTCTTTGACTTGATCCGCATTCCAAATGTTCAAGGCACTTCGGATATAACATATTCTATCATTACTAAGGAGTTTTGTAAAGATATCAGCCAATTGTTCCTCAGTGTTGATATATTTTAAGCAAATGTCCCCTTTTTGTGAGTGATCTCTAAAGAAGTGGTGCCTAATCTCAATATGTTTAGTTCTAAAGTGTTGTATGGGGTTCTTTGTCAAGTTTATAGCACTAGTATTGTCACATTGGATGGAAATATTTTCTAATTTAATTCCATAGTCCATCAATGTGCTTTTCATCCATAGGAGTTGTGCACAGCAAGATCCAGCTGCCACATATTCTGCTTCTGTTGTGGATAGAGCTACTGAATTTTGTTTCTTGCTAAACCATGAAACAAGTGATTTGCCCAAGAATTGACAAGTCCCACTAGTGCTTTTCCTATCCACTCTACATCCAGCAAAGTCTGCATCTGAATATCCAATGAGAGTGAAGGCAGTAGATCTTTCATACCATAGTCCCAAACTTTGGGTTCCTCTCAAGTACTTGAAGATCTTCTTGACTGCAGATAAGTGAGCCTCCTTTGGATCCGATTGAAATCGAGCACAGAGACAGACTATAAACATAATATCTGGTCTGCTGGCTGTCAAATAGAGTAGGCTACCTATCATACCCCTATACATCTTTTGGTCCACAGATTTGCCAAATTCATCCTTTTCTAACTTAACAGCTGTACTCATGGGAATTCTTGATGTCTTGCTGCTATCCATACCATACTTCTTTAATAACTCCTTTGTATATTTTTCTTGATTTATAAATATCCCATTTTGGTATTGTTTAATTTAGAGTCCTAAGAAGTAGGTTAACTCACCCATCATGCTCATTTCAAATTCATTTTTCATTAGAGTTGCAAATTCATCACACATTTTTTGATTAGTCGAGCCACAGATGGTGTCATCCACATAAATCTGGACAAGGAGGATATCTTGATTTTCTCTTTTGATAAATAATATTTTATCCACCTTTCCCATCTCAAAACCTTTTTCTACTAGGAAGGTGCAAAGCCTCTCATACCAAGCTCTAGGAGCTTGCTTCAAACCATATAAAGCCTTATCAAGGTTGAAGACATGATTTGAATGTTTGTAGTCTTCAAAACCTGGAGGTTGCTCAACATACACTTCCTCTTGGTTATAGCCATTTAGGGAGGCACTTTTGACATCCATTTGATATAATTTAAATCCTTTATGGGATGCATATGACAAGAGTATCCTAATAGCTTCCATACGGGCAACAGGAGCAAATGTCTCATTATAGTCTATTCATTCCTCCTGATTGTACCCTTGGACTACAAGCCTAGCTTTATTTCTAGTGATAATTCCATTTTCATCCATTTGTTTCTATACACCCATCTTGTGCCAATGACTGGATGATCACTAGGCCTAGGCACTAGCCTCCACACCTTGCTCCTTTCGAATTGACTCAACTCTTTTTGCATAGCCATCAACCAATATTCATCCTTTTCGGCTTCTTTGATGGACTTAGATTCTAATTCGGATAGTAACGCCAAGTTGGTACTCACACTTTGATAGTATGATCTAGTTCTTACCGGTGATGTGGCATCACCTAAGATTTGGAATTCAGGATGATCTACCAATATTCTCCTATCCCTAGGTAATGAGTCATCATCTACACTCTCAACTTCCTCACTAGGTAATGTATTATTTATAGATGCATGGGGAGGAGCATTTGTCTTAGGTAAGAGGTGTTCAATAGGTTCATCCTCATCATGTGGCATTTCTTGAGGTGTTGGCTCTCTCTCATCAAATGTAACATACATGGATTCTTCTACAACTAGGTTTCTTCTATTAAATACTCTATATGCCTTGCTATGTGTAGAATACCCTAAGAATATGCCATCATCCGACTTCTTATCAAATTTATGTAAGTTATCATTGATATTCAAGATGTAGCATCTACAACCAAACACTCTAAAGTAGCTTATATTTTGTTTCAAGTTTTTCCAAAGCTCATAAGGTGTTTTCTTTGAAATTGTCCTCATATACACCCTATTTATGATATAGCAAGTGGTGCTAACCGCCTCCGCCCAAAAGTATCTAGGGAGATCATTCTCATTTAACATGGTTCTAGCCATTTCTTGGAGGGTTCGGTTCTTTCTTTCTACAACCCCATTTTGTTGAGGTGTCCTAGGTGCCGAAAAGTTGTGTTTGATGCCATGTTCATTACAATAAGTGTCAAAGTGTATATTTTCAAATTTCGTTCCATAGTCACTCCTAATGTAAGATATGGCAATATCTTGCTCATTTTGGACTTGATTACACAACTTAAGAAAATTTTCATAGGTTTCATCTTTATGTGCTAAAAATATGACCCATGTAAATCGTGAGTAGTCATCCATAACAACAAACACGTACCTCTTTCCACCTAGGCTACTTGTCTTCATTGGTCCAAAAAGATCCATATGAAGTAGTTGCAAAGGGTAAGTGGTTGAGATCATATTTTTAGGGGCAAATGAGCTCTTCAATTGTTTGCCTAATTGACAAGTTCTACAAATGTGATCTTTGGTGTACTTGAACTTAGGCAACCCTCTAACAATGTCTTTTGAGGAGAGGGTTGAAATGAGATCCATTCCGGCATGACCCAACCTCCTATGCCATAACCAAGAATCTTCACTAATGGCATTAAGACAAGTTACATTTTGGAGTCTAAGATCATCTAGCCCAATAGTGTAAATGTTATTGTCCCTAGAACCTATGAATTGCACTTTTCCATCTATCGTATTCTTAACAATGCATTTGTCGGGGTTGAAGACTACTTCAAAACCATTATCACACAATTGACTAATGCTAATAAGATTATGAGATAAGCCATCAACATAAAGTACATCATGTATGGGAGAGGTAGAGTTACCTATGGTGCCTTCTCCTTTAACTTTTCCTTTCTTATCATCTCCAAATGTAACATCTCCACCATCCTTGAGTGATAGGGATGCAAATTGAATGAGGTCTCTAGTCATGTGTCTAGAGCATCCACTATCAAGGTACCATGTGTTCTTCTTACTATGGCTTTTAAGGCATACCTACATATGAATAGGCAAGTGAGATCCCTTAGGTACCCAAATCTTCCTAATCTTGCTAAGTTCAATTATTTTTACTTTAGCGCTCAATTTGATTTTATCTTGTTTAGCATACATGCAAGCAACCTTATAATGTCCTTCTACACCACAATAAAAACAAGTTTTAGTACCACTAGAAGAAGCCTTCACAAATTTATTTTTATAGTTTGACATTGTAGTATCCCATTTATGTCAAAGTCCACTCTTATCATGTGACAATCTTTGAATATTAACAAGCCTATTCAATTTTAGTGAACCATTTTCAAATCTTTCAAAAAGTTTCTTTAACTCATCATATTCATGAGATAGTTTACTATTTTCATGCTTTAGTTTGTTGTTTTCAATAGATAGTTCTTGTCGATTTTCATTTAAAATCTTGATGGTAGCATTTAAATCATGAATTTCAACTTTACATTTTTCATTTTCATCATCTAAAAACTCATGATCTTTCTTTAACCAACCAAATTCTTTTGTTATGCCAAAAAGAGAATTTTCAAAAGATGCATTTTTATCAAGTTCAATTTCAAGTTCATCATGTGCACTTTGCAAGGAATCAAGAACTTCTTTTAAAATAATGACATCATTTAAAGTACTTACCTCTTGATTGTCATTTGTTGAAGCCATCAAGCAAACATTTTTTGCTATCAAGCAATCTTCTCCATCATTCGGTTCACCTTCACTTTCATTGTCCTCATCCCATGTGGCGGTCATTCCTTTCTTGCCTTCTCTTCTCTTGAAACGATTGTTTGGAGTAGGCTCATTTTTGAGTGGACAATCGGGGCGAATGTGTCCAAGTTTCTTGCATCCGTAGCATCGGGGTTGAGATGATCCGTCACCGAGCTATTCTTTCTTCTTGAATGGAGGATTGGCCCTTCTATTTCTCATGCCTCCCATATTCCTTTGCAAGAACTTGATCCTTCTTGTTATGAGGGCTACCTCATCTTCCATGTCTCCCTTTGCCTCTTCATCATCACCTATATTGCAAGCAAAAGCAACACCTTTTCCTTTTTCAATTTTATTTTCAATTTCGGGTGCTTTTGTTTTGAAAATCATCTCATGGGTTATCAAGGACCCTGTTAGTTCATCTAGGTTTAATGTGTTCATGTCCTTGGCTTCGGTGGTTGGGGAGATTTTGGATTCCCATGATAAAGGTAGGGATCTGAGGATTTTGGTCACTAAATCTCTATTTGAAAATTGTTTTCCAAGTCCCCTTAGTCCATTTACTAGGTTAGTGAATCTAGTGTACATGTAGGCAATGGTTTCATCGGATGTCATTTAAAAAAGTTCATATTGCCTAAATAGCTGATTCATTTTAGATTCCTTAACTTGGTTAGTTCCCTCATAGGTAACTTCTAAGGTGTCCCAAATTTCCTTAGCCGAATTCAAGTTTGAAACTCTATTGAATTCTCCGGGTGACAAGCAACAATTAAAGAATTCATGGCTTTGGCATTGTAGTTTGAGGCTTGTTGTTCAGCTTCGATCCATTCATTTAGATTTCTAGTGGGCAAGGTATATCCATTATGAATGGCTCTCCACATTTGATAATCTTGGGTTAAAAAGATTTTCATTTTGGTTTTCCAAAATCCATAATTTGTTCCATCAAAATAAGGTGGACTAGTGTTTGAGTATCCTTCATGGTGTTGAGGTAGTTTGCCATTTTTAGAATCTTTTCTCTAGACCGGTTAGGGTTTTAAACAACGTAGTGACGAGGCTGTGATTCCAATTGAAATAAGGGTCTATAGAACCAAGAGGGGGTGAATTGGTTTTATCAACAATTTATACCATTTTAAATTCAAGTATTAATCCTAATTTGATTTTTTCTTCTTTTGATTAGATTTTGGTTAGTTCAAATAATATCAAATCAAAAGGAAATGCCAACCCAAACAAAAATGAAAGTTCAAGACAAGGAAGGAACACACCGATGTATAGTGGTTCGGGCAAAGCCCTACTCCACTCTTCTTTAGATCGTCGTCAAGGATTTCCACTCTGTGAGACCTCCACGATGCCCGGCTCCGAGGCGATTACACTTCCAAGGGGTATTAAATGAGGATGCCCTTGACACCTTTACACCGACTCTCCTTCTTCGCCGAGGTCTAAGCGTTACTTCTTAGGGTATTAAAAATAGGATGCCCTAGCCACCTTTACAATGAATAGAAGATGAAGATTGCTTGGCTTCTCTTGAAAGCTTGATGCACAATGAAGTCCCCTTGAGTGCTCTCCACAATAGGTTGCAAATGAAAGCCCTAAATCCAAACTCTAATAATTTGCAAGTGCAAGGCAAGTTTGGTGGAGAAGAAAAACAAAGTCTCAAGCTAAAAGGGATTTGCAAGTTCTTTGAATGCTTAAGGATGTTTTTCAAATTGTTCAAGAGAGAAAGATAATCCTCTTGAATGAGTATTTATAGCCCTTTGAGAAGATATGACCGTTTGGAGGTGTGAGTATCAAAAGAGACTAAAAATCAATTTTTAATTTTAAACCCAACGGCTCTTTTTTGTGCTGTCGCGACGTTCTCGGAGTTCCGAGAGAATGGCCAGAAGTTGGAAAATACTACTGGACCATTTCTCGGAGTTCCGAGAAATTGTCCAGAGTATGAAATATACTCCCTGGACACTTTCTCAGAGTTCCGAGGGAACTCTCGGAGCTCCGAGAAAAATCTCGGAGTTCCGAGAAGCCTAAAATCAGCAGACTTTTCTGTTTTTGTTGCTATTTGACTTTGGGCTTTTGGAACTCAAATCTTATGATAATTTGGAATGTTATGACGGTCCCAACATGTTGGTCCACCACATAACCATTCACTTAACCAATTAATTTTAATACGGGGAGTATGGTTAGTTTTGAAAAATACATTTGAAAGATTTTGCCTTGACTTAGAAATCAAAGAGAGAGGATGTACAACAAGTCTAAATATGGTTACGCTCCTCTTTGGTCTTGGTCTTCATAGATCTTCTATGGTGTGCCTGCATTGCTTGAGTGTGTTGAGGTGAGCTCCACATTGATTGTTCTTCCAAGGTGAGTTGTCTCATGTGGTCTCTAGCTCCTTAGACACTTGTGTGGTACATCTTCAAGCATGACCAGTGATATGATGGTTCATTCTATGATCACCCTACCTTATCACAACTCTTCAAGGCAAATTGATTAGTATTCAAGAACATAATCAATTATGTTTAGAATCATCAAAACAAGATAGGAGAGTAGACCCTTGGGCTTACAGAATGGGTGTATATCTTCCAAGTACGAAGAAATTTCAAAGTAGACCCTGGTTTAGGTACCAGAGAAAGACAAGAAATATCATGTTCAGACATGATGGAGATGTCAAGTCTCAAGCAGTGAGTATTAGAAAGAAGAAAACCTCAGGTGATGAACAACAATGAAAGGAGAAATTCTTGAGCTCTGCCGTTATCCTATCTATATTTTCAAAGAAAAAACCCATACAAATACAAATTCCCCTTATCTACCCTAGTTCTGCTTTCCTTGAGACTCTTGTCATGGAAGTGAAATACAATAGGGGTATCTTTTATGACTTACGTTATGTGGACCCCGATCCGAGAGAGGCGGGGGACGAGCCCCCAGAAAGTCTCTAGATCATCCACGTGAAGGAGTGCTCTACCAAGGAACTCTCGAAAGAAGTGCCTCTCACAGCATGAGTGGCGATATAAGGTTAGATACCTCTCGATTCGGGGACTAGCCCGGATTCGAAACGTACCTTAAACAAAAAAGGGTCGTCATCCAAAGAAGTGGGCCCTGGATCCCATACTATGCTCTGTTGCAATGGATAACCAGAGATATAAAAGAAGGTCCGTGCCTGGTTACGAATTTGGAAGGTCCGAAGAGCACCTCATCAGTCCAAGTGCAAGCACCTGGTCTGTTATGCCATTTATTTATTAATTTTGAAGAGCTTTGGGCGAAAGTCATGTAAAATGGGAACATATATCTCCGAGAAGACGTCTATCTAATCATGCATGTCTCGGAGGAATAATAAGCACACACAAAATAGATGAAAGCAGTGTCCCCTAAGAATAGCTAGGTTATGAGTGTCATACCTAATTGGTGTCTAAGTTCTGGTGTGCAAACATATGCATGCTACAGCTAAAGGTATAGGGTCTGTACATGAAAGTAAGAAAACACAACAAAACACGCACACGACTCGACACGACAAACTCTAAAACTCTAATGCAATACTTGACTCGGACCGAGATGGCTATCCATCCTGGCTTCTCTACGTATCCCGGCCTCGGGAAGAATCAGAATCAACGTAGTTCGATGACCTATTCTAAACTACGATGCCTAACCATCTAGAACCGCTATCCTGGACTCGATCAACTAGACTCGACTGATTTTTAAAGCTTTTTTATACGATTGTTTAAATTCAAGTGAATTATAATTTTTAGGACTCTCTATATGCCCTAACTAATGCAAGTTGGTTAGCCTTAAGCTAATGCAGGTGGACCTTACACCCTATGCGTAACTAGGCTGTGCATCCTAAGGAAAACCATAGGCTGACTAAATGCTTCCTAGTCTAGCCATCGGTTCGACTAAATGTCTAACCAACCATGACTTGAGAGGTTAGACCTTGCAGGAGTGGATAAAAATGTCTAACCATCCTATACCTTGCAGGAGTGGATAAAAATGTCTAACCATCCTATACCTTGCAGGAGTGGATAAAAATCATATGACTTGACGAGAGGTTAGACAGAATCCTGACCCCTATGATGATAGGACAGACTCCTGAAAGGCTGAAGAAATGACTCATATGCTAAAGAATGACTCTCTGACTAAAGACAGATTCTCTAGCTAAAGACTGACTCATATACAAAAGGAGATAAAGAAGGGTGCTAATGAGACTAGGTTAGTCTCCTAAAAGAAGAGGAGATAAAGAAGGGTGCTAGTGAGACTAGGCAACTCTCCTAAACACCGAGGTGGACTCCAAGTATCCTTATCATTGCCCTTGCAATGATAAGATAGAGATCAAGGCAACTATTAAACCAAGTCGGTCTCTATCTTCTATAAATGAGGCTAAGGAAATCCCCTATGGCTGACTCACTATTGAGACAAAGCATGTCTCTCAAAAGGATTTGACTTTTTTTTTATGAGACATAGTTAGTCTCCTAAAGGAACTCCAGATGACTCTTTCATTGCCCTTGCAATGAAAAGGAGAATCAAAATATCCAAGATACATGCCTAAAAGACTTAGAAAGTCTTCTAAATGAGAGGAAAAAAAGCTATTTGGACTTAGTTAATCCCCTAAGGATGGGCTTGGGCTATCGCCTTCATTGCCCTTAAGCTAGAATAAGAAAATGATCAAACATTCTTCCTGACCAAACCTTAATGATTGTACTAAATTATCTTACATCCAGAAACTCTTATTTTAGTTAGTTAATATCACAGTTTGTATTCTTAATTCCTGCAATAGCCAGCAAGAAAACTAGTTATGACTTAAAATGAATGAACACTAGCACTACCTTGTCAACCAACTACCTCCTACAGCCTGCAAACAACTCTCTTGTAAGGTATATTCTATGACATCAGCACATTATAGTATGGTCAACTTTTACTGTCAAACTAAAAGTGTAAAACAAAGAAAAAAACAAATCCTTAGAACTACACAACTGTTTCAACATGGACATATCCTCTATTTATGAATATAAAGATAAAAGTGACATGATACAAATGTTATAATAGAAATGGCACTCACAGCAACAAACAATGAAAACTCCAAAAATTATACAACTAGGATCAAAGAAAATGGGGCCTTAAATGACAAATCAAAATTTTAAGATAGTAGCCTAATGAGGTACTTACCTAAAGGCAGAACAATTCTTCTTCAAAATCTCTCATGTACAAAAATGAAGCCAAACGAGGACTCTGAGTTCATTTTTTTATATTTGCCACAAGAAATCACTTATAATCAAAAACAACAATTGTGTCAATGATAGTGTAAATAGCATTACCATAATCCTGTTCAGTTCATAACACATGCTCCTAATCAAAATTATACTAGTGTCATTTCCACCTCTCAAATCAGCACAATATAAATGAGCTACCATAACTTTCACAACTCTTCATGATCACAATCAACTTTATTAAGCTATGCATACATCAGGACTAAAGGGAAAACTACACCATTCAAGTTCACTATCACACTATACTAAACATACTTCCTATCATTCATGAATGTGAAATTGCATGCCCTAAACTTTAACAGACCTTATCGACATGCCATATGAATAAACAGTTCAAGGGACACTCTTACAATTACAAATGTTCATTTAGAACAATGAAACAGGTTGAGTTTTTACGATATCAAAGTAAGAAAGTATCAACTGTAGTTATGAAAATATAATGATATATGGGAAATAGCTATTCAAAAGTATATGAGCAAGTTGATCTTTCCTTACACATTACCAGATGACAAATTAGTAATCTAAACAATTTTTGAAGTAAAATCTACACATCTAAAGTAACTACCTCAATATAACAATTAGTCCTTATTTATATTCGACCATATACTGGTAAGCAATACCAAATATTAATCTCAAACTATTCTAAGAATTCATGAATTAGTTCAGCACAATAGAGGAATTAATGTCCAATACACAGCTGGACCAATACCACTTCCTACTAAATGTAATGATAAGCTAGGTTTGGGTAGGTAGCAAGACATGGTTAGGTTAGTTAGGGAAGTGATAACAGCATCACCATGCTTTTAAAATTTCCAATAAGACATTTCTTTTTATAGTAATCAAGGAAACTTTCAAATGCATTTACTAGCATAAGACTAACAGACACAGTCCACTAAAACAGCTATAACTTTTTAACCACTGCTCCAAAATTCGACCACAAGTACTTGTTGGAAAGATCTAAAAAAAACCTAAAACTTTGTTGTTGCCATTTTCACTAATTCTACCATTTACTTGCCCAAAAACATGATTTAAAAACCGTCCAGAAGCTTGTGGCGAGAATTGCTCCTGCATGTTCTTAAAACCCATTTCATGACCCAGTCCTCATGAAATCCCCTGTATACCTCAATGCACATGCAATTCTCATTGATTAAAGTGTCTTAAAGCATTTTGAAATAAATTACCCAACGTATTCAAGTTAAGCATACAGACTCAAGCAACATGACTGTCAAAATTCCAATTGATTCAAATAAAAACATTTCAGCCTTATGCCACATATATAATCAAACAAATATTCTGAAATAAACATAATATTCGACTCAAATCGAGGTTAACAAGATATGATTATCCAACAAGTACCAGACTAATTTTAACTTTATTTAATGATCAATTTAAAATGAAAATTTGTATCCCTGTCCATCCAATTATCTATTAAGTAAAAATTTTCAAAACATTTCCTCATATATCCTTTTCTCTGAAAAAAAAACTGAAATCTCTATAATCAACCATATTAAGAGGAATCAAAAGAATTAAACAAAAAGAATGATAAGTCAACATAAAAGAGGAATTAAATCACGAATCAGATCAAGAATTATAAAAGAAACCAAAACATAATCACTACAAAAACATGAAACATGTAGGAATTTCATTTTAGGATTCTCAAATGATATCACTCACTCTTCAAAAAAAATCACATATAATCACAAGGAAGTAATAGAATACACTTACCTCTGAGTAGACTTCTCTTAGAATACCTTCAAATCCTTGCTTTTTCTTGAAATTCTAGTTCCGATCCTTCTTCTTTGAGATCTTTCAATCGATCTCTTCCCCTTGATCTCTTCTTTCTCTAATCTTTCCTCCTTTCTCAGCTAGGGTTTGGGATAGATCAAATTTCCAGTGAAGCCAATCGAGAAAATGATTGAAGCTCCAATCACATGATCAGGAAAGACAATCAAAATTTCGGTTCACTCTTTCTCTTTGTAACTCGATATCAAATGGATCGAAGAAGGAAAAGAAAACAAAATTGAGGGTTTGGAGTTTTTGAAAACAGGTTTCAATGGCTGGATCTAATGGAAAAGAGTGTGGATCTAAAATGTATAGAGAAGGTAGGTGTGGATAAGGCCGGTCGAAGCTTGGCTGGAGATCGGCCGGTGCTAACCGGAGAAGAAGGGGAAAGACTAGGGTTTGTATTAGGGTATTTTCTTTGCTCTCTCTCCTCTCTCTCTCTCTCTCTCTCTCTCTCTAAATTGACAATGGAAACCTTAGCTTCCAAAAATAAAAAATAAAATCCCAAATGAAAGCCCCCTCTCATCTATTTATAGAGATTTTGCGAAATTAATCTTCCCCCCTAAGTTGCCTAAGCGCCCCCCCCCCCCCCCCTCTTAAATACACTTAACATTGTTTTAAGTTGACAAGAGGTGGTCCATAAAAAAAAAATGTTTAATGAAAAATTAAGGAATAAATTCGTGCCCCTTTAATTGCCCAGGGACACCCTCCTGCAACAAATTACCCATGTTTTATTCCTAACTGGTCACCTCCTGGTCAGGATAATGCACACCCCTTCTGAACTTGCACCACGACACTGTCGCAGCTCCCTCGCTAGGCAAACATGCTCGGATTTCGATGAAATTTTGCGGGGACCTTGGTGGGACCCTAACCTAGCTTGGGGTGAAATTTGGGACCCTAATTCATTCATTTGATGAGGTTTTACACAGATTTGAAAGGTTTAGGGCACGGTCAAAATGGGGTGTCTACACGTCATAAAAGATATCAATTATACAAAGGCAATCAGTGCCAATGTTTACAACAATTTGAGATAAGAGAGATGCGAGCATATTTCGAACCATATTTCTAAACTCCTCAAATGAACCCTCTTTTTAGAAGAGTCAACTTCCAAAGAAAGTCAATTTCCCCAGTGGAGTCTAGAATTTGCTCTCTCAATCTTCAAGTTTCAGCAAAATGTTTTTCACCTGTTAAAGAAGGGTCAATACCCGAAAAACCCCATCAAGGTACTTGAGTTCGATCCTCAGTAAGGAACTCGTACTCCTATTTTTCTTGGCAAGAGAAAGCTAATTCCAGAAAAATTTAAAAATCAAAAAATCGATTCTCCAATCAATAAATAAGTCCTCCGTGTAAGTCTTGTACATTCTTGGCTCTTCATGGTCTACTATTCAGGTACACCATGGACCCTTGCTCCTTGAGTGGCTCTTCGTGATGTCTTTTGGGCTGTATCATGGACCCACTGTCTTTGTTCCTTCTTGGCTCTTTGTGGTATACCATTCAGGCACACCATGGACCCTTGCCTCCTTTGTGGCTCTTCATGATATGTCCTTTAGGGTATATCATGGACCTACTATTCGTGATCTTTCAAACCATCTCCTTTACTTATCATTTGTTCTTCCTTGGCTCTTCGAGGCTTATGGCTAAGGACCCCAGATTCAATGCTTGGTTCTTCACGGTTTATTGTCGTGAACCCTTTATTCCTTTTGGCTAGAATCTTCATGGCTTATTGCCATGGACCCCAGATTCATTGATTGGCCCTTCACAGCTGGTTGTCGTGGATCATTGATTATCTCTTGGCTCTTCATAGCTTACAACAATGGACCCTAGATTTCCATTCTCCTAACAACTCCATCACCCCATGTCTCTCTTGAGAGGCTCTTCATGGATTATCACCATGAACCCTCGATCTCTGCTTGCTGGGCTCTTCGTGACTTATTATCACGAACCCTAGATTTATTGCATGGCTCTTCATGGTTTGACACCTTGGACCCCCAATTATTTCTTGGCTCTTCGTAGCTTATGGCTATGGACCATTGATTTTCAGTTTTTTTTAATAAATCAATAACTCAGTATCTTTTGGCGTTGCTCTTCATGATTTATTACCATGGACTCTCGATTTCCAGTTTCTTAATAATAATATAAAAAAACTTTTCCGCGTGGCTCTTTGTGGCTTCATGCCACGGACCCTCTATTCCCGCTTGCTTGGCTCTTCGCGGTTTATCACAGTGGACCCTCGTTCTCTGCAAGGCTCTTCTTGGTTTGTCGACATGGAACCTTGATCAAAAATTTCCATTCAATTGTTGTTCTTTCTTATCTAGTTTGGTGAAAAGCTGGACCGTGACTCTATCTAGTTATGTTGTCATTATTAAAAGAAGTTAAGTCATGTTTTACATGATTTGTCCTTGCGCAGTAAACCGCTGCCCACGTGTGGATTTTGGTTATAGCTGCCCACGTGTGGATTTAGGTGTACCTGTGTTTTTTCGATGTGTTGCCATGTTATGTCTGGTGAGAGTCTCTCACCAATATGTTTCGAATGCCAGGTTATGTGTCCAGTATTTCACCAAATTAATCATAAGTCATGTTGAATGTTAAAATTTTAAACCCAAAATCCAATTTACCCTTGTGAATAACCGTTTCAACACTAAAAAAAAAAAAAACTCTTTGAGTGTTTGGTTTATATGTCTTTTGGTAAAGTTTCAGTCGATAAAAAAAACTCTTCCAGTGTTTTGGTTTATAAGTGTTTTGGTAAAGTTTTAGTAAAAAAAAAACTCTTTGAGTGATTGGTTTACACCTGTTTTGGTAAAGTTTTAACACAACATTAAAAAAAGAGGTGTATTTGTGTTTTATGATTACTTGTAAGTCCTTGTGGACTGGTTTAGATAGTTGAGTCGTGAGTGTTAGTGAGAGGCTATCTCTTTGAGATGTCATGGTTGTTACCTTAAGAGTCGGTGAGAGGCTATCTCCCTATCGCTTGCAATCTTTGAGTCTTATAGCATCATTTAATTATTTTATCTTTGTCCATACTATTTTAGAACCAAAGACCAAAAAATTTGCTTTGCTCTGTTTTCGGGTCGATCAAAATGTGTTGCATGTTCGGCTTTGGTATTCGTGTGACAAGCACGCTCTGCCAAAGAGGGGCATCTGTAGACACCCCATTTTCACTGAACCTTAATAACCTGGTTCGATTAAAAACTTTTCAAATCATTGAACTAGAGTCCCAAATTTCTTCGTAGAATAGGTTAGGATCCCATGTGGGTCTCTTTAAAATTTCATAAAAATCCGTTGAGGTTTTCCTGGCAAACGAGTACAGTAGGTAGTGTAGTGTAGCAGAAGGGGGGTGATTTTATCCAGTCCAGGGGTAGTTCGGTTAGTGCATTTTGCAGTAGATGGGTGTCCCTAGGTAGCTAAAAGGGTTTGAATCTCTCATAACTTTTTACTAAAACTTTTCTTGTGGACCACCCATTTCTCACAAATTAAAGATAAAGTATACTAAATGAGGGTGTCTAGCAACATTCAAGGGGTAAATGTTTTTACAAGAATCTATAAAAAGGCAATCGAGGTACTCATTTTGGGAGATCTTTCATTTTTGTTAAAGAAACCCTAGCAGAGAGTAAAATTCCCAAATTTTAGAAACCCTAGCTTTGTTCATCTTCTCCATCTCCGATCGATTTGTCATCTTTTCCGGCAAGTTCCGACCATATCTCTGGCCATCTAGCTTAATCTCCGGCTAGCACTTACCACACAGATTTGTCATCTTCTTTTTCATTCTCTGCAAATTCTTTTTGTTCCTACCTTGAAACCCTAGATCTCTCTTAGATACCCTAACCTCAAACCATTTTCTTCTCAGTAATTCATAGATCCTCATCATTTTTAGCTCTGTTGCCTCTTAAATGTTAGAGCTAAGAGAACAAAGAAGAAGGCTTATATTTTTCATTAAAATTTTCATTCTCCTCACTGAAAGGGGAAAATGTCTAGGTTAAACTACAGATCTGAAATTTGAGACCCGGAGAGGGGGAAATTGAAAAAAAAATGATCTTCTCCGGTGATCATTTCTGGCAATCTCACTGGCCTTGCATGTTTGTTCCAATCTGAAAATAGAAGGAGGCTTTCTTAGAAGAGAAGTTAGATCAAAGCAAAGGAGAAAGAGAATCGTCGGATAGCACAAATAAGAAGAAATTCACAGCAAGAATAGAGGTCAAATTTCAGAAAAGAGAGGAGAAAAGGTAAGAGGATTCGATTCATCATAGCAGGTAATTTTTATTTTGATTTTCCATTTCCTTTTTATTTTACATGTTGAATGTTTATTTGACAAATTTTTACTGATTTATTGATCTTAAATTGTTAATTTTTATTCAGAGATGTAATTAGAATCGTTTGATCTAATGATTCCTTCGGTTATAGCATTTGGTGCCAATGTTTTGTAAAAGTTTTGGATGATTATATGAGTTAGTTGTTCAATTTTTGGGAAAATTGATCACAAAAGATTTCAGTTCTATTTCATGTAAAGAAAAAAATACAGGAAATCATATACATAACCTGTGTCTATGGTAATGGTTGAAAGGAGAAGAGTATTGTTCTATTAATAGCTTTAATTTCAATCATTCTATTGACATGTCTAGTGGAAGTAGTTGGAAGGATAAAGTTGAATTAGTGATTTTTTTTAACACAAGTACATGACCTGTGTTTTTTATAGCGTTGAGATTAGCATTAATCAGAATATAGTTGTTGTTCTCATGGAATTGTAGTTGTCATTGTTGGCAACACTTGGTTGAGTCATGGCTTGACTTAGTATTGGCTCGGCATGGCACAGGTTGCTCAACTCTCTTCTTCTCTGGCTGGTGATATATGTCTATTCATATCCCATAGCATTCCTCTACCCTTATTCCCTTCTGTTTATAATTGATATTGGTAACCCTCCTTTCTACCCTCCTCTCCAATTGATATTGGCAGCCCTCTTGCCTTATACAATTCTTTATGACCAATTTTTTTTAAAAAAAATCAACATTGATGGTCAAATTTTCCTAATAGGAAGAGAGACGTATGTGTGGCATAGAATTTCCCAAAACACTATGATTGCATTGCTTTGAGAAAGTCAACATAAATGGTTACTCTTTAAATGCTAGTTGCACTCTTTGAATATGCAATAAGCATGGCAGTTCTTTTCTTGTTTTGTGGACCCCAAACAAAGAAAACGTGGGAGTAGTGTAATAAAAAATTTGAGTTTTTTGGTCAGCAAAGAGGTTCAGGAAGTGAACCTCTTTTTTTGGTCAGAAAATGCTGGACAGGCACCTGTGTGTGCAGGAAATCTATAATTTTTGGGACAAAAAAGAGGTTCAGGAAGTGAACCTGTTAGAGCTGAAATCTGCATGTTCTGTTGTGCAAGAGCAGAGCTGAAATCTGCATGTTCTGTTGTGGAAGAGCCGAGCTGAAATCTGCATTTTCCAGTGCATGAGCTGAAGCATTTTTGAGTCACTAGAATAGAGTAGTATCTTTATAGAGATATAATAATAAAAGTATTTTAAAAAAAAAAAAAAAGGTTAGAAGAGGGAATCCAAAAGGAGATTCTTGTGGGAAATTTTGTAGAAGAGCAAATAATAGAGGGGGAGCTAGGAAGATTTCAAATTTTAAAAAAAAGATTCTTATAAATCTGGGTAGAGGAAGAGAAAAGAGATTTTTTTTATTTTTTTTTATTAGATAAAGAAGAAAAGAAACAGGTTTGCAGCCATTGTAATCCACCATTATTGTCCAATCTTTATTTTTGCCGTATACATTGCTATTGCCTCCGGCCTCTCCTCTACTACTCTTACAGATTTAGTTCTATTATTTTGCCATTATCTGTTTCGCCTCCAAAACCTCAGCTCCCTCATCATTATCACAATAAAACTCCCATCTTATTTCCTCGCCATCAGCCCATCTCCTTACCATCATCATTCTTTCATCTGAATTTTTAAGGCTGCAAAACAAGGTAGAAATTGGGTCTGCAAGTGGAAATTTTCAGCTAGAATTTTAAGAATAGAACAAAAGGCCAAAAAGTGTTTCCAATTGGAATTGGAGTTTGTAAGAAGCACATTGAGAAGAGGATTAGAAGTGGCTTATGTCTCATCAAAAGGTAAATATGTTACCCTTATTCTCTAATTCTATTTTGATTTTGTTCTTGGTTGTATATTTCGTGATTGCATTTCATGATTTCCTTTTTATTAAATTGACATGTGTCTCTGTTTGTTGAGTGAAAATATGTTCATATGTTTTTCAAGATGATTTAAGTACAGTTACATATGCATAGTAGCGTTTCAACCATGTATCTTCAAATGCTTGTTGTCACTCACACTATCATATGTAATAATTGCATGAGCCCAGCCAGCTGTTTTGTAGAAATGACTGTCTGGAAGTATTTTTGTTTATGCTTTGATTCATTGCCGATGAAATCATTATTATCATAATAAGTTCCTTATGAATATGTTCACTAATTAACCTGTTTAGTGGTGGACATTATGAATATTTGATCTTTAAGGTATGGCGAATACTTTGCCATGATGGTATGATAGTTTCATTCTGATCATTTTAAGAAGTCTTTTCGCTAAGATTAGGAGTGAGATTAAGTAAGACCATCAGAAGCATGGCTTAGTAATGCATGTCTGTTTGTTGATGAATTGAGTAACAGTAAGTTCCAAATGAAGTTTTGTTCTAGTTGTGTTAAAAGTCATGATTTTTCATTTTTGGGGTTGTGATGAAAACATTCTGATGGTGTCAATGCTTCTTTTCTTTTTTTAGAGACAAGATTAGTTTGTAAGGACAATTCAAATATTGGTTCGAGTAGTATATCTCTAGTTTTTTGTTATATTTTAGATCCTTGTTTGAAGGAAACAGGTGTTTATATTATTCCAGTTTGTAGACTATTGTTGCATTATTAAGCACTCATCAGTTTTAATAGGCTATACATGCTTGTTTCTTTCATAGTAAACACTCTTGTAGATAAGTGCATAATAACTTTACTAGTATCTCTTGTTAAAGATTGTAGTGCGAATATTAATTGTCAGATGTTAGTGTTGACACTATCTAATCTCAATAACACCCCTATTATCTTTTAGGAGTCTTACTTAATTTCCTTACTCACATCCTCTAAGAGCTTTTTCTCTTGTTGATGTTAGAATTTAGCTAAGTTTTTAGGCCATTTCCTTATTAGAACCCTTGTTCATTGCAAGGGCGATGAAGTCGTTAGCCTAAGCCCATCCTTAGGGGACTTGTTCGGTCTTAGTAGCACTCCTGTCTTTTATTTAGAAAATTTTCTTAGTCTTTTAGACAACCCTCTATCATAGTATAGGGCAATGATAAGGTAACTTGGAGCCCACCTTTGTGTCTAGTAGACTTGCTCAATCTATCTCTTCTTCTTGAAGTTGTTATATTTTGATTTATTTGCACCCCTTCTTGTAGAGTTGCTAGACATGTTTTGGTTTATTTGTCCCCCTCTTATAGAGTTGTTAGACATGTTTGATTTTATTAGTACCCCCCTTTAGACATTATTTCCTCATCTCTTTTAGAGACTAGCTCAGTCTTGTTAAAGTTTACCTATTTGGAATTTTAGCTTTCATATTGGGATGTTTGTTTGTTTGCTTGCTTGGGATCTTAGCTTTTATAGTGGGACACTAGTTTATTTGTTTTGGGATTATTACATTTTTAGTGAGTTTGTTTGTTTGGGGTTTCCCCTTTACCCTAGGGTTTTACCCAAGGGTGTTGCTTTGTGTGTTCCCTTTGGCATTTGACCAAAAGGGTGAAAATATTTTAAAAATCTATGAGCGTAGTAGGAGAGTTTGTTTCTGAACTACATTGGCTTGATCATCTTCCACGAGGTATGTAGTGCATCTTGGGATTCATATCCCAAGTCCAGCCAAACTTTGTAAATAAATTATTTGAATTCTTTATAAAAGCGCAAAAATATTTCAAAGTTTTCTCGATAAACATTGTTTCTTAAAAAGATCTTCCTTTAGAGTTAGTAGTTTGTCCTAGATAGAGTGTTTTAGTTGCTGTGTGTTTGTTTTGTGTTTGTGATGATGTTAGTAGTTTGTTACGCCTCCGTCCGGTGAGTTAGAGATCCACATCGCTGATTGATGAGTAGAATAGGATGCATTAGTTTGACCAATTTTTTCCTTAGGATATACAGCCTAGTTATACATAGGATATAGGAACCACCTGCATTAGCTTAGGGTTAATTTGCATTTAGATTGGGCATATAGGGTGTCTTAAAACCCACAATCCACTGGAATATAAATAATAGTGCAAGAAGCTTTAATAATTAGTCCAGTCTTTTAGGTCGAGTCTAGGATAGAGGTCTAGATATCTTAGGCATCATAGTTTAGAATAGGTGCGAAGAATTACATCCCTCTGATTCTCGTGGAGGCGGGAATACGTAGGCAGCTTGGATGAATATCAGACAATCCAAGAGTCGATGACAACTTTAGAGTCTTAAGGTTTGTTGTTAGTATTTTATTTTATTTTTTTGAGTTTGTGTTTGTGGTTATCATTTTTTTGTGTGTTTTCTTTCAAATTGAGATTATTTACTTATTTGATCACTCACATGCTTAGCTGTAGTTCTTTACTGCTTACCCGTCTATTACTTCTTGATTATATGCTCAGCTATAACTCTTTACTGATTTTTGTTTATTATTTCTTGCTGATTTGCTTAGCTATAGTTCTTTACTGCTTTCATGATTATCTAATTATCATATCTGTTATTTTCTGTACAGACCTTATACCTTTAGCTGTAGCATGTATGTGTTTGTCCACCAGAACCTAGACATCCATTAGGCATGTCACTCATAACCTAGCAATACTTAAGTGACACTCTTCTTTTATTATTTTGTGTGTGCTTGCTATTTCTATCCCCGGGTCATGCATGTTTAGGTAGACATTTTCTCGGGGATATTTGTTCCCATTTCACATGATTTTCACCCAAAACTTTTCAAAGTTAATAATAATTGGCATAAGAGACCAAGTGCTTGCACTCGAGCGAATTGGGGGTGCTCTTCGGACCTTCTCCATTCGTAATCACGCACCGACACATATATATTTCTAGTTATCCATTGCACTGAGGATTTTGTTTGTTAGGGTTCCATGGCCGTATACCATGAATGGCGACTCTAAGTTTGTTTAGATATGGCTCGAATCTGGACTTATTCCCGAATCGAGAGGTATCTCATTTATATCGCCACTCGTGCTATGCTATGAGGGTGGCATCTGTTTTGAGAGTTCCTTGGTAGAGCTCTCTTTCAAGTGGATGATCTAGAGGATGTGGGGGCTTGTCCCCTACCTCTCTCCGGATTGGGGTCCACACATATCAAAAGAAGAACCAGTCAAATCCGCATCAAGGTCTATGCATCGGCTGGGGGACTGCGGGGCGGCAGACGAGACCGAATAGTGGAAATCTCCCTGAACTGAGTCTGTAAAGTCCGTTCGATGCTGCCAATAGAAACATACATGCTCGAGAGCTGCTGTCGGAGACCAGTAGAGTGGGTCGTATGAGCTTCAGATAGCTCAATCAAGCGACTGACAGAGGATTCTAAACTAGTGAAACGATCCCCAAACTGGCTAAGATCAGGAGGGGCAGGCGAGGAGGGCTCAGCGTTATCACCATCGTCATCATCAATAGCAGCAGAGCGAGAGGCGCGATGATGAGGAGGGGCACGGAATATAGGAGGAGGGACCACAAGAGTGGGATTTGCTGGATCCCAGGCAGGTCCGTCAGGCAGAATATTCATCCGAATAAGAGTAACACGATGAATTTTCATGAGGTTCACGCTGGAGGTTGATATTGAAATGTTGAAGAAGTTTGTTGACAATGAGACCATATAGAAGATCCGTGTGAGGACGAGTTTGGGCAGTGGCCATGTGACGAAGAAGAACATACCCAAGGTTGATGCAAAGGCCAGTGATGAGTGCAAACACAAGAACGGCTTCATAAGGATGAACCTTGTCCCTATTACCTGCCCGATGAGTGATATTGTTGTACACGACATTATGAAGGATACGAGCGTAATCATGCAGATGGTTTGTAAGGTCTCCACTCATGTTTGCCTCTTTAATGATGGCACGATAAATAGTACGGCGACGTAAATCATGCTGACCCATGTCGTCATCTGGCCAAAAATAAAGATCACGGCCATCATTTTGAATTTCAAGAATCGTGCAAAACTCAGCAAGGGTAAGATGAAAGGGCATGTGACGAAATTTGAACTCAAACAATCTGTTCTCTATAGAAATACGAAGAGTCGAGAAAAATTCTCAAACAAGAGCCGGGTAAACGAATCCTTGTAGGTGAAGGATCCCGGTTCATCCAACACGTTCAAAATCAGACACAAGAGGAAAACATGTAATGCCACGAAAATATACATACCGTCCAGTGAAGATTTTTCGGGAAGCGGTGCTTAGCACAGGACCCCGCACAGGAGGGGCGGGATGGAGGTGGAGTTGGGTCCCGTGGTGGGGGCGACGGAGAAGATGGTTGAGGTTGTCTGCGCCTTGGGCGTTTGCCTCGAACGGCCCGTGAAGAACTTTCCGCCATTTTCCACACAAAAAGAGGGTTTTGAAAGAGAAGGATTTGGGGTTGTTGAAAGAGAAGGATTTGGGGTTTTTGAAGTGAGAAGAAGAAAGGGGAAAATCGAGAAGGATTAGAGAGTTGTGACAAAGCTAGAAGCGGAATAGAGAAGAAAAAGAACAAGAAACGAGCATAGATGGGGAGATCCAAGAAAAGAGGGAGGGTTGGAAGGTGAGGGAGCAAAAAAGGTGAAGCGTTGGAGAGCGAAGAGAGGACAGAAGGTGAGGATTTTGAGAGGGAAGGATGAATGGAGAAAAAGGAGGAGGGATTAAGGGGTTTTGAAGGATGAAAGAGGTAGAGAGTTAGGGATTTGGAGAGGAGAGGAAGAGAAAAATGAAAAAAAAAAAAAAAAATAGGCGAAACAGTGTGTCGCGCGGACATCCGAATGTTTACGGTCGTCCGAAACCACGGACACCCGTAAACTGCCGTTGTCCGCGGAGGTCACTGTTTTTTTTTTTTTTTGTGACATGAAAGGCTTGGATATACATCAAAATTAGTGAAGGTTGATATGATTGAAGGCTAGATGTTGACCGTGGCCAATGAGTGAGTGGATTTATTTAAGTGACAGTGTCGATCCCATTAACAGGGCATGAGCACCAATTGAGTGATTTTTAAATTATAATTTGAATATCTAGACTTTCAAACAAATCAAGCAATCGGTTAAATTCTTTAACTTGTTGAATTGACCACATATTTAATGCACTCCTAAGATCACAAAAGCGATCTTCATTCAATGGTTTAGTAAATATATCAGCTAATTGATCACTTGTGTTGATGTATTGTAGTGCAATCTCACCTTTAAAAGAATGGTCTCTTAAAAATAATGTTTAATATTTATATGTTTTGTTTTTGAATGCTGAATTGGATTTTTAGTTAGATTTATGGCACTAGTGTTATCACAGCTAAGGGGAACACATTTCATATCTAAACCATAATCTTTAAGTGTGTTTTTCATCCACAAGATTTGAGCACAACAAGCCCCTGCAGCTATGTATTCAGTTTCAGTTTCTGTTGTGGATAGTGCTACAGAGTTCTACTTTTACTAAACCAAGAGACTAGGCATCTTCCTAAGAATTGACAGGTTCCACTGGTGCTTTTTCGGTCTATCCTACACCCAGCAAAGTCAGCATCCGAGAATCCAACCAACTTGAAATATTCAGACTTTTCATACCATATTCCAAGGCTGGTAGTTCTTCTTAAGTATTTGAATATCCTTTTTACCACAAACAAGTGTGATTCTCGCTGGTCTGATTGAAATCTTGCATATAAACAAACACTGAACATGATATCGGGCCTGCTAGCCATCAAATATAGGAGACTTTCAATCATTCATCGATACTTTTTCCGATCTACTTTTGGGCCAATCTCATCCTTTTCAAGCTTGACAGATGTGCTTATGGTTGTTGGTTTAATTGGGGAGTTTTCCATTCCAAACTTCTTGATTAATGCTTCAGTGTATTTTTCTTGGTTTATAAATATTCCATTTTTAAATTGATGTACTTGTAGACCTAAGAAGTGCTCCAGCTCTCCCATCATGCTCATTTCAAACTCTCCTTGCATGCACTTAGAAAACTCTTCACATAGACTTTTATCAGTGGAGCCAAAAATGATATCGTCTACATATATTTGAACTATCAAAATGTTGTCATTTTTCTTTTTAATAAATAATGTTTTATCCACTTTTCCCATTTCAAAGTCCCTGTCTATTAGAAAGGTGCTCAATCTTTCGTACCAAGCTCTAAGAGCTTGCTTCAGACCATATAGGGCTTTTTCAAGTTTGTACACATGGTCTGGAAACTCAAAGTCTTCAAATCCTGGGGAACCTCATGATTCCATCTTTTTTCTTAACGAACAGAACTTGGGCTCCCAAGGTGAAACACTAGGTCGTACAAAACCTTTCTCTAACAGTTCTTCTAACTGATTTTTCAATTCTTTTATTTCCAAAGGTGCCATACGATACGGGGCCTTAGAGATAGGCGTTGTTCCAGGAGCTAGATCAAACAGTAAATTCAACTTCTCTATTCGGAGGTAGACCAGGAAGGTCTTCAGGAAACTCCCTAACTATGGGGATATTCTCAATTTTCATATCATTATCATCGATCTCGGCTACTGAGGCCAAGAAAGCTTCACAACCTTGTCTAAGAAGTTGACAAGCTTGCATAGCAGACAAAACTATAGGAGTCGAGTGAGCTCCACTCCTTTAAGAACAAAACTTCTCTTCTCCCGGAATTTCAAAATTCACTACTTTCTTATAGTAATCTACTAAAGCATGATGAATAGACAACCAGTCGATACCCAAAATCACATCAAAATCAGACAACTCAAGCAAGATAAGATCTACTAACAGTTCTCTATTTCCAATTCTGACAGGACACATCTTACTGATTCGGTTATACATATAGTGTATTCATATAGTAATACAAAGCATTCCCTTTTTTGAAGCCAATATCAATCCATCACATATTTCTCATGATTCTTACCCAATCACAAACTCACATGCTTCCCAAGCGTCCTTAGGTGCATTTGAATTTATAACTGGGCCCTGATCGTGCGACTGATTTTATGTCTTCTCAGGCGTCCCCGATACACACAAACCTATCAAGCGCTTCCTAATTGCTCCTTATCTAAATCCCCAACTCTCACAATCAAAGTCCTTTGTTCAAATGATTCTACCGAAGATCTAAAGCCTAAGCTCTGATACCACTTTCTGTCACGCCCCAAACCCCACCCTGGGCGTAGGACATGGCAGCGCCGTACACCTACAAGACAAGTCTCACGAATGCACAAGGCTACAAAGCAGATAACAGAAATAACCGGGCATTCCATAACTAAATATCAAAGTTCAATTTAATGCAGACCCATCAGAGTCAAATCAAATCTCACCTCTCCCCCAAGGGTCAAAGCAAAAATAAACAATACTATCTTTACATCTTATTCAAAGTACCCACTTCCTAATGAACTGAAAACAAATAAGCTAATCTCTGAGTCAAAATCCAAATTCCAAAACTAAGCGTCCTGCTCCTCGTTAACCTCACGAGGGTCAAAACCTGAAAATATTTTATAACCATAGTCAGCTAAAAAGCTTAGTACATAATAAAATACTACTCTAAGTACAGTCTAAGCATGCCAAGGTTTAATATGGTTCGGATATTAGAGTCAAAGCAGAAGACTAAGTTCACAGCTGAATAATAGGCACAAGGTAAATATGTGTGCATGTTAAATATGGTTCTGAATTAAAGTGCAATAAGCAATTCAATGTCTAAGTTCTGATCAAAGTCAAAGGTTTTCAGAATTTGAATGCTATGGTCAAAGCCATATGGTGTTCAGAGTTCAAATACACTACAGAATCATCGGCATGGCCAGAAGACATGTTATTGTTTATCCACCGACAGTCCACGGTGTCAGAAGACATGTTATTGCTTATCCACAGACAGTCCACGGTGTCAGAACTAGTTCCTCAAGTTCAGATACAAGTCGACAGGGCCAGCATTTTATCCCACTGATGGTCCAGAAGTTCCAGTGTACTACCCCCACGGTGGGTCCAGAGTTGCCAAATGTTTTAACCCCATATGGCAGGGTCCAAAAATCATCCAAGCCTCCACAGAAGTGTTTAGAAGGGATCAAGGGTTCATGTTCAGATAATTTTAATTATTCAAAGGGTTCCAATGATTCAAAGTTCTAAACAGTAGTTTCGAAAGTTCAAAATTCAGAACAGATATTCATAACAGTTATTTCAAAGATTCAGGGTACAGAACAGTTATTCTAAAGGTTCAGAGTTCAGAACAGTTATTTCAGAGGTTTAGAGGTCAGAACAGTTATTCCAAATGTTCAAAGTTCATAACAGTTATTTCAGAGGTTCAGATACCTCTAAATATTCAAATAGTTCTAAAGATTCAAAATTCAAAATGATGGTTCCAAAGGTCTAAAGTCCGGACAGATATTCATACAGTTGTTTCAAAGGTTCTAAAGTAGCAGTGGGTGAAACAAAACGGCATGCTAGACTTAAAGCAAATCCCGAGGTTCAAAGGCATCAATACAGGTTTCCAAAGTCAATAGTGATTCAAATGAGAAGGGTTTATAATACCCAAAGTAGTACGTTATTACGTACCTCAATGACAAAAACTTTTCATTTTTCTTAATCACTTTAGTTTCCTGCAATTAAGAATATGGATATTCTCCATGAGTTCCATTATTAATTTCTCTCCTATCGGACATATATGTCCTCATACTGACATAAGACACCCTTTGGTGTCCCTTCGGAAACGAATCGGTAAACCATCCTAGGGTTCTTTTAGTATTTTTGAAATTTTCATCATTTAAGAGTTCCAAAAGTTTTTGAATCTATTTTTAACAGAAAGTACTCATTTCCGGCATATCCGTAGAGTACAACAGCATCGAAAACGGACAAGAAACGAATAAGTTATGAATTTCCAAAGTTTGGGGAAAAATTGTCGCGATGGACGTCCGGGAATCCATCTGTTGCCAAACTTGGTAGATACAGACGTCCGCCATTTTTCTGGATGTCCACCCCATGCGCGGACCCAGTTTTCCCCGAAACGCGATTTTCACCGTTTTTTGTCTCTAAAATGACCATAACTCCTTCGTTTGGGGTTCAAATTGCGCGAGATCGGATCCGATGGATTCGTATCGACGAGAGGAATCCATCAAACTCGACTTCACGCTCCGAAGTCGAACACACGATTTAAGAAAAATCGATAAAGATTCTTATTCGAATCTCCAAAACAGAAATTTCTGAATTCATATTCTTATTAATCGACTTTGAGTTCATTGGAATCGTAAATCAATATCGGATCCAAGAAAACTCAAGATCAACCCATAGATTCTTGTTTCTAATTCATATTAATCAAAGTTCATATTTCTTTCCTCTTTTCAAACCCTTGTTATAGGGTTCCTCTATGTTCATATCGTTCTTAGATCGAAAATCTTACCTTGGTTCGCAGCTTCGGCTTTGAAATCGCGATCTCCTCGGTCTTCTCCTTCTCTTTCTCTGATTTCTGTCTCTGGGGCTTAACAAAACATTTAGGATTTGTTTAGCCACAAAAAGATGTATTTATAGGCTTTATTAGGAAGCCTTAATCTGAGTCAACTTCAAACGGACAAAAACGCCCCTCTTTAAAAGAGTGGGACGAAAATTTAAAAGGGGGTATTTTGGGTATTTACAATGGAATTGTTATTACAATGTGTTGGCTGCAAAAAAAGAAGAAGAAGAAGAAGAAGACGAAGAAAAACAATCAATGCATGAATTATCCAAGAAAACTTATTAGACACAAATTTAAAAACTCAACCAGATGGCAATATTTTCATCAACCATTAGATGAAGGATTAATGCTATTATGCTATAAACAATAATGAAATAGGCTAACATCTTTGAGCATTGTGGAAGGGTTAGCATCGAACTGAAGATCTCAAGGTTCTAAAATAGAGCACCACAGCATTTTAAAATTCCTCACATACCATTTGAAATCAGCAACTGAAATAAAAGAAAAAAGAAACAACAAATAAATTAAGCTCCACCATTAAAGAACCCCCACCAAACTATGAATCAGCCAGAATTGTCTTCTACATGCACAAGCATACTACGTGAAGGAGAAAGAGGAAGAAACATAGTGGCCAATAGCCAAGATTAATAATTCATGATACAATTACAAACAAGGTCGTTACGACATGCATACGGAAACCAGAGCTATGTTACCAATGGAAGAACAATTAGCATTAAAAGAATCACCAAAACAGTGGCATCACCGGAAAGCTCACGACTACTTGGACAAGGATTGTGTTACGTGCCAAGATGGGTCCCACTTAGAGGGTGGCCGAGTGCACGAGGCTCCCGTCATTGCGGGGTATGGGGAGGGCTAGATGTACACAGCCTTACCCCTTCTTTGCAGCGAACCCGTGACCACCAGGTCACAATGGAGCAACCTTACCGTTGCGCCTATGCTGCCTTTGTAATTCATATCCTAAGACCGTAAATCACCTTTTCTTTGGTTGTGGTTACTCTTCCTGGGTTTGGAGATCTTTGCTTTGGAGGGTAGGTTTCAGGCGGAAGCTGAAGAAGTCCCTGACCGAAGAGATCAGTTGACTTAGAGAAAAGTTCAGAGGTCGTGGTCAGATTGCAATTGCAATTAAGCTCGGCTTGCCGCTATCTACAAGATTTGGCAGGAACTCAACCTTTGCATTTTTGAAAATATCAAGACACCGAAATCTGCTATTTTGCGTGATATTCTCCTGGAGGTTGGAAACAAAATCAATTCTCTTGATCTTGTTGATTCGGATAATCCTCAGAACCAAAAGCCTGCATCTCTGTTCAAATTCCGCTTAATCCCTTCCTCTAAAATTCAAATGTGGTGTCATTGGGACCCCCAGGCTGGATGAGATAAAGATCAATGTGGATGCTTCACTGGACTCTACCGGTGCTGGAATCGGGGGGCTCCTTAGATCCAATTCCGGAGAGTGTAGTACCCTGTTTTCGCTTAATGAATGTGCTGATGAAGTTATTTATGAACTTGAATTAAAAGCAATTGAGAGAGGCATTCGTCTTGCCATAATCCATCGGGCCAAGAAGATCTGGATCGAATCTGATTCTAAAGTAGTTGTGGATATTTTAAATGGTATCAAAGATACCCCTGGAAGCAACTGGAGCGGGTAAGGATTCTGCACTCATGGAGGGAGGCAAATTCTGCAGCCAATGAGGAATTCTGTATTCAACGCTTTAGCGAACGTAGAACTCCGCACTCATGGAGGGAGGCAAATTCTGCAGCCAATTACCTATCTAAGCGAAATTGTAGCCTCAAGGGATGGAAATTAGCCCATCTCTAATCCCTGCTGAGTTGCATACCATCATTGAAAATGACAGACGAGTAACCCGCTACCTCATAATTTGATTTTTCTTCTGTATCTCTTCTTATTTTGTTGGCTGCTTGCCTTTGTTGCCTTCGTGGCCCCCCTTAACCACTTGTATTTATCTTTTTCATGCAATATATCTGGTTGGGGTCCCGCCTAACCCCAACTTAATCATGAAAAAAAAAATGTTTTTCCTGTTAAAATGCTAGTGCATATCTTGTAGGATGTTTCAAAGGCACTGCTTCTAGATGCACATTGTCATGTTATTTCATAAACTTGTACGTTTTCTCCCCAAATCTCGTTTTATTTTCATCTATTTCCATTGCAAGCTTCTAATTTTTTTTCTTCTATTTTAATTTCTAGAACTTTGGGTTGTGGTCTGAGCTAAGGGTTGCTATGGACAAGTATTGTTCTTTAGTTCGGGGGTTAGATTTTATTAGCTTTCATAGTTTAACTTGATTAAGGTTGTAAGTTGAACCCAAACCACATCAACCCGACCCAAAATTACCGTTAGTTATGTAAAAGATATCTTCATAGGTCAACTATTTCCAAACCCAAAACTGTTAGTTGAATGCTTGCTTGCGTTGTGCTTAATGACACATCATTCACACCACACATTCAATTCTCAAGGTAAAATGAGTGCATGTGAAAAACCCAACCCAACCCAACCTAAGAAACTATCTCAAAGTAGGGCAGGGTTTTTTAATCTTGGATTTTTCTATAAAAATCCATACCCAGCCTAATTAACATGAGAGAGTTTCTCGAGTAGAGTAGGGTTCTGAAAAACCCGCCCAAGTTGCAACCCTAATCACGAGATTCATGTAACTCATTTTTCTTATTTTTTCTCTATTTTATGGCATTTTCATTGTTTGGCCTCTTGGAGGGACAGATGAATATAAAAGAATTGTAAAGATGATTTTGTGTTTTTTAAATGGATTCGGATTTATTGGTTGATTTTTTTTTTTTGATAAATTGGAGTTTTCTCTTAATCTTTGTTGATTACAATTAGCCCTAGAACAATGTTTATTGGTTGATGTTACAGGATTATTTTGGTCTAAAAGTAGGACCCATGTGTTAAGTATGAGTGATCTTCAATCTTATTTCATTTTGTGATACACATGCTTGCACATATTTTTGTTTCAAAAATACAGTGGGACCTACAATGTTTGATGATTCAAACCGTTCAATTGTTGGGCCCCAACTTGAATATGCCGTCGCATCTAGCATATGACCATTGATACCACACGAGAGCATCACCTTTCATATTGAGATGACACACTATTAACCTGTCATGCCCCAAGCCACTCACAAACATATTAATTTACAATCACAATGCTTAGGGGTGCGATAGTAACATATACCTGTAAAGTTGCCTTTACAAGCATGCAAGGCTAGCAATAAACAGAACCATGCTCAACAAACTAAATCCAAATGACCATTCAACCTCAAAATAAATAAATCCATTACAATCCATATTCAATTTCTCTCATCCCCATGCTAAAGAAAATAAAGTAAATGACTCTAAAGCTCTCTAATACTCACTAGTAACCTAAGAAAGCAAATAATGAAATCTTCTGATAATCCTCCCTCGCTGCTCCAATGTCAAGATGGAATCACGCCTCAAGATCTAAAATTATTAAATAAGGGTGAGCTAAACACGCTCATGTGATGTAATAAGAAACTACACTAACATATATTGCATCAAAAGCAAAAGCAATCCAAAGACGGTAAGGCATTCAATGGTAACAGTGATTGGTAGTTCAATGGGCATCAATTTCAGAAATAAGACATCATTCAATTTCAATATTTGATATGGGTGTCAAATTCGATAAGTCAGAGTTTCTTGAGATATCGATAGTGCTATGTTTATTGATTCGATATCTGGCTACTATATGACAGTAATTACACTGGCCAGTGGTATCTAAGTGCCAAAGGTATTATGCATTCCCCCATTGGCTAAGGGTCCAGAAATAAACTAACATCCCAAGAAAAACTGATTCGATATTCAGAAGGGTTAGGTATTCAATAGCATGTGGTTCAAAAAGTTTCATAATGAGTGTACAGTCTCAATCTATAAGGTATCATGGTTTTCAATATTCAATAAGGTGCAATAATCAATAATCTGAATTGGTTTTCAAACAGTAAAGCATGTGAACAATAAGAATATTGTCAAAAAGTGTTTGGGATAACCCATCAGTATAGTCCCTTATTACTCACCTCAATTGAAGTTCAAAATCCTTTTCACAGAACACCTTGGTTACCTACAATCAATATTAGGAACATTCCCCATGACTTCCATTTATTAATATCAGTCCTGTGGTTCATTTTTACTATTTTGGAATTATCATCATTATAAAATTTTCAAAACTTCTTGAAACTATTTTTAACAGAAAGAACTCGTTTCCGGCATGTCCGTAGTGTACAAGAGCGTCAAAAAAGGACAAGAAACGAATAAGTTATGAATTTTCGAAGTTTCACAAAATTTCAGCATTCGAACGTCTCTTCGGAAGTCTTAAGGTCGCAGACTAGGTTTAAGAAATTCTACTTGTCCCCCTTCAGAAGTCCTAAGCTATGCTTCGGAAGTCCTAAGATCGCGGACTGAGTTTTTCCAGCAAAATTCCTGATTCTTCCCGAAAACTTCAAAAGGCCATAACTTTCTCGTTTTAACTCCGATTCGCGCGTGGCTGAATCTGTTGAATTCATATCGACGAGAGGAATCCATCTAATCTAACTTCACGCTAAAAATCCTCAGATCTAATTACCAAAATTTAATAAAAGTTTTTAGGGCATAAGTCCAAAACTAAATTCTTAGGGTTCTATACACGTTCTTAATCTCTTAGGGACTTATAGATTCATCCCTTAGATTATTGTAAATCATCCCGATATCTTAATCTTATTTTCGATCCTTCGATTTCTTGTTTTAGTTTTCTTTAATTACATCGACATATTATAAACGTGGGTTTAATTTCTTACCTCGATTCGCGTCTCTGATTTCTTGGCATCGATCTTCGTCTCCTTCGAGGTGCGCTACTACCCCAAGCTACACTACATATGATCTTGAGAATAATAAGTGGATCCTTCGAGGTCCCTAGTGCCAACTGAAATGCATTCAGCTTTTTCAAGTTTTCTTTCAATGTTGCAATGTGGCTATCAGTAATTTCTTTTAGCACATCATGAGAAGCTTAAAGAGTCAGCTCCCAGTCATCCATTTGATTTAATTTTGTTCCCTCAGCTATTGGATCGTACTGCTTTGATATCCAATTGATGCGATCCTTTTTCTATATTCGCCCAACCTTGAAGATGAAGAATTAGGCTCTATTCGAGAGGATCCTCTACTATTCTATTCAAGAATAAAATAAAGAAAAATAGTAGCCCACAACGTGAATCCTTCATTGCATAGTGATCTTTAAATAGATAGTAAATCCAAAGACACTTGCTAGTACTTGACTTAGATTTCTACTTGTACTTGACTCCCACTAGATAAAGACAATAAATTAATATAGAAATGAAGAAAATCATATCATATTTATCCCAATTCCTAACATCTTTGTAAGCCCAAGGGTTCCCATGGGTTCAATCATTCACCTTACCTTCTTGTTTTGATGCTAGCAAACCCAAATTGATTAGCATTTATGGACTAATGTGTTGCCTTGCGATGTTGTGCTCTATACAGGAATTTCATATGTCAATCGCCATTACACAACTCATCTCAACACATGGCTTGCAGATCCACACACACAACGATCGAAGAGCTTGCACTCACAATTAAGACATTATCATATGGACGACGTTCAAGTCAAGAAGCTCGAGATAAAGATTCCACAAGTGGCCTACTCAAATGTCAAGAAGAAGCTTGGAGTTGAACATGCCATGGTGACACCTCATGCACCTCTCAACATGTTTTGAAGATTGGAGGGAGTCACAAGAACTAAGTCAAGTTCAAGATGTTCACTCACAAGTGAAGGAGTCCAAGAAAGTGCCAAGGAGCGAAGTCATTCCAAGAAGACTCAATGGTTTACACTTTTAGAATGTATTTTGGAGTCCTCTTGATTTTATGTTAAATGCACTTTCAATAGGTTTTCAAATGGTTTTCATACTTAACTTCTTATATCTTTGGAAACCATTAACATACCCAAAAATGTGATTGAAAACCTATGACTAAAGCTCAAAGACCATGGCCCAAAATCCCTGATTTTTATATGTTAAATGGATTTTCAAACAAGGCCGGTAAACCGGGGTGTACCGGGCGACTGCGGAAGCAAGGCTGGAAATCCAGCACTTGCGTTCCAAAGGCGGACCGGTCGACAGGAGTAAGCCGGGCGACCGCGGAATTATTTCTATCAAAATAGAAACAATCCATCACAGTTTGGGCGGGCGACCGCGATGAGCTGGTCGACCGCTGATAGTGTTTTGTGCTTAGATTTTAATCAAACAGGGAGACCTCGTTGGACGACCGCCACTGGCTCAGTCGACCGCGACGATTTGAAATTTGAAAATAAAAAAGAGAGCCCGATAAGGGCTGGCGACCGTCGTACCTCGCTCGACCGCGCCATTCTGAAAAAGAAGCCGTTGGGGCTTGCGAGGTTTGACTTTTTCAACCAAGTTTTTTACGGTTTTACCCCCAAACGGTCATATTTCTTCATGAGCTATATATACACTATCCAAACCTTTCTAAACAAGCTTTTGAACATTTTGAAATATCAAATCCCATAATTTTGAGCTAAAACCTTCACATCAAAAGCTAAACCTCTTTGAACTTGTATTTTTACATTCTATCAAGAGGATCTCCATAGGCTTTACATTTTATCTATTCCTTGCGTGTTTGTGAGCTTACAAAGTTGTAATCCGCCTATCAAGAGGCTTTGAGAGAGTTTTATTTTTAGTTATTCATTTGTATTGAGGGTCTTCGATTCGGCCCGGTAAGAAAGGAGAATCTAGAAGAGGGTTTTCGCTTCGGCCTTAAGGAGAAGCTTGATTGTATTTGAGGGTCTCTGATTCGGCCCGGTAAGAAAGGAGAATCAATTGTAAGAGGGAGTGTGCCTTGCAAGGCTTTGTGCAGAAATGGTTTGTCCACTTTGAAGTTGGAAGAGTTGGATGTACGGCTTGGAGATTCGCCATTGAAGAATCTCAACTTTAGTGGAGTACCCAAGGAGATCAACTTGGAAGAGTGGAGTAGGTCTTGTGATAGACCGAACCACTATAAATCTTGTGCCTTGTGGTTGCTTCTTCTTCTCCATTCCTTTGCACATTTGGTGATTGGTAATCTCTACCCTTGACTTATATTTATGTTTTGTTGAACGAGGATTGAGTATATAAGCATAAAGTAATATCTAAACCCTAGCTTTCAGTATATTGATTATTTGAACAAGGATTAAACTAATTAATGCTTAATTAGAAAATTAATTTTAATAATCCATCTAATTAAGCAAAAAAAATTAATTAGCCAATTCACCCCCTTGTCACACTTGCATTTCAATCTTCAACTATCAACAAATACATGTAATCTTCCTAGACTTGTGAAATTCAAACAGCAGAAAAAAATACCAATACCAAGAGATGAGATATGTTGGGAAAGGAGGAATGGTCGCTAAAACATTCTGTGTTTCCATTAATGGGAAACGAATTTTTTCGTTTCAGTTTAGACGGTTTCTAGTGCAAAACAAAAAAACAAAAAAATAGCTCTTTTAAACTTTGATTCTATTACGCAAACATATCTTTTCTGATTTTATGACAATTCTAATTATCTTCCTGTTGTTATAAAGCTTTTCAATATATATAGAAACCAAGTAAAGAATTACAGAGAATAGGAGATAATAATACATAAAAGTTTACCAGTCTTTAATACAATCATTTCAACTTTACAAACCTTTAGGAAGGAAGAAGTAATGGTAATAGAATAACACTTGTATTTATTTAAACTATACTCAGAAGCTCAGTGTCTTCAGTTCTATGTATCGAAAACTATATACTTCAATTAAACTATATACTATCAATCTTCCTTCTTCCTAGATCTCTCTCTCACCTTCAATGGTAAACCTCCTTTCATCCTTAAGGTCAAAGACAACACATGCTCAGGACACTGGCCCTTACCTTCAACCTCAATTTCAAATCTCTCAATCACACACGCCACAATCGACTTCATCTGTATATACGCCATCTCCTTCCCTAGACACATCCTCGGACCCGCATGGAAAACTGGAAACCGGAACGGGTTTTCCGGCCGAAACACGCCATTTTCCAACCACCTTTCCGGCTTGAAACTCCTACAATTTTCTCCCCATATACTCTTCATTCTCCCCATCGCATAAGTATTATATGTAACAGACCAGCCTTTTCCAACAAACGTTCCATCGGGCATGACATCATCTTCTAAACAAACTTTCGTGTCGACGGGCACAGCAGGGTAAAGTCTCAAAGCCTCAGAAATCGAGGCATGAAGATAATGCATCTCTCGTAATTCTTCGAAACTGAAAGTTTCATTAGGACTTTTGTTCCACTCCCCATGTTCTTGGTGGTTTTTGCCTACATTATTACGTATTGATTTAAGCTCTTCTAATATATTTTTCTCTATCTTTGGTCTCGAAGCGAGTAGCCAGAAGAACCAGGCTAGGGAGGACGAGGTCGTGTCACGGCCGGCGAGGATGAAGCTTACGATGATATCTCGGAGGAATTCCTCTGAATTATTATCCTCGTTTGAAATGAATCGTGAAAGAAGATCACTATCTTGGGGTGTATTCTCTTTATCTTTCTTCCTTGCTCGTATGATCTTTGTGGCGAATTCATGGACGGTTGAGATTGATTCTCTTAATCTTCTCTCAGAACCCACATTGAAAAACTTCTTGATCTTCCATACGAAGGGCAATGCAGACATGAAGCGGCCGGCGCAAAGGTTTGTGGCGTCCTCGAATGCTTTAGCAAATTCCGGCGAGAGCTTGCCGGAATTACATGACTCGCTCGCATTGAGGCAAGCGGGATCTTCATTGAAGGCAACTTTGCATACGTTGTCGAATGCGAAGCATTCGAGAATGTCTTGTAAATCGATTATCTCGTTGTTTTTTGCGGCTCTACATAGCAATGGAAGTAAGCGATTTCGTATCTCTTGTTGGACGTTCTCCATAACGAAATTTCGTAGAGATTTCGTGTTGAATTCGAAGCTCGCCGTCTTTCTTTGCAACTGCCAAGTAGAAGAGAATCAACTAAAATAATTTAAAGCATGAATAAGAAGAATTAGTACCAAAAAAGTCCGACAGTCAGCCGCATTTCAAAAAAGAAAAAGAAAAAAAAAGCCCCAAAGCCAATGAGGAGAAGAGTTCAAATTAAATGTACATCGATTTAAATCAGTCATCTAAGGAGCCCACCATTGACCAAAAATTAGACCTGGCAAACGGGTGGGTCGGGTCGGGTCGACCCGCGAGTTATGTGGGTGCGGGTCACGCGGGTTGCGGGTCAAAATGACCCGCATTCCTACGGGTCAGCAACCGGTGACCCGTACCCAGTGCGGGTAGGTCGGGTCGACCCGCAATTTTTTTCAAAACAAAGTTTTATTGGGCGGTGATAAATTCACTCCCTAATTTTCAAAATGGACGGTCCAGCCTACACCATAGGATGATCCAAACTGTTCATTTGATGGGACACAACGTAAATAGATCGTGCCCCAAAAATCATTGCCATAGGATGATCTCAACCGTTCGATTTATAGAAGTTTTCTTCTTCCTAGAGCTGAAAATATGTTCTAATGGCAACGATCTGCAGCAGAGAAGCAAATGTCTGAATAAAATGAAGCATCAACAAATTTATAGAAATAAAGAAGAAGAAACAAACAGCTTTTTTTCTCCAGAGATTTCACTTTTTCCTAGTAAGAAATCTTTGAAAAGCCTGACATGGGTTTGAACTAGAAGAGGGAGACCAACATTATCATTCACTCAACAGCAGGAAAAAAAACAACTTTTTTATGTAGAAAGAAAGAAAACCAAAAAAGAAGGAAAAAACTTAATTACGATATTTTGTGCTCGTATGAAGCTTGGGATCAATCCGATTCCGAACCTCCCCTTTTGTTTTGGCGTCTTCACGCTTCACGCTTCGGTTGCTCTTTTCTTTTCTCCTCAAAGTCTCAAACCCTAACTAGTAAGTCTCTAAACCCTAAAAGTACAAACGACTGAACGAGAGAGTCGAGAGACTCACTCAAGTCAGTCAACAATGTTTTGATCTTAGCCCTTGATCTCCTTGCTCTCTCTCTTTCTTTTAAAATAAAAATATTTTTAAAAAAATCCAAAACACCCGCGGGTTGACCCGACCCGACCCGTGTTTTTGCAGGTTGGGTCACCCGCGGGTGAGTTTTGGCGGGTCACTAAAACTCAGACCCGTACCCGCAAATTTGTGGGTGGGTCGGGTCGACCCGCGGGCACGGGTAGCTTTTGCCAGGTCTACCAAAAATTCATATACTAATTATCAATCCTAAACGTGTCTTTCACACTGAATGGAAAATTAAGAATTAATCAAGAATCATTCTTGTTTAATTAATCCATCTCTGGGGAGTGTCTTCTTAGGTTGCATTCTTCAATGATTTTTTAATTTCAACTTTCTGGAACCGGTGGAAGTTAACAGAAGTGATCCACTTCCTTGCAAAAAAGCTGATTTTTATCTAGTGATTTGTTGAAATGGCTAGAACAGGCTACGTTTGGAGAACGCCATTCCAAGGAATTTTTATTTTGGCTCTGTTTCTTTGGACGTAAAATATGCTTTTATGTTCAATATAAAACTTACCTTGTGAATATACTACAAGGAGCAGCCATAGTTAGCAAAACTCATTCGCCAAAAAAATGGGATTGGCAAAAATTCGAGTTTAATACGGTATTGGTTAAAAAAAACGTAGTTAAAAAACGGAAACACAAGAAACTGAGTTTAGAATTTTGTCATTTACAAAATATAGTGGGATAAAATTGGAAATTTGGCCCAAAAAATCGTGTTTAAAACGTTTAAAACTCATTTTAAACGTGTTTAAAACCGTTGGCTCAAAAAAATGGAGTTTTATTCGTTGTGAAAGTTTTAAACGGCACACCAATAAAACGCGTTTTTTTCAAAAAAAACGGAGTTTAAAACGGAGTTTTGCTAACTATGGGGGCAGCTACCCCACCCCTTGTAGCATATTTACACTACAAGGGGTGACCCGGGAAGAAAAGGGAGAGAGTATATCACGTACCTTAAAATAAGGCGGGGAGTGATAAATCCATCCCCATATATCTTAAATCTACCCCATATAGGGCAGTGCTTAGAGAGAGAGAGAGAGAGAGAGAGAGAAACATGGGTTCGATTTAAGATATTGGGGGGTGGATTTATCACTGCCCTAAAATAATATTATTTGGAAATAAGGACTAATTTTAGAAATTATATCTAATGGCTTCTAAAGAGGCCTTTATGCCCCATTTGCAAATAAAATAAAATTAAAATAATTTAATTGCAAATAAGGACTAATGCCCCATCTCCAAAGTTGCCATACATCGCTTATTTATAAAATTATTATACTTTTTTTTTTAAATGGATAAAATTATTATACTAATTGATAAAAAACTATGATAATAATAATTTGTGAATAATCATGCCTAACTTGATCTATCATCAACTCCGCATTTCTACTTCTTCCTTCATTTTTTCATATCTAACTTGTGAAATCATATGCATCTAAGATTATTTGCAAAACTATTATACTAATTACTATAAAAATAATAAGGGAAGTGATATATTTGCCCCCATTACACCCCATTTAGTGTATTTATGAGTACATTTTTACACTAGAAGGGGATGGACCAGGGAAGAAAATGAGGCAACTATATCATTTCCCTACTAATAATTTGTGAATAATCATTCCTAACTTGTTATATCATTATCATCAACTATTCTCTTCTGGGTCCTTTTTATTGCCTTCTCTTTTCTTATTCAAAACCTACCACAAATGAAAGAAGACATGTTATTGAATTCATGGCACTTAACACTATACCTTCCATAGGTGGCCATCTGAATTGAAGATCCCTCGGCCGAGAAAGTCTTCTAACAGAGCGATGAATTCATCGCCTTTCGGGTAGTTTTCGAAGTTAGTTTTCAGCATGTATTCAACGTTTATCGGATTGGCCGTGACGACTCCTTGAAATTTTCCGGGGTGTCGGAATGTGATAGTGTTTGTTGGATGTTTTTCAAGGAATTCGGTCAACCAGTCGAGGAATCGGTGGCGGTTTCTGATAAATTCCGGAAGGATTCCGAGGACTGGGTAGGTTCTAATGCAATTGGATTTCTTAGAAGAGTTTTGGTTGCAGAAGATGATGAAGAGGAAGATGAAGAGAAGAAAGAAGAAGAAAGATTGAAGGGAAAAGAGCTCCATGATGGTTTGTTTTTTGTTCTTCCTTTCTTTTTCTTCTTTGGTTGTAGAATGAATGGTTGGAATGTGTAGAGTTAGTGATTTTTGTAGTTGGAGGTAACAGGAGAAAAGACCTTTCTAGGCATAACGAGGTTAAGATTTTCTCCATCAATTGTTGGCCAAATTTAGAGTCACAAATTGGCATTTACTGTAAAACTATTTCTTGAGGAAAAAATTTTCCTAGGAAAAAGTTTTCTCTCCATAATGTAGAGGGAAATGATAAATTCCAGGGATATCAATATAAATTAAGGCTACTGATATAGGCACTGCCATGTTTTGATAATTGCACTAACTCATCTAGTCTTTTCTTTCTTAATTTGATTTGAGAGTTTTTTGGGAATTGTGATAACCTTTAACAGTTAGGTAAATACTATAAGGCAAGGTAGTTAACGTAGACAGTTGGTTAAATACTAAAAGACAAGGTGAGTTAGTGCTGCTATCAAAACATGGTACCTGTGAGAATGGTTTCTTTGAGAATGGTTCACTGCTTGAGGATAAATTCACCCCCTTTAACATTTTTATTTGCTTTTAAAACTTAACGGATAACGTTAAAGGGAGGGATTCTATACGTCAGAGGGGGGGGGAATATCGTTACCAATTAAAAGTCTCTGTAGACAAAACTTGAACTTGGGTGGCTCAAGTCACGTTTTTTCATGTGTAGTCAAACAACGAAAAAGCATGAAAATTTGGAAAAGTGTTTCTTTTCCAAACTTTTCCAAAAAATTCCTAAAATCCAAACTAGGCCAAGTCTCCTTCCTTCCGAGGTGGCTAATTATAATTGAATTCCTAAGTTGGGATGTTCCGATCGGCACCCTCTAAACCCTAATAAAATTATTATGTGAATATATCTCTCTACCGTTGGCATCCCTATTTTGCTAATAAATAATAGGAATACTTGAGTGGCCCCAAAGTGATATAAAAGAATAATGATATGGTAATCGAGAGTGGAACCTGATGATACCGAAATTCGCTCTACACGATCTAGTAGTGATAGAGTTATTCATGTAAGCAACTTGTACTCACAGAAAGGTGTTAGTAGTACCGGAATTATGATACTTCAATATGTAAGCTAGAAATTGGAATCACAGGTTAATTGAAGGGAAGGAGATGGGATTCAGAAGCATTACCAACGAAGAATAGGAGGAGATGATTTGACTGAACCTAGTCTTCCCAAACTACCTACGTACCCCTTTTATTGAGGATCAAGTCTAACGTAGTTCCATTATGAAGGTAAGAGTCCCTTTTTATAGAGAACAGAGTCCACAATAGTTAGAATCTTACTGTTTTTAGAAGTCTTGCCTAATTGCTCGACTTCCTTGGGAAATAAGTTTATATCTATTTTTAATAGATCTCTTATTTCCCTTAACGAGCAATTTACTTTTAATCAACTTCCCTTAGATAGAAAGTCACCGCCTTTGGGTACATTGCCTCTATAAGAGACGGTTTCCCAATTTGGATGTTACTATTTAGTCGGAGAGGATAATACTTCGTTATCCTTACATCTAAGACTCAAAATCGGTTTCTAAAGATTCGGAAGTGCCATGTGTCGTTCATCGACGGTTAGTGCCGATTTTACCCCCAACATATTTCCCTCCACTTCCTCGAGCCTCCTATGGGTCGAGGAAGTAGTTTGGATATTCCTCTGTTCCATTGGGAGTTTCTTCGGTACCGATGGTGTTATGAACGCACATTCGTAAGGATCAATCCAATCTTCAATACTCGACTGTATTTCTCTGTTCATATTATGAAGAATTGTCGCATTACTTTCGATATTTGAAATGGCGGTTTGTAATGACGTGACGGGGAGGAACCCCTTCATAATGGGCGACGTACATCGTTTCTTGGGGCAAATGGTCTTGTGCCACGTGGGAAGAAGGCGGGGAAAACCCAAATGTGTGCCTTTTTTTCCTCTCCTTTCCACTTCTATAAGGGATGTTCTTTCCTCTTTTTAATCACCAAATCTCATTGACGGTGACTTGGATTCCTTCTTTTGTCCTCCTCCTACTTTTCCCTATTATCCTTTTCTGCAAACTCCATGGCCCAAGACTTGGATCTTTCTATCCCTGGGCTATTCGCAGCCCAAATACTAGACGTTGATGCCATGCCTGAGGCACAGGTTGTCCTCACACCTCCATTGGAGCCGTCAGTAGAACCGGTGGCGAAAAGAACCAGGCGAGCTTCCTTGGGGAAGGAAGTAACGAAAGAGGAAGAAGAAGTGAAGGAGGAAGTTGTTGTGCCCCCCGCTCTTTCCCTACCAACACCTAGGAAGAAGTCAGCGAAGGTTGCCCACGCCCCTCTCCCTCCCAATCGGACAATCAGTGTGAGATGTCCGATTTGAAGGGGTTGCGGTTTTACGCTCGCAACTACCGGCACTCAACGAGGCGTGCTAAGGATCAAAGCTTGGGGTTTGCCCGACGGTTTGTACAACTGGCAGAGGAGTTGTGCGACATGGAGATGAAGGCGGCTTTCCTGGAGGAAGAGAATGCAATACTGCGTTCCCGCCTTGAAGCTCTCTCGAGGAATGCTGGTCCCTCGGGAACTCCTTCTGCGGTAGACTCCACCGAGTGATTTCCCTCGGGGCCTCGGGTTTCCGATCTAGTTATCGAGGGGACAAGAGCATTGTTCTTTGCACTTCCCTATCTCCTCAGATTCCGAGGCAGGCTCCTTTTTGTCGATGACGAGGACGTGAGTGATCTTCACCCTCATTTTGTTGACTACAATGATCTCTTTTTTTGTCTTGTTTACTTTTTGTTTTTATGACGCTGACCTCGAATTCCCCCAGATGTAATCAGTTGGACAGATTAATAGGAATCTTACTTTACTTATATCTGTCACTCATGTAGTTCCAATTTCTCTTTGAAATTAGTTCACACCAATGCATATTCACCGTGTCATGAATCCATTCGGAATATCACGTCTCCACCCTGTAACCCGTCGATAAGAATATGGGTAAATGTGTGAGTAGGTATTCATTTGACGGTGGTCCACTACCGTTTGTTTGAAGATAACTGTTTTTGCCACTTTTCTCTTGATCGGTACTGAATAAAGGGACCGAGTCTTTTAGCTTTTGAAGGTTAATGCCTTGGAAAATGGCGCTTTTGGTTATTATGGCAACCGCCATTGGTTTCGGCGCAATGATGGGAGACGTCAAGCGCCAATGTCTAGGGGCGCGACACGTGTTCCTCTTCAAATGGTAGCCTTGATTTTTCCCGCCCAAGGGCTTTAATCCATATACAAGGCATTTTTATCTTTCACTTTTTACCCAAGTCTTTTCTACCTATCGATTTCGCTTCAAGGGTGGTGCCAAAGAATAGCGAGACTTTTCTTGCCTTGGAAGGTTCATCTGGTATCTTCGTTCCTACAAGAATCAATAAGTCCTTCTCCTTCTTGCCTCTTCGATTTTTATTTTTAAGCATGTCTGGCGCCACGGACTCTCAAAACCCTTCTAGGAGCGTAGGCCCTATGGAGAACTCTGAATCTCCTCGTAAGGTAGATTGAAACGAAGAGGTTAGGGATGAGGCTAGCGCTAGCGAGCCACCGACTCCAGCAAAGTCTAGCAAGAAGAGGAAATCTAGTAAAAAGGAGAAGGCTTCAAAAGTATCAAAAAGGACAAGGGCTAACTCAAGGGCTACCACCAGCGTTTATAGACTTGGTCAAGTCCCTGCTGACCTGGTGATGAAGAAGTCGATAGGAGAACAACATGTCTCCTTGGTCAAAGAGTCGGCCAACTTTTTTGAGGCCATGGGGAATGTTGGGGGACCCAATAGGCCGGAGGTAGTCGTGACTCAGGTTTGTACCCTGATAGGGAGGAACATAGATGACATTCGTAATGAGTTCCTCATTCCTGATGATGATTCCATCCGGATACCCAATTCCACCGAGCGAGCCTGTGAAAGCTCAGTGTCGGGCGAAACGGCTTTTTATCTAGAGCCTTTTAGAGGGGGTTTACGATTCCCCTTATTAGAAATGATCCCATCGTTATTCGGGTTCTACGGCATCGCCCCCTCCCAGGTCTTTCCAAACAGTTGGAGGAACTTATTGGCCTACTTGGCCAAAAGTAAGATTTTGAATGCCGATGTATCGATCGATATCTTCCGTCGGTGCTTTAAACTGGTGGATGATGGGGAATGGTTGACCTTTAGACATCACTGAAACATTATGATCGGGGCTAAGACCCCTTCTTCAATTAAAGATTGGAAAAATGAGTTCCTATTCATTCGGCCACCTACCCATGCTGGATGGGATTTTCCCTTCGATTGGAGAAAACCCTCAGCCGACAGATTAAGTGTTTTGCCGAAACTAAGAGATATGGGGAATAAGATCTTTGGGTCCATCTCGTCGGGCTTTAAAATTGACACCCGGGAGTTCAAAAACCAAGAGAAGCTCGTTGAATATGGCCTATGCGGCAAGGTTATTCGTACTAGAATATCAAGGGGGTCGGATCCTCCAAGAGCGATAATTCTTGTTTCTGTACCTATTCATTCAGTTGCGTCTCCTTTGAAGAGTCTAATAATTATTATACTCCTTTGTGCAGGAATGTCTTCTCAACAAACGGGTGTTCCCGAGAGGAAAGAAGTTCTTGAAAAGAACCAGGTTCCTAAAAAGAGCAAAGAGTCCGAGAAGGATAAAGCTCCTGAGAAAGGTGTAGCTCCCTCACGACCCACCCCAACTATATCGGTGGCAGCACTAGAGAGGGCTCGAAGAGCCAGATATGGAGGGAACCAATCCGGCACCGCTCCTCCTTTGACGTCTCTTTTTGGGAAGTCGAAAGAACCGTTCGGAGCAGAGAGGCCTGACCCAGGGAAGAAACTCAAAGAGAGCACTCCCGAAGCACCGACTGATAGAGGTCCTAGCGATCTTCCCCCACCGTTACTGTTAACAGGAGTAGGCGAACGCAGCTTCTCTCTCACTGGGTTGAAATACCATAGAATGAGGCCAAAATTTAGGGCGAGCTATTCATCCCTACTTGGAAGGTCGGAGACAAAGATTCCACCATTCATAACCAACAGGTTGGCGTGAAAATGTACTTGAGCAGCGTGCTTCCAAGTGATAAGGAAGAGTTACGGAAACTAAGTTCCGGGGCTTTAAGCCCCTCCTTCCTCCATCAACATAAAATAGTAAGTATTACTAAGTCTGTTGCTTTTTCCTTTTTCTCTTTGTGCCGCTTGGACTTATACCTTGCTATCCTTTATTAGATGAACGATCTCAGTGCCATGGCTTCCAACCGTATTATGGACACTTTGGCGGACAATCTAAGGCTTCGGGATGCGGTTAGCGGCCTAGAGGGAAGGAATGGTTCTTTAGAAGATAGAGTTGCGGAACTGGAGAAAAAGGAGAAAACCGATGAAGAGATCATTGCTGCGCTCAGGAAGGACTTAGAGGACACGCATAAGAAACTCAAAGGGTCGGAGGAGGCCCTTAGCGATCTAGTTCAAGATCGGTCAGTAGTCGAGGCGGAGGCAATCTCCAAATTTAAGGAGAGTGAGGATTTTGGCTTTGAAGTAGCGTTCCATGCTCTCGACTTTGAGGTGAGGGGGTTCGAAGAATGCAAGAAGCAAGTTCTGCAGATTATGCCCAATTTTCAATTGGAGCGCTTCACCGCCCCTAAGACCAATACCGTGGCCACTACTCTCCGCCCATGACCGAGTTAGATCGTTAAAGTCTTCTTCCACTAATTTTTAAATCTCCTTTTTGGATGCGCTTGAAGCGCAAAAAACTTATTTTTTGGTCTGTAATATTTGCCTTCATGGTGAGGCATATACTTTATGATGTTGTACCTTTATGGTGCCTATTGGGTAGGTACTTATGAGTACCTTTTATTTATTTATATGAACACGATGCACGAGTTCCGTTCCTCATCTCTAAGGGGGGAATGAGGCTCATACTCTTTGATTTTATGAACCTCTCGCCTTTCCTCTGTGAGGGGCAGGGTTTTCTTACGCTTGTCATTTCCTCTCTCATTCTTATTTACAAATAGAAAGGGGGAATCTGAGGTAGAGGAGCGGCCGGAAGGTCGGTCCTGTGCCTTTTTACTAGAAGTGGGCAGGACGTTCGGTCATGTTCCCTTTGTATTTAGGGATACGCTCTATCATCCCTTTATAAAGGCAACAATTTTCGGGTATTCCCTTTATGCTTTGCACGTCGATCGTCTTTCTTCAATTGATTAGTTCGAAGTCGACCGACCCGCCCTCCTTTATGACGAGGGAACTCATATCCAGTGATATTTTTAGTGGTATCCGGGATGATCAACCTCAGTCGCACTTTACATATCATCTGGTTGATCCGAAGATCTGGCCATTAGGTCCTCCTGTCTAATGGGTCGGACAAGGGCCTCACCCTACTCGGCCGGTTTAAATACTCGGTTGGTGGGCATTAACCTTATGAGGTTAATTAATGTAATGGCATCGAGTCCTCTTGTCTCAAGGGTCGGACAAGTACCTTACCCTACTCGATCGGCTTCTTTGCTAGGTCGGTGGGTGTTAACCTTGTGAGGTTAACTATACAATTTATATTTTTGAAACATAGGTATGTAAGAGCTTTGTCTCTACCCGTTTTAAGGGTTGGACAAGCGTTTTACCTTGTTCACTCAGTTTGCCTACACAATTGGTGGGGACTGAAATTTTTTATTTAATATTTTCAAGCATGTATAGAAGCATATTTCATACATAGAAACATATAGGAACACTTTTGAAACAAACTCTAAACTTTATTTCATTAAGTTAAATTCCTAATTACATTCTTTCCGGAGAATTGTCTCTACTTATTCCTGCATTTGAAAATAAAACAAAATAATAAAAGCAAATAAAGAAAAACGAACTAGACTTACTGATAGAATTTCGTTAGATTTTACATATGCCATGTCCTGGGAATCGGTGCGCTATCTAGATTTTCCAATTTGTAGGCTCCTGGGCGTAAGATCCTTGTAAGTCTGTAAGGCCCTTCCCATGAGGGGGGCGAGTTTTTTGGCATTTCTTGGGTCTGAAACCTCTGCCCGACAGAGTACCAAGTCTCCTTCTTTAAGAGCTCTTTCTTTCATCCGATGGTTGTAGTACCGAGCGACCCTTTGCTGGTATGCGACGACTCTGATCTGAGCATTCTCCATGGTCTCTTCAATGAGGTCAAAGCTGCTTCGCATGAGTTCGTCGTTCATATGTTCCTTATAGCTCTCGACCCTTGGAGAAGGGATGGCTATCTCAAATGGAATAATCGCCTCAACACCGAATGCTAGGTTGAATGGGGATTCACCCGTTGTGGTGCGTGGGGTAGTTCAGTAGGCTTATAGGACATTCGGTAACTCTGACTCCCAAGTGTTTTTGGCATCTTCAACTCTCTTTTTAAAACTTTGAAGGAGAATTCGGTTGGCTACCTCAACTTGTCCATTTGCTTGTGGATGTTCGACCGAAGTAAATCTTTGTTCGATCATCAGTCTTTCACAAAAACTTCTGAATTGTTCGCTAGCGAACTGGGGCCCATTGTCGGTAACCAACACCCTCGGTATTCCAAATCGACATATGATGTCATGGTAGAAAAAGATTTATGTTGCCTTGGAAGTGAACTTTTTTACCGCTTTGGCCTCTACCCATTTGGTGAAATAGTCAATTGCGACGTATAACATCGTGTGTCCGCCGACCGATGGTGGAAAGGGACCTAATAGATCCATCCCCCACATTGCAAAGGGAATTGGGCTGGAGATAGGATAGTATTGGGTTGCCGGCTGGCGAGGCACCGATGAAAATTTCTGGCACTGTTCACACTTCTTGATTTAACTTTGAGCGTCTTCGAGTATAGTTGGCCAGAAAAATCCTCATCGAAGAATTTTATGGGCTAGCACCTTGCCCTCCGAGTGATCTCCACAAATGCCCTCATGTACGTCAGCCATTGCACTGTCGGAGGCATTTTAAGAGTGGCCATGAAAACGATTGCTTGTAAAGTACTTCACCTTTTAGGATGTAAAGGACGGATTTGGCAGTAATTCTCCTTGCTTCCTTTCGGTCCTCAAGCAAGGTACCATCCTTAAGATATTGAACTATGGGATCCATCCAGCTGGGTTCATGATCAATATGAGTAACTTCTTCTCTCTCTATGCTAGGGTGGGAGATGACATCAGTATACACGTTTCCCCAGCTAGTGGTTTCAGAGGAGGCCATTCTAGATAGAGTGTCGGCTCTTGCATTAAGAGTTCTAGAAATCTACACAATCCCAAATTCTTTGAAAAGGGAGATTTTCCCTCTCACCTTTTCTAGATATTTAAGCATCCTTCGATCTTTTGCCTCATAGAGTCCATTAATGTGTCCAACGATGAGTTGTGAATCACTATGGGCTTTTAATCGGTCAGCCTCCAATTCGAGAGCTAGCGGTAGTCAGGCCAAGAGTGCCTCGTATTCGGCTTCGTTGTTGGAAGCGTCGAAGTCAAGTTTTAAAGCGTATTCTACTAAGAACTTATCGAGTCCGGCCAAGATTAATCCTGCTCCGCTTCCGCCTGAATTGGTTGATCCGTCGACGGATATTGTGTTTCCTGTTCATCTTTTATCTCCTCCTCCCCCCCCCCCCCCCCCCGAGTCTTTGGTCGGAGCCGTGTATTCTACCACAAAGTGAGCAAGTACTTCCGACTTAATGCCAAGGCGGGGTCGTACCTGTATGTCAAATTCGCCCAGTTCTACCGCCCAATTGATTAATCGTCCGGAGGTATCGGGCTTCTGAAGAATTTTGCATAATGGTTGGTCGGTGAGAACAACTATTGTGTGGGCTTGAAAGTATGGGCGCAATTTTCTGGCGGCAATGGCCACCACAAATGCAAATTTCTCGATGTTCTGGTATCTTGTTTCGGCGTCGTGTAGGATACGACTGACATATTATATAGGGTGTTCTGTCCTTTGCTCTTGTCTGACAAGTACGGCACTAACAACCAAGGGGCTTACTGCTAGATAGAGGTACAACTCTTCATTCGATAGCGGATTCATTAATACCGGAGGAGATTGGAGGTAGTGCTTGAGCTTTTCGAACGCTTCTTGGCATTCGTTTGTCCATTGAAAATCTTTCATGTTTCTCAGTATCTTGAAGAATGGGAGGCATTTCTCGGAGGATTTGGACATGAATCGGCTCAGGGCCACTATCCTTCGTGCGAGTCGTTGTACCTCGTTCATAGTTCTTGGAGGTGTCATATCGAGGATGGCTTGTATCTTCTCGGGATTAGCCTCTATGTCTCGTTGAGTTACCATGAATCTAAGGAACTTACCAGAGGTTACCCCAAAGGCACACTTTGAGGGGTTGAGTTTCATCTGATATTTTTGCAACACCGCGAAAGCTTCCTGAAGATCAGTAACATGGTTGGTAGTTTTTGAAGCTTTTAACAAGCAAGTCATCTACATATACCTCCATGTTCCGACTGATTTGTGAGGCGAAAATTTTATTCACCAACCGTTGATACGTGGCTCCCGCGTTCTTAAGGCCAAAGGGCATGCCCTTATAACAAAATAGTCCTTGTTCTGTGACCAAGGACGTTTTGGGGATATCTGGGGAGTACCTGTGTATCTGGTTATATCCGGAGAAAACATCCATGAAGCTGAGCATTTCGTGGCCAGATTTAGCATCTATTAACATATCAATTCGGGGGAGGGGGTAGTGGTCCTTTGGACAAGCCTTATTTAGGTCAGTAAAGTCCACGCATATCTGCCACTTCCCGCTCGATTTTTTGACCATTACTACGTTGGCGAGCCATTCTGGATAATGTTTCTCTCGGATGAACCCGGCTTGTAGAAGTTTATTGACCTCCTCTTCTATGGGTTTTTGTTGCTCAGGGCCAAAATTATGTTTCTTTATTTTAACGGGCCTGTGAGAAGGGTCGACGCTTAGCCGATGGACGGCGATGTTCGTCGGGATACCTGGCATATCTAAAGCAGACCATGCAAAAACATCTGCATTAGTCTTCAAAAAACTGACCAGGTTGGTTCGAGACTTACCTGTGAGAAGTGATCCAATCTGGCCTATTCGTTCGTCATCTTCTCCCGAACAGCGGTACTTGAGTTAGCTCTTCTACAGGTTCTCCGCGCGTCAGGTAATTTTCCGAACGTGGATCAGTACCGGCTATTTGAAGGGATTCTTTCACTTTTTTCACCACTTTGGTGTAATCAGCATAACACTTTCTAGCTCTTTCCTGATCTCCTTTCACCTCTCCAACTCCTTTTGTTAGAAATTTGATTTTGGGATGAGGTGTGGAGACGATCGCTTCAAGCTTGTTCAGAGCCAGACACCCTATGATAGCATTATAGGTGGAGGGGACTTTAACAACCAGAAAATTATGCATGATGGTTTTCTGGCGAGTTTCGGTACCGAACATGACAGGTAAGTCTATCCTTCCTTCGATACGAATCGATCAGCCAGAAAATCCATAGATTGACCATTCTACTGGTGTAAGCCTATCCAATCCTAGGTGCATTTCTTTAAAAGCATTGTAATGTAAAATATTGACAGAGCTACCAATGTCTATCATTACCTTACTTACATTAAAATTGGCGATAATGAGACGGACAACGATCGCATCATCATGAGGGATGTGGACATCGTCGTAGTCTTTTTCGGAAAAGACTATTTGTTCCTCGCTATCAGTAGAATCCGATCGCAACTTCTTTGCTGGAGCCTCCACCGCATGGATTGACATATTTGTCTGCTACCCTCATTAGTTCCTGGAGATCTCGATGAGGGTCGATATTCAGGGCTACTTTGAGATCTCTATCATGGACAACTGACTTAATGGCCGCTCTAACCATCTCATGATTAGGGTCTTTGATTTGTAATAATTCAGTCCTAAACTAACCTATAAAAGATCGTAAGGTTTCTTCCTTTCCTTGGCGGAGAGAGAGGAGTGCGCCGGCAGGTTTTTTATGTGGCCGACTATTGACGAAGTAGGTCACAAAATTCCTACCAAGCTCTTGAAAAGAGGAAATGGAGTTAGGTTTAAGGCGACCGTACCAACTATTCGCTCCTCTTTTCAAATATGAAGAGAAGGCGCGACACATAGTTATGTCGTTAGCACCTTTGAATTCTATCGCCCTCTTATAGGATTGAAGATATTCCAATGAATCCGTTGTACCATCGTAGAGATCAAGCCTTGGTAGGTCGAAATTCGGTATCAATTGAGCCTGTGCTATGGCCTCTACGAACGGTGATTGTATTTCATTCTCCCATTCAGTTAGGAGGTCATGTTCGTAAGGTTTCTTAACGTGACGCTACATCTCCCTGGCCGTTGAAGTTCGACGAGGAGTCCTGAATCAGGCGCATTTATTCCGTCTCTCAAATTGTGATGCGGGTTGTCTTGCCCTTGGTTCGGGTTTCCTGCACTATTAGCCCTTTGGGGGACGTTGTTGTTCTGAGTCGGAATAGGCCTAAAAGTCAATTATGGTGCTCGTCGGTCATTCGCCTCCCCGTTTCCATGATTCGGCCTGGGACTAGTAATCGAAGCAGAAGGTCGGTGACTTAATGGCCTTCGACTGTGAGGGTTTTCTGCCCTCAGGCGATTCATCTTGTTCTTCCTCTAAATGCAGATTCCTTACTTCCGCTATTAGTGGAGGAATATTGATGTTTTGAACTATCGGTGGGGGGGGTAAACGTCTAAATATTTCCTGAAGGGCGACCGAAACGTTCCCCACTTGCAATGCAAGTTGGTTGAACATGGTCATAGTGACTGGAGTAGTATCTTCGTTATTAGGCGTTTCCTCCGGAACTTGATTCTCGGGGATTGTAGCATGTGCTTGACTCCTGGTCATTACTCCTTCGCCTTATGGGTTAGCTGCGACGGATTTTGAAGTTTTTGATCTCGAATTCGTCATGGTGGTCCCACGGATGGCGCCAATCTGATGATGTCGAAATCCGCAGTCCACAATAGTTAGAATCTTACTGTTTTTAGGAGTCTTACCTAATTGGTCGATTTCCTTGGGAGATAAGTTAATATCTATTTTTAATAGATATCTTATTTCCCTTAACGAGCAAGTTACTTTTAATCAACTTCTCATAGATAGAAAGTCACCGCCTTTGGGTACGTTGCCTCTATAAGAGACGGTTTCTCAATTTGGACTTTACTATTTATTCAAAGAGGATAATACTTCGCTATCCTTACGTCTAAGACTCAAAGTCGGTTTCTAAAGATTCGGAAGTGCCATGTGTCGTTCATCGACAGTTAGTGCCGATTTTACACCCAACAAAACCGAACCTGGGATCATAGACCAACTTAGGAATTCAAACTTGGCAAATTTTGAATTGTCTTTCTTGTATTATTTTCTTTGGGAATGTATAAATCCTTTACATTTACATTTCTTTGGGAATGTATATATTTATACAACAAATTGACATTTTAAATCCCCTTAGTGAAGGGATTTGTTTTGTAGCTTTACTTGACAATTAGCTTACAATAGAAACATAATCTACAACTGCTTGATTTTTGCAGAAAATTTTTCTGCATTTGGTTTTTGGATAGGTTCAATTTAGGAATCCAATTTATCGTCAGTATTTCCCATTCTTTTTGCGAGGGAAATGATATTTATAGGTTTGTACCTCTGAGAAATTAATTATGTGATGGATGGGCGTACAAACCCGTATGTGTCAAAATGTATGGTACGACCCACTCCATAGGATGATCCAAACCGTCCATTTGTTGGGCCACAACGTAAATACGTTGTGCTCCAAAAATCAATTCCATGATCCTAACCCTCCAAAAATTAATTACATATATATGTTTGCCTTCTACCCTATTTGGATTGCTGGAATTTTTTGGAGAAGTTTGGAAAAGAACTTTTTTTTTTCTTCTAAAATTTCATGTTTATCCATCTCTGATTGCCATGAAAAAAAGTAAGTTCAACCATGACACTTCAGGTTTTATTTACAGGGACCTTGATACGTACCTAGATGGGTCCCACTTAGTGGAATAGGTTAATTAGATATTTTAGTGAATAAGATCATATCTTAATATATTTAGTAGTTAGGTTAGATTAGGATAGTTTCTAATTAGCTATTTCTATTCTTATAAAAAGATCTTTCTAGATCTTTCTATGTTTATCTTTGAGTGTTTTATATAAGCAGATGTTATTGTTAATGGAAATCAATGAAGAAACTAGTTTGAGAAATTGTGTCTTGTGCACAAAGGAGGACTGATCCTTCCCTCAAAGTGGATCAAGAGGCCGATCTTCCCTCTAAGAAGATCAAATCCGTTGCGAACCAATTTGGGTCCGTAACAGACCTTTAATTGACAATGATGGCCCTAAAATTTATCATTTCCCTCTAAGTTACAGAGACAAAACAATTTTGCTAGGAAAAAAAATTTCTCAAGAAATGTTTTTCCTGCAATCCAAACAAGGGCATACCAACAAATGACCTTTTTCTACTGATTGTGTTGTGACTTTCAGCGTAGTGGTTCTCATTGTTATAAGGAAAATAATAAAATTTAAGGGGGTTGTTATGCTCCTTCGTAAAAGACTATACTTATTGGTAGGGGTACAACTTGGGTAGGGGGGTCCGATTTTCCAAAACCCAACCCTACCCTACCCGAGAATTATCTCGGGTCATGCCGGATCTAATTTTTTATAGGAAAACCCGAGATTCATAAACCCGGCCCTACCTAAGTTAGTTTCTCGGGTTGGGTCGGGTTTTCCTTTTTTAAAGTAGGATAGTGACTAATTTTAAAGATTGTGAAAAAAAAAACAAATCTTCACAACAAAAACCTCTACATTTATGTCATCAAGTGTATAAATTTAAGGAGGACACTCTATTTTCACATAACAGACATGAAAATTGAAAAAAATTGTAGCAATATATTGGAAAATAATTTTCTTTGTTATTCAAAAGATATTTAAGAAAGTCACAATACACCCATATGAGTCAAGTCCGGTTTTCCAATTTAAAACGATATGCTGATAGACGCTACATCTGGTCACGAGATGCTCAGCTTCATGGATGCTTTCTCTGGATATAACTAGATACGTATGTACTCCCCCGATATCCCCAAAACATCCTTTGTCACAAAACAAGAACTATTTTGTTATAAGGTCATGCCTTTCGGCCTTAAGGACGCGGGAGCCACGTTTCAGCAATTGGTGAATAAAATTTTTGCCCCACAAATCGGTCGAAACATGGAAGTATATGTTGACGATATGCTTGTTAAAAGTTAGAAATTACGAACCATGTTATCGACCTTCAGTAAGCTTTCGCGGTATTACGAAAATATCATATGAAGCTCAACCCCTCAAAGTGCGCCTTTGGGGTAACTTCTGGGAAGTTCCTCGGATTTATGATCAGTCAACGAGGCATAGAGGCTAATCCTGAGAAAATACAAGCCATTCTCGACATAACACCACCAAAAATTGTGAACGAAGTACAACGACTCACGAGAAGGATAGCGGCTTTGAGCCGATTCATGTCCAAGTCCGCCGAGAAGTGCCTTCCATTCTTCAAGATACTAAGAAACATGAAAGATTTTCAATGGACGAACAAATGCCAGGAAGCATTTGACAAACTCAAGCATTACCTCCAGTCTCCTCGGGTGTTGATGAAACCACTACCGAATGAAGAGTTATATCTTTATCTAGTGGTAAGCCCCTTGGCCGTCAGTGATGTACTTGTCAGGCAAGAGCAAAGGACAAAACACCATATATATTATGTCAGCCGAATCCTACACGATGCCGAAACAAGGTATCAAAATATTGAAAAGTTTGCATTTGCGGTGGTCATTGCTGCTAGGAAATTGCGCCCATATTTTCAAGCTCAAAGTATAATTGTTCTTACCGATCAACCATTGTGCAAAATCCTATAGAAGCCTGATACTTCAAGCAGACTAATCAACTGGGCGGTAGAACTGGGCGAATTTGACATACAGGTACGACCCCGCCCTGCCATTAAGTCACAAGTACTTGCTGACTTTATCGTGGAATGCACGACTCCGACCGAAGACTCGGGGGGGGGGGGGGGGGGGCAGGAGGAGATAAAAGAGGAACAACAAAAATAATTTCCGTGGATGTTGTTTGTCGATGGATCTGCCAATTCAAGCGGAAGCGGAGCAAGATTAGTCTTGGTCAGACCCGACAAATTTCTAGTAGAATATGCTCTGAAACTTGACTTCTATGCTTGCAATAACGAGGCCGAGTATGAGGCACTCCTGGCCGGACTGGCATTAGCCCTTGAATTGGAAGCCGACCGACTAAAAGCCCATAGTGATTCACAACTCGTTGTTGGACATATTAATAGACTCTATGAGGCAAAAGATCGAAGGATGCTTAAATACCTAAAAAAGGTGAGAGGGAAAATCTCCCTTTTCAAAGAATTTGAGATTGTGCAAATTTCTAGAACTCTTAATGCAAGAGCCGATGCCCTATCCAAAATGGCCTCCTCAGAAACCACTAGCCGGGGGAACATGTATACTGAGGTTCTCTCCCGTCCCAGCATAGAGAGAGAAGAAGTTACTCATATTGATCACGAACCCAGCTGGATGGACCCCATAATACAATATCTCAAAGATGGTACCTTGCCAGAGGACCGTAAGGAAGCAAGAAGAATTACTGTCAAATCCGCCCTTTACATCCTGAAAGGTGAAGTGCTCTATAAACGATCATTTTCTTGGCCACTACTAAAGTGTCTCCGACCCACAAACGCCGATCGAGCAATGGCTGAGGTACATGAAGGCATATGTGGAGATCACTCGGCTCACAAGATCCTTCGCCGAGAATTCTTTTGGCCGACCATGCTGGAAGATGCCCAGAACTATGTCAAGAAGTGCGAACAGTGCCAAAAGTTTTCATCGGTACCTCGCCAGCCAGCAACCCAATACTCCCCTATCTCCAGCCCAACCCCCTTTGTGATGTAGGGAATGGATCTATTAGGTCCCTTTCCACCATCAGTCGGTGGACATACGATGCTATATGTCGTGATAGACTATTTCACCAAATGGGTAGAGGCCAAAACAGTAAAAAGGGCCACCTCTAAGGCAACAGAAACCTTTTTCTACCATGACATCATATGCAGATATGGAATACCAATGGTGTTGGTCACCGATAATGGACCACAGTTCACTAGTGAACAATTCAGGAATTTTTGCGAAAGACTCATGATTGAACAAAGATTTACTTCGGTCGGACATCCACAAGCAAATAGACAAGTTGAGGTAACCAATCGAATTCTCCTTCAAAGTTTTAAAAAGAGAGTTGAAGACGCCAAAAACACTTGGGCGCCATAGTTACCGAATGTCCTATGGGCCTACCGAACTACTCCACGCACCGCAACATGTGAATCCCCATTCAACCTAGCATTCGGTGTCGAAGCAATTATTCCAGTTGAGATAGCCATCCCTCCTCCAAGGGTCAAGTGCTATAATGAACATATGAACGATGAACTCATGAGGAGCAGTTTGGACCTCGTAGAGGAGACCAGGGAAAGAGCTTGGATCAGAGTCCCCGCATACCAGCAAAGGGTCGCTCGGTATTATAACCATCGGATGAAAGAAAGAGCTCTTAAAGAAGGAGACTCGCTACTTCGTCGGGCAGAGGTTTCAGACCCGAGGAATGCCGGAAAACTCGTCCCCTCATGGGAGGGCCCTTACAGAGTTATAAGGATCTTATGCCCGGGAGCCTACCAATTGGAAAATCTAGATCGCGCACCGATCCCCAGGACATGGCATATGCAAAACCTAAGGAAATTCTATCAGTAAGTCTAGGTAGTTTTTCTTTAATTAGTTTTTGTTATTTTCTTTTTCTTTTTTTCAAATGCAGGAACAAGTAGAAATAGTTCTTCTGAAAGGATGTAATAAGGAATGTAGCTTAATGAAATAAAGTGTAAATTTGTTTCAAAAGTGTTCCTGTTATGTTTCTATGTGTTAAAAATGTTTCTATACATGCTTGAAAACATTAAACAATTTCAGTACCCACCAATTGTATACGCAAACTGACTGAACAAGGTAAAACGCTTGTCCAACCCCTAAAAGGGGTAGAGACAAAGCTCCTACATACCTATGTTTAAGAAATTAAAAATATAAATTACATAGTTAACCTCACAAGGTTGACACCCACCGACCGAGCAAATAAGCCAATCGAGTAGGTAAGGCACTTGTCCGACCCATTAGACAGGAGGACTCGATGCCATTACATCAGTTAACCTCAAAAGGTTGAAACCCACCGACCGAGCAAATAAGCCGATCGAGTAGGGTAAGGCACTTGTCCGGCCCATTAGACAGGAGGACTCGATGCCATTACATCAATTAACCTCGTAAGGTTAATGCCTACCGACCGAGTATTTAAACCGGTCGAGTAGGGTGAGGCACTCGTCTGACCCATTAGACAGGAGGACTCGATACCCAGATCTTCGGATCAACCAGATGATATGTAAAGTGCGACTGAGGTTGATCATCCCGGATACCACTAAAAATATCACTGGATATGAGTTCCCTCCTCATAAAGGAGGGGGGGTCAGTCGACTTCGAATTGATCAATCGAAGAAAGACAACCGACGTGCAAAGCACAAAGGGAATACCCAAAAATTGTAGCCTTCAAAAGGCCCAATAGAGCGTATACCCTAATTAATACAGGGGAGACGGAACAGGACCGAACGTCCGGCCGATCCCTCACCTGGATTCCCCCTTCTTATTTTTAAATAAGGATGAGAGAAGGAACAACTAGTGCAATATAAAAGAAGTCTTCCCCCCCCCCCCCCCCACCCACAAAGGAGAGGCACGAGACTTATCAAAAAAATAAAAAATACAAGTTCCATTCCCCCACGGAGGTGAGGAATAAAACCTGTATATAACATTAACATAAATAAAAGGTATTTATAAGTACCAAGCCAACAGTGCCAACAAAGGCACGGTCCTACAAAGTATGCACCCCGCCATGGAGGTAAATATTACAGATCATAAGAATCTTGTTTTGTGCATCTTCATGCACTCAAAAAGAACTTTGTTAAAAAAGTTTTTACCCAAGAGAGAAACCTAAGGATCTAGGTCGGTAACGACTTCATCGGCCTTGGGAGCACAAAGGGAACACCCAGAAATCGTAGCCTTTTTTAAAGGTGTGGTAGAGTGTGTTCTCTTTCCATGAAGCCCCAAGTGAGGAAGCTTTATTCCGACCTTTTAAGGCTAGGTATCACAGAGCTTGGCCTCACCTTTAGATTCTCCGTATAAACTCTACCCAGCTCAACTTATAAGTAAGCCGAGGAAGAGAGTTTAAAGATCGCCAAGGAACCAAGCACGACTTCACCCTCCTAAGGTTGAAGCTCGAAAGCTCAAAATTGTCTCAGCATTTTCCAGAACACATCCAATCTTCTTACTCTTAAGTAAGTTGAGGAAACAGTATATTTAAGAATTCACTAACCTAATAAGCTCGGACATGCTAAGGATAGACTCCATGCTTCCGAACTTCATGTCGCCGAACTTCTGTAAGTTCGGTCAAGCATTTAAAAGCCGCCTCATTAAAGGTCGGTACCGAAAGATCTTAAAAGATCTCCAAAGCCAAGAGCTACTTCCTTGACCCGAAGACAGCTGAAGGAAGTGGGGGGCAATATGTTGGGGGTAAAATCGGCACTCACCGTGGATGAACGACACGTGGCATTTCCGACTATATAGAAACTGACTTGGTGGTTTTAGTATGAATTGTCACGGACCTTATCTTATCCGAATAAGTAGCAACGTCCATAGTTGGGAAACCGCCCCTCAATGAGGCAACGTACCATAAGGCGGTAAACTTTTATCCATGGGAAGTTTATTAAAAAGTAACTTGTTTAGGAAAATAGGATATCTATCAAAAATAGATATAAACTTATCTCCTGGGGAAGTCGACCAATTAGGCAACACTCCTAAAACAGTAAGATTCTAATCATTGAGGACTCTTTTCTCTATAAAAAGGGACCCTTGCATTCATAATGGAACTACGTTAGACTTGATCCTCAATAAAAGAGTACATAGGCAGCTTGGGAAGACCGGGTTCAGTCACAATCTTTCTCCATCACCTTCGTTGGTAACACTTATGAACTTTACCTCCTTCCCTTCAATTATTCCTGTGATTCCGATTTCTAGCTTATATATTGAAACATTATCCGGCACCATCAAACCGGGTTTAAGAACAACTTTTCTGTGAGTGCAAGTTGCTTATAGGAACATCTCTATCATCGCTAGATCGTGGTAAGCGGATTTCGGCATCATCAATACATAGCTGAGCTAGGCCAAGATATTTTTTTATTGGGATAATTACATTTACACCCCCTGTAGTTTCTGACACATCCACTTCCACCCCTATAGTTTAAAACGTGACAAATACACCCCTGTAGTTTCAATTTGTTTAAGGTTTGCCCCCTCAGCTGAAGGTTCGTTCATAGATTGAAGGGTTAGGATGATCCGATGGAGCTGATTTTTTGGGCACATCTATCTATGTCAGGACACATCAAATGAACGCTTTGGATCATCCAAATAATGTGGGCCCGTTTGGACTCGGGTATGGGCCCAGATTATTTGGATGATCCAAAGTGTTCATTTGATGGGTCCTGACATAGATAGGGTGTGCCCAAAAAATCAGCTCCATCGGATCATCCTAACCCTTCAATCTATGGTCGAACCTTCAGCTGAGGGGGCAAACCTTAAACAAATTGAAACTAGGGGTGTATTTGTCACGTTTTAAACTATAGGGGTGGAAGTTGATGTGTCAGAAACTACAGGGGGTGTAAATGTAATTATCCCTTTTTTATTTGATTGTCCCAATAGTTGAACGCTTTCAATTGGCCCTACCTCCTCATAAGTCGTAAGTCACAATAGGTATTAATTAGATGCACAATGATGTGTGCAACTGAGTCATCTTAAGATACTGAGAGATCTGAACCATGTTCCTACGTGATTGGAATTTTGAATAAGACTAATTAATCAGTTACTATTCCGATGTCCCCTGACCTATCTTGACTGAGACTGAAAATTATTTCTAACATGGGCCCAGTTGAAACTGTCATTAAAATCATAGAATGGAAAAATAGAATAACCACTAATAGGGATATGGATGGACTCACTCTGAAAAGAGAGTTGTAGATTTGTAGCACATGAGAAGAGTATGTGCGCCTTACTAATCTAATAGGTGTGCTAGCCAACTTTAAAACCCCTATCAAACCCTCCTAAAATATGGATGAGGAGAGGAAAGGTTCCTTTTTTAGGGTACTCCTGGGAACAGATCCAGTGGAGATGGGGTGGGGCCTAGCCCTCTCGCACCCTTTTTAGTATAGAGTCATAGCTGCACCCTATCAATTCAAGTCAGGTCCAGATAATAGGCCTTTTGATCACATGGTTAGATCAACGGACATTTATACACCAAGTTTTGGTGTATACATCATACATAGATGAGAGATGTAATAATCCTGAATTATTGAAAGCAAGTGGCTACTTGGCCGATTTGGTGCATTCAAGCATATATCCATAGCTGCTTTTGTTTTACAAAAAGAAAATTAGGACTTCGTATTCTAATAATTCTAATGAAAGCAATTCGAATTTTGGACATTGTGATTTGCTGTGCTTCCATTCATAAACCTTCACTAGGGGGGCCACCTCATGTGATTCCAAATTTGATCTGGACCGTCCAATGGCCTGAAAATCAGTCCAATGGACAGTCCTAAATAAATAATTAGAAAGAAATTAAGTAACAAAGCACATCAAAGTATTAAATTCGAACGGACCAATCATAGTGATTTCTACTGTGTAGCATTTAAGAGGTGGGCACAGATGAAGCTTTCTCGTGAGCTTTCTTAATCAGATGTTTAATTGCAAAGGCCGAAGGGCAAAGAGCCGGGCCACGATTCATTAGCAAGAAAACAACTGCGTCCTACTTTTTTGTCTTATTCATTAACAAGAAAACAACTGCGTCCATATATATAATATTCTAATGCAAAACTTGTAAAGTTGTAATGTTGTTTTCACTTCCATCGGATGAGAACACAAAGGATCTTTCTTTATGTGGGTCCCCGTTATGTGGGTCCCCTCTGAACCGAGGCATGGTTTTAAATTTCAGCCGAAATCCAAAATATCCAGTTTTACCAAATTTTTGGAAATTCCGGTCCAAAATTTCGGAATTTCGGACATTTCGGCCGAAATTTTGAGAAATTGAATTATATATAATTATATATACTAGCAAAAAACCCTGTGCAATGCATGAGGCGAAAAAGAATTGTACAGACCACATCATAGGTTGATCTAAACCGTCCATGTGATGGAACACAACATAAATAGGTTGTGCCCGTAAAATAATTTCTATATGCTGATCCTAGCCCTCCAAGCTATAGAGGTTTCCATAATTGTTGTTCCTCTTAAGGTGCCCAGAATTCGTCAATATTTTTACAGGTGTCCTGCATTCGTAATATCAAACTTTTCGGAATTTGACCCGCACATAGTGAATAAGAAAAAGTAGTTCCCGATTTCCAACCCGACTGGGTTCAACCTGACCCAACCCGACTTGTAATTTCCTCAACCCGACCCAACCTGATTTCCAATTCGGGTTGGGTTGGGTCAGGTTGGGTCAGGTTGACCCAATTTGATATGGTACCAATTGTTGACCACTTCAACTCAAGCCGGGTTGTTTGGATTTTGAGAACCAATAGTGAGTCACCAATAATCAGTTTTTAACTCAAAATCGGTTCTCAAAATCCAAACCAAACAGAGATTAACAATTAACAAAGGGAAATGTTATCCGCACTACTATATTTTGATGATCACACTCCTCACTTTATTAAAGTACGGTATTGCCAGCACCATAAGATTATCCAAAGCGTACATTGTGGATTGTAGAGACTTTTTCAATGTTGTAAAAGAAAAACACATATACATAACTTCTTCAGACGGAACCCAAATTCAGGTTTTGGGTCGGGTCGGGTCAGGTTGCCCGACAGCCCCCCCCGACCCCCCCCCCCCCCCCCCCGCCCCCGACCCGATTTCCAATTCGGGTTGATTTTTCCCAACCCAACCCAACCCGATTTGCCAAAAAGATTAACCCGACCCAACCCAAATTCAGGTTGAACCTGACCCGCTTGGGAACATCCAAGTAATAATAATGGTTTCAAATTATATATAGTGCTAATGTCCTCACTACCATTTTTTATAATGGCCCTACTCACCGTATTTTGATGACCGCACTCCTCACTTTATTAAAAATGTACGGTATGGCCCGTACCATAGGATGATCCAAACCGTCCATTAGATGGGCCACTACTACATAGGTTGTGCCCCAAAAATAATTTTCATAGGTTGATCTGAACCCTCCAATCTATAATGGGTTATAGGTTGATCCAAACCGTCCATGTGATGGAACACAACATCAATCGGTTGTGCAGGTAAAATCATTTCCATAGGTTGATCCTAGCCCTCCAATCAATATAGACTGATCTTAGCCCTCCAATCGATAGAGGTTTCCATAATTGTTGTTCCTCTTCAGGTGCCCGGAATCTGTTAATAGTTTGCAAGTGTCCTGCATGCGTAATATAAAGTAGTTCTTTCATCATTGTCATGTCTTTACCTCTTCTTCGTAGTTTTTTTCGTAATTGTCATAGACAGGTACCCGGGTCGGTACTTTTCGTATGTAGATAAAGATTTTACCGTCAAATAATTTCTCATAGAGATAGATGTTAGATATCAGCAAAGCGGTTAATGGTAAAAGAGTAATGCTGATGTGTAAATCTCACAGAAAAAGAAAAGAAATTCCTTTTTCTCTAGCTAGATATATCTATCTATCTATCTATCTATCTTCTAATATATCTATCTAATATCTAATCTAATATCTAATCTTCTAATATAATAAGGAGGGAGGTGTGTTCACTGTTCGCTGCTTAGGTGCCAGCATGAGGAAAAAGAAATTTCTTTTCTTTTTATCTCGGATTTACACGTCACCATTACTCTTTTACCATTAACCCCTTCGTTGATATCTAACATCTATCTCTATGAGGAGGGTAAAATCGTAATCTACATACGAAAAGTACCGACCAAGGGTGCCTGTCTATGACAATTACGAAAAAAAACTACCAAGAACAGGTAACGACATATGACAATGACGACAAAGCTACTTTATATTACTCATACAGGGCACTTGCAAAATATTGACGGATTCCGGGCACCTGAAGATGAACAACAATTATGGAAACCTCTATTGATTGGAGGGCTACGATCAACCTATTGAAATCATTTTACGGGCACAAACCGATTGATGTTTGTGTTCCATATGGATGGTTTGGATCAACCTATAACCCTCTATAGATCGGAGGGTTCAGATCAACCTATGAAAATTATTTTTGGGGCGCAACATCTGTAGGCAGTGGCACATCTAATGGACGGTTTGGATCATCCTATGGTACGGGCCATACCGTACATTTTAATAGAGTGAGGAGTGTGATAATCAAAATACGGTGAGTAGTGCTATTATAAAATATGGTAGTGAGGACATTAGCACTATATATAATTTGAAACCATCGTTGTTACTTGGATGTTTCCACACGGGTCGGGTTCAGCCCAAATTTGGGTTGGGTCGGGTTAAGCTTTTTCGCAAATCGGGTTGGGTTGGGTTGGGAAAAATCAATCCGATTTGGAAATCGGGTCGGGTTGGGTCGGGACCCGACCAGAAACCCAAATTTGGGTCCCATCTGAAGTAGTTCTGTATGTGTGTATTCTTTTTCAACACTGAAATAGTCTCCACAGTCCACAATGGACGGTTTGGATAATCCTATGGTGTGGGCCATACCGTACTTTAATAAAGTGAGGAGTCTGATCATCAAAATATAGTAGTGCGGATAACATTTCCCTATGTTAATTGTTAGTCCCTATTTGGTTTGGATTTTGAGAACCGATTGTGAGTTAAAAACTTATTATTGGTGACTCACTATTGGTTCTCAAAATCCAAAACAACCCGGCTTGAGTTGAGGTGGTCAACAATTGGTACCATATCAAATCGGGTCAACCCGACCCAACCCGGCCAATGCGAATTGGAAATCAGGTTGGGTCGGGTTGAGGAAATTGCAAATCGGGTTGGGTCGGGTTGAACCTAGTCGGGCTAGAAATCGGGAACTACTTTTCCTTATTCACTATGTGTGGGTCAAATTAAGGAAAGTTTGATATTACGAATGCAAGACACCTGTAAAAATATTGAGGAATTCTGGGCACCTTAAGAGAAACAACAATTATCAAAACCTCTATAGATTGAAGGGCTAGGATCTGCCTGTGGAAATTATTTTACGGGCACAACCTATTTATGTTGTGTTCCATCACATGGATGGTTTAGATCAACCTATGATGTGGTGTGTACAATTCTTTGTCAGCCCGTGCATTGCACGAGGTTTTTTGCTAGTATATATATATATATATATATATATATATATATATATACAATAAGCTGGGATGAAAAGAAGAGAGTTTTTTCCTTTTTTTTTTTAAATCACGTGAGAATTACACGTCACATTTCTTGACTTTTTTGAACAAATGCACCCATTCAACTCATATAATTTCAATCCTACCCCCCCCCCTTATGCTTTTAACAAAGGCACCCATTAAATCATATTGAAAATCCAAGGGTGGTCCCGAAATGGCAACTATGAGGAGTGAAAATTATTAGGTTACTAGCAAGTTTTAGCCTTTTTAAAAACTTAAACCTAATTTGGAAATTAAGAGATCAACAATGAAATTCAAGCACACAAGTTAAATCTAAAGGTGCAATGCAAATAAAGAGCAAGAGTTTAAGAGAGAGTGCACCCGAGATTTAAAGTTGTTCGGTCCTCAAAACGCGAGGCCTACTCCACTCCACCAACCAAACCCGTTGATGGCTTCACTATGTGATCTTCTTTAACTTCGGCGAAGATCAATGCCGATTACAATTCCGACCGCCTTTAACCTTGGTGGCAATCTTCACCACGGAGAGTGGGCTACGCTTCTCCGAACACTCGCCCAATTACACGTTTCTTGAATAAGAAAGAAAGAAACAAAAATCCCTCACAAGGGTTTACAACTTTGTAGAAGATGTACAAATAGAGCCTAATGATCCAAATCCTAATCTTAGATGATGGGAGGCATAAACAAGTATTGATCACTCTTAGGATGTTCAAGTATGTTTTTAAAGTATTAGGATTCCTTTTTTTGAAGTTTAGAATGCCCATATATATATAGGAAAACCAAAATATGACCGTTCAGTGGCATTGTGGTAATTCCAGCAAAAATTCCCAACGGCTATAATTCTGGCCGTTATAGAGTTCTCGGAGTTCCGAGAATATTTCTCGGAGTTCCGAGAAAAAATCTCGGAGTTCCGGGAATACAAACAGAACATGAAAAATTTCTACTGGACCAAATCTCGGAGCTCCGTGGATTTCTCGCAGTTCCGAGCTCGGAGCTCCGAGAATTCTCTCGAAGTTCCGAGAAGCCTATCAGCAGCAGATTTTCAATTCTGTGTTTCTTATTCTTTGGGCTTCCAACTCTACACCAAGTTGGGATTGCAATGAGGGTTCCAAAGTGTTGGAACACCACAAGGACAATCTCTTTAAACAATTAGGGTGTGTGAGATTAACTAATTTATGCCTCTTAAAATCTAAAATAAGATTGGATCTTATACATTCTAATATGACTTCGATCTTCAATGTGATTTTTCAAGTCTTCATTCGTCTTGGATCTTCGATGTCTTTGGCCTTCACAATGTGGTCCAATGAGATCTTCTTTGGCCTTAATCCAAGCAATGTTGTCTTAGCACCAATGTGATCTACAACTTAGACAATCAAACACATTAGTGATCATAAATCACTTGTGTATTGGAATCATCAAAATAAGATGGGAATGCCAAGGTGGAAACCATTGGGCTTACAATCTCCCCCTATTTTATGATGACAAGCACAAGAGATTTTCCAATAAAAAGCACATATATTTTTTCTTATACTAGAATTATCTTCCTCTTTGGCATCAATCAAAAAGATTGAGGTAAAAGATAAATAAATGGATGAAATATTCAATTTAAAGCTCCCCCTTTTTCAAGAAAAAAGACAAACATAGAACTCCCCCTATTTGGTAAACAAATTCAATACAAGAGACTCTATTTAACCATAAAAAGATATTCAATTTTAAGCATATTAAGCCCATAGTCTAAGCACATCTGATGAAAATCATATGGGGGCTTTGGAAACCCAAGATTTCTTAGTTCCACCACATTCCTTAATTTTAGATGCACATTGGAATTGATAATGACCATTTATTCCACAATAATGGCATCTAATATGAGGGTTAGATAAGCTAGTCCTATCATAAAAATCATGATTAGGTTTATGACTTGCTTTCTTTAAGATTCTGTCAATTATTTTATCTCCATTTAGGAATCTATGGAGACATAATCTTAATCTTTCATTTTCATTATGAAGATGTGTTATTTGATTTAAAGAATCATTAAATTCATCTTCATAAGATTTGGAAGAGCTTGCCATATTTTGAAATTGTTCTAATTGGCAAGTTTTCTCATCCAAAATACCCTTAAGGGTTTCAATCTCAAGTTTAAAATTTTCAAATTGAGCTTGCAATTTGGAAGAAGATTCATTCCTCAAAAAATTAAGTTCACTTTCTAATTTTGAAATAGATTTCTTTTGAACTTTATTTTTAGAAATTTGAGAATGCAAAGTTGAGCACAATTCATCATAGGATATTTTTTCACTATCACTAAGTGATGAATTATAAGAGGGGTTTGAATTTACCTCATCTTCATGGGTGAGTGCCATGAAGCAAAGATCATCTTTTTTATCTTCCCCTTCGCTTGAACTCTTGCCCCACGTGCTTAATGCATCTCAACCGGCGGCAAGAGCCTTATGCTTATTCCAATCCTTCTTCTTTCCCTTGTACTTCGAGGAGGATGAGTTGAGAAGGGGGCATTCCGGTCTTTTGTGTCCGGTCTTCTTGCAATTATAACACCTTATAGCTCCCTCAACATCACTTTCTTCTTTCTTCTTCTTTTTGTCCTTTTTATGCTTTTTTCTCCATAAGCTTTTAAATTTTCTTAAAGCTTCTTCTTCATCACTATCCGCCTCACTTGAGGATGATGAGTCCGCTTTTATCTTGGAGACTTTTAGAGCTAGAGATCGGCTTTCTTCTTCCTTCTCTTTTGGCTTCTTCTCCTTTTGTCGGCTAGTGAGGAGCATCTCATTGGTGATGAGCGATCCTACAAGCTCTTCCACGGTTAGCACCTTGAGATCCTTTGATTCTTGAATGGCGGTGACTTTTGGATCCCAAAGTGGAGGAAGTGACCTAACCAACTTACTCACAATCTCATCAGTAGGATAAGATTTACCAAGATTAGCTAGTTCATTATAAATTTTAGAAAACCGGGTATACATTTCGGAAATGCTTTCATTTTTACCCATTCTAAACATTTCATATTTGCTCTTTAGCAAGTTTATTTTGGAATCCTTAACTTGAGATGTTCCCTAATGGATAACGGCAAGTGTATCCCAAATAACCTTGGCAGAATCAAAAATAGCTACTCTATTAAACTCCTCCGTAGATAGGGCGCAAAACAAAGAGTTTATGGCTTTGTAATTTAAATTTGCATGCCTTTTCTCTACGACATTCCATTCTTCAAATGGTTTGGAAGGCAACATGTATCCATTTTCAACAATGTGCCAAAGCTCCACATCTATCGAAAGAAGATAGATGCCCATCCTTATCTTCCAATGTCCATAGTTGTACCCATTAAAGAAGGGAGGTCTAGTTGTGGAATGGCCCTCCGGAAGTCCGGATCCATTTGTATTTGCCATTTCACAATTAGAAAAGTTGCCAAAGAACTTATGATCTTTCCCTTGTTGAAATTTAAGAAAAAATTTACCAAAGATTTTTAAGATAAGAAAATCTTTTAAGAGCCAAGGCTCTGATACCAAGTGAAAATCCAAGGGTGGTCCCGAAATGGCAACTATGAGGAGTGAAAATTATTAGGTTACTAGCAAGTTTTAGCCTTTTTAAAAACTTAAACCTAATTTGGAAATTAAGAGATCAACAATGAAATTCAAGCACACAAGTTAAATCTAAAGGTGCAATGCAAATAAAGAGCAAGAGTTTAAGAGAGAGTGCACCCGAGATTTAAAGTGGTTCGGTCCTCAAAACGCGAGGCCTACTCTACTCCACCAACCAAACCCGTTGATGGCTTCACTATGTGATCTTCTTAACTTCGGCGAAGATCAATGCCGATTACAATTCCGACCGCCTTTAACCTTGGTGGCAATCTTCACCACGGAGAGTGGGCTACGCTTCTCCGAACACTCGCCCAATTACACGTTTCTTGAATAAGAAAGAAAGAAACAAAAATCCCTCACAAGAGTTTACAACTTTGTAGAAGATGTACAAATAGAGCCTAATGATCCAAATCCTAATCTTAGATGATGGGAGGCATAAACAAGTATTGATCACTCTTAGGATGTTCAAGTATGTTTTTAAAGTGTTAGGATTCCTTTTTTTGAAGTTTAGAATGCCCATATATATAGGAAAACCAAAATATGACCGTTCAGTGGCATTGTGGTAATTCCAGTGAAAATTCCCAACGGCTATAATTCTGGCCGTTATAGAGTTCTCGGAGTTCCGAGAATATTTCTCGGAGTTCCGAGAAAAAATCTCGGAGTTCCGGGAATACAAACAGAACATGAAAAATTTCTACTGGACCAAATCTCGGAGCTCCGAGGATTTCTCAGAGTTCCGAGCTCGGAGCTCCGAGAATTCTCTCGGAGTTCCGAGAAGCCTATCAGCAGCAGATTTTCAATTCTGTGTTTCTTATTCTTTGGGCTTCCAACTCTACACCAAGTTGGGATTGCAATGAGGGTTCCAAAGTGTTGGAACACCACAAGGACAATCTCTTTAAACAATTAGGGTGTGTGAGATTAACTAATTTATGCCTCTTAAAATCTAAAATAAGATTGGATCTTATACATTCTAACATGACTTCGATCTTCAATGTGATTCTTCAAGTCTTCATTCGTCTTGGATCTTCGATGTCTTTGGCCTTCATAATGTGGTCCAATGAGATCTTCTTTGGCCTTAATCCAAGCAATGTTGTCTTAGCACCAATGTGATCTACAACTTAGACAATCAAACACATTAGTGATCATAAATCACTTGCGTATTGGAATCATCAAAATAAGATGGGAATGCCAAGGTGGAAACCATTGGGCTTACACATATAATTTCAATCCTACCCCCTCCTTTATGCTTTTAACAAAGGCACCCATTAAAGCCATATAATTTCGATCTTACCCCCTCCTTTATGGTTTTTTAATTAAAAAACTATAGGGTGATCTTGACCATCCGATTTAAGATAAGAGGAATTATGGAAACATCTATAGATTGGAGGGCTAGGATCGGCCTATGGAAATGATTTTTGGGGCACAACCTATTTATGTTGTGTTCCATCACATGGACGATTTGGATCAACCTATGACGTGGTCCGTACAGTTCTTTGTCGGCCCGTGCATCGTACGGGTTTTTTACTAGTATATATATATATATATATATAGAGGAAACTGTTGGTGAGCTTAAGCTCACCAAACTTATGGTGAGCTAGCTTGCCCAATCACATGGGGGCCCACTTTGTTAGAATGATCCAAACCATTCATTTGAAAGTCCCTTACATAGATAGGGGGTGTACCAAAAATCAGCTCCATAGGATCATCCTAACCCCTCCATTTGTGGAGGACAAAAATGGACAGACACAAATTTGCCCCATTTTTGTCCTCCACAAATGGAGGGGTTAGGATGATCCTATGGAGCTGATTTTTGGTACACCCCCCATCTATGATAAGGCCTTGCAAATGAATGGTTTGGATCATCCTAACAAAGTGGGCCCCCATGTGATTGGGCAAGCTAGCTCACCATAAGTTTGGTGAGCTTAAGCTCACCAACAGTTTCCTCATATATATATATATATATATATATATATATATATATAGCAAAAGAGAAAATGATAGAATTATTTGAATTTCTCTCAAAATTCTATGAGAATCACACATCACTTTTTTGACTGTTTTTAACAAAGGCACCCATTCAACCCACATATTTTCAATCCTACCCCCTCATTTATGCTTTTTAACAAAGGCACCCATTAAAGCCACATAATTTCAATCCTGCCTCCCTCCTTTATGCTTTTTTCATTATGGAAACCTCTATAAATTGGAGGGCAAGGATCAGCCTATGGAAATGATTTTACGGGCACAACCTATTGATGTTATGCTCCATCACATGGACAATTTGGATCAACCTATGATGTGGTCTGTACAGTTCTTTGTTTTACTTGTGTGTGTGTGTGTGTGTGTGTAAATGCAGGGAGGAAAAGCCCAGGCTTTTTTGAATTTTGTGAAAAATCTATCGAATTAACACCTCACTTTTTTTGCTTTTTCTAACATAGGCACCCATTCAACCCACATATTTTCAATGCTACTCCCTCCTTTATGCTTTTTAACTAAGGCACTCATTCAACCCACATATTTTCAATCATACCCCCTCCTTTATGCTTTTTAACAAAGGCACCCATTAAAGCCACATAATTTCAATCCTAAGCCCTTCTTTGTTACAAAGCATTAGAAAATATTTATAGAAAATATAAAAAGCATATATTTTTAGAAGATACTTTTTTTATTTATTTTTAACTACTTTTTTACTTATTTTTTCTACAGATTTTTTAAATAATGTTTTTTTTTTTTTGGTATCATATACTCTCTTTTTTTGCCGTGTCGTGCATATTTTTATTTTTTTACACAAAAATTAATTAGAAAATATTGTATCATATACTTTTTTTTCGCCGTATCGTGCATCATTTTTTTTTACACAAAAAGTAATTAGAAAACTCTTTCTTTTGCATTTTTTTTCCATTACTTGGTACATGGTTATGCATACTTTTTTGCTTATTGTTTCTATATATTTTAACTAATTTTTTTTTTGGTATCATAGTCCTTGTTTTTTTTTTGCCGTGTCGTGCATCGCACGTCAGCGTAAAATAGTGGGTCCCACCCCCATCAAAACATGTGTAACTGGTGGGCCCGCTCTATGAGTGGATTTGGTGGTGATGATTGGTACACATGTAAAATGGTGAGCCTCACGCTACGCATGGGCTTGGGAGGAGATAATGGGACCAACCATATCAAAACATGAAGTAAAATGGTGGGCCCCACCTGATGCATGGGTATGAGTGGAGTTGGAGGGACCCATTCTGCCATTCCATCCAAACATGATGTAAAATGGTGGACCGCAACATATGCATGGGGTTTGATGGAGACGGTGGGTCATGATATAAAATGGTGGGCTACTATATCTAAACATGAGATGTAAAATGGTGGCTCCCACCCATGCTATGCGTGGGTGTAAAATGATGGGCCTCAACTTATCAAAATCTGTGTAAATTCGTGGGCCCCATTCATGCTATGCATGAGGTGAAAAAATAACCATCCTAGAATACGGGTGCAACTCAGATCGGGTTCAACCTGAAAAAAAGTGTGTGGTTCAATTCGGGTTCGGGTTGGGTTTTCCTAACCTAGGTTGAGTTCGGGTCGAGTTCAAGTTGAGGGTTTGGGCAACCCGACCCGAGTTGCACCCCTAGACCTAGAAAAATATTCCAATAAACATCTTCCATGAAAAAAAAATGACAGGAAAGATTCACGGTTAGCATATATAGGTTTGCTAGGGATTTCACGGAAACCCATTTCACAGCTGACTTTAGTGTGAGAGAACAGCCACCTCAAATGAATTCAATGAATAAGACAAAATATCTACTGAAAAGTGAGCCTGGGTGGCTGTTCTCTCATGCAAATGTCAGTTGCAAAATGCCTCTCCGCGAAATTCCCTAGAAAATCCCTATTATATATTATAGGGGACTGTCTAGGCTATTTCACAAAAGCCATTTTGCGTCTTAATTTTGTAGGAGGGAACAGCCCCCTCATAAGACTTAAATTAATAAGATAACAAATGCTAGGAGAGAGAGAGCCTAAGTCACCACACAAAGCTCTTCATGATAGAGAGAGAGAGAGAGAGAGTCACCACACAGAGATTCATGATGGGCGACTTTCACATTTAAAGAGTCAAAAAGGTGGTGCTAGGTGCACCCACTTCTTTCATTTGGGTTTACTTAACCACCTAACCTGACGTTGAGAAGACATCATCCATCTCATGGTGGGTTAGACAAACATCAAATCCTGCAACAATTTCTTGAAAATAAATGTGCTATAGATGAACCCTTTCTTAGTGTTAGGTAATGTATATGAATGCCTCTAATAAATGACATAACTCGTATCATTTATGAGCTTTTTTATGATGCCTTTACAAGGACAGGGTGGCAAAACTCGGCCCATTTGATTTTTATCTAAAAGAGAAGTCAAAAAAGATGGTTTGGTTTTTCAAAATGGGTTTTGCCGCTCGTCAAGGAGCATTTAAAGCGCCTGTTTTCATGTACCCACACTTTTATCCTCAAAACACATTTATTATTGGAGAACCATTTCCCACAATTTCATTTCTATTACGAGAAAATAACAAGAATACCCCTATGTCATAAAAGATAATAACCAAAGTACCTTAACCCATTTTCCATGAGATTGAAATATTTTATTATTTTATATGAATAAGTTTATTTTTGTCATTTTCATGAGATAGTGTATTTTGTCATTTTTATGAGATAGTGTATTTTGTTCATAGGATTGATGATCCTAACCTTCCAATCTATGCATTTTTTTTTATTGTGGTGTCCATTTTAAACTTCCTCAAATCAAAGGGTTAAGATCATTCTATGGAGAAGATTTTACGGGCCCACACTATCTACATTAGGGCCCAACAAATGAATGGTTGGATCACCCACCCAAACAATGTCGGCACACGTATTTTTTTCATCTGTTGGGGGTGTGCCCAGAAAATATTTTTCAATCCTAACCCCGATCTATATAGTTTTTTTTATATTGCGGTGTCCATTTTAAACCTTCTCAAATCAAAGGGATCATTCTATGGAGAAGATTTTATTAGAGAATAAAATTAGATCTAAATTAGAGAATAAAATCCGGGCCCAACAAAATGAATGGTTGGATCACCAAAAAAATGCGGCCACCAGTATTTTTTCGGGTTGCACGTAAGTGCAGAGCCGTCCACCATGTAAGTTGTCCTGCATTAGATAGGTCTTTTTTATTATTTTCTATGAGATATAAGTGTATTGGTCATTTTTTATGAGTGAGTGGTACTTTGATCATTTTCTATGAGATACGGTCTTTTTATTTTCCATGATATATGAGGTTTTTTTTTTTTTTTTTCCCGAAGAGATAAGTGTGTTTAACACTTTCTATGAGATATAAGTATTTTTGTCATTTTTCATGAGATTTAAGTAGGGATATTTTCGTTATCTTTTATGAGATAAGGGTATTCTTGTTATTTTGTCATGTGGGGGTATTTTTGTAAAAACCAAACCCAAGCCTCTTTTGTTGAAATTGTAATTATAGAAATAAAATCTCAACTACAATCGTTGCTCCGGTAATAAATGTGTCTGAGGGTATATGCCCGGGGGTACATGAAAATAGGTGCTTTAAATGCTCTGTAACGAGTGCCGTGAAGGGCACTCCACGCACTTCGTTAGCAAAACCCTTTCAAAATTTATGAAATTTGAAATGTCGACAGCTGCACTTTCGAGTGAAATGGGTATATGAGAAGAAGGTGAGTGCTTTTATAAAGTAGAGAGTATGCTCGAGTGAAGAGTCTATCTACCCTCAGTTGCTGAATTAAGAGTCAGCGTTTCTGTATTAACTGAGCTTTGATTTTTTCTTCCCACGTCTTCTCTGTTTTGACTGAGACAGCTATTTTTCCCTTTCAACTACAAATTGTACGAGTAAGACACATGTTCTTTGGTATTGAAAGGGCCTACGTCAGTTCTTTCTAAATTGGAAAATGCTCCTCCAGGTCCGTTTGAACGCGGTTTTCTTTTTGTCGTTCATGCCGCACCTATGAAAATGACAGCCTAAGTCCTTTAAGATGCAAAATCCAATCAATCCCTCTTTCTTTCTCACTACAGGTTCTGTTTGGTTGCTCATAGTTGGCTGGGAGAATTTGAGACAAATAAGTCAAAGAGAATTAGACAAGAATGGAAGATAGGGAGAATATTAGGAGTGAGATTTGTGAGTATTGTTTGGTTGCACGAGGAAATTAGGGGAAGATGTAGGATGTCATTATCAAAATACAAGCAGAAGAGAGAGAAAAGTAAGAGAGAGAGAGAGAATAAGACAAGAATTTCTCCTAATTCCCCCCAACAAATTTCTCCATTTTGGTGAAAAAAGAGGAGAAGATTATGGGGGGGAACATCTCCGCCACATAGGCACCACCTAGGATAAAAACCAATAATGATGTATAAAAGTTGTCTAGTAGTTAAAGGTGTAAATGACAACCAAACATGCTTTGGGGAGATCTCTGGGAGATCTCATGCATTTAAAACTCCTACAATCCCCCCAAAACAAGCAACCAAACAGAAATGAACCACCTATTTGAATTGCAAGAAAAGCATTCATAATGAAAACTCGGATGATTCAAACCGTACGGCTTACATCGCAGGTTGATCTAAACCATCCATTTGACGGGCCACAATGTAAGTAGGTTGTGTGCCAAATATCCGTTTCCATAGGATGATCCCAACCCTCCTATCTATAGATGTTTCCTAAATATGATGTTCCTCTATAAACTGTAGGGATAGGTTCATCATATGGAAATGTGTTTTTTTGGGAACAACCTACTTATGTTGTCGGCCATCATATCATCGTTTCGTGTAAGACGAACAGTACTTTCTAAAAAATACTCCACTATGTGGGCTTACACGAATAAACTGTAGGGATAGGATCATCATATGGAAATGTGTTTTTTGGGAACAACCTATTTACGTTGTCGGCCATCATATGGACGGTTTGGATCATCGTTTCATGTAAGCCGTACAGTACTTTCTGAAAAATGCTCCACTATGTGGGCTTACACGACGGAGATTGTCATAAATTGAAGGTAACTCTAAAGAAAACTTAAATAGTGCTGGTTTGAATTTTATTTTGTCATGTATAAAAAGTAGTGAGTGTACGAAATATTTTTTGGTTTCCAAGTTTTGTCAATACTACACAGCGAGAATGTACATTGTGTAAGCCCATGTAGTGACTTTTTAATAAACCCTGCGAACCACCAGCTTACCTATTAAAAAATAAAAATGTAGCGAAGTATTTTTCAAAACGTATTTTACGGCTTACACAATAGGATGATCCAAACAGTCCATTTCATCATTCCCATATGATGTTCCTATCCCTACAATCTATAGAGGAATGGCATATTTTGTAAACCTCTATAGATCGCTGGGTTGGGATCATCCTATGGAAATGATTTTTGTTATACAACATGTAGTGGAAGTCCGTATAGTCGAGTATTTTTCAAAATGTAATGTATAGCTTATACCATAGGATGATCCAAAACGTCCATTTGATGGGCCACAATATAAATCGGTTGTTCCCAAAAAATCATTTCTAATGTTCCTAGCCCTACAATCTATAGATGGAGGGCATATTTTGGAAACCTCTATAGATCGAAGGGTTGGGATCACAATTATTATTCATAGAAAAAAATTGTGTTTCGGCTTTGAGGGAATTCGTACAATTATAGTTTAATCAGAGGGATCTCATTACCATTCAAAAAAAAAAAAAAAAAAAAAAAAAAAAAAAAAAAAAAAACAGAAAAATCAGAGAGATGCCATTATAAATTGAAGGTCCCTCTAAATAAACAACTCCACCCTTCATGTAACTTGCCTTATATCTTTTAATTAAGGAACAATATTCAGTTTCGGTTAATTTTTCTGTATGTATGATTCATAATAAGATAAAATCGGTTCTTGGATGGATTGAAAAGTAGTTGTTGAAGTTAACTTCCGATAGTAATAAAAATCCTTATCTGCCAATTGTAAATTATAACTATGTATATAATATGTGACGAATGGTGCATGACACAAGTATTGAAATTACTATCAGTTTTGACATCTTAATGCTGGTGTCAATTTGTGGAATGATTGTGAAGGTTAGATTGATAAAATATGAAGAAGTTTTGTAGCCTTTTTCTATCATGACTTGGCTATATGCCCATTGGGAATGATTGTCTACCTTCAATACAATAGAGTTGGAAGCCCACCCTCTGGAGGATATGTTGCGGGTGAGAAATCACACCCCTCAAATAGTTCTAACCATAATCATCCAAGCAGAGGATATGACTTCGAAGCAATGTTTTAAAAACCCAAACAGTTTTCATAATGGGAAGGGTACAGCTTGGGTCTAAATTGGTTCTTTAATGGTTCAAACTTAGTTGAATATGACAACATGAGTAAATACTTTTAAATATAAAAGCTGAAAGCAAGAGATCAATGAATAAAGAATTGTAAAAGTGTAGGCAGTTTATAGATGATTAAATTACAATTTCTAGAGCCAACTTCATGTAGATAGTATTTGTTTATAAGTGTTTAATTGCTTATTTATGTATATAAAATGAACTACCATGTTTGCAGAGAACTGTACGATTCAAATGGTTTGAACTAGTGTTTCAAAACTCAAACTAGGATGAAAACTCAACTAAGGAAAAGGGAGATAACTCGGGCGAGTCGATGATATACACACTCAATTTTTTGTTATCTTGGACGATTCAGAGTAGTTTTGATTGATTTGGTAGGGTGAAACTCGGAGGACTCGAACGAGAACGTGGCCAAGGTAAAGAAAGCATTCTACTCGCCCAAATCGACCATTGACATACATAGGGAGTTTTAAAACAGTTGTTCTGTAACGATTGGGAAGTAAGCTTTACTCTATTTGTCAGATAGGATGATTGCACAATGTAACAAGAAAACAAGACGTTCACAATGACGAACTTTATCCCAAGCAAAGCGATAATTAATCTCAACATGCTTTGTATGAACATGAAAATAGGATTAGCCCTGAGAGATTTGCTCTGATGCTATCACAATAAAGCACATGGGGCTAACCGATATGAAAACTGAGTTCCCATAGAAGATAATGTAACTATGTGACTTCGGCACCAGCATTCGCACGCAAGACCTTTTGGCTCGCTCTCTTTATTCAATCTAGCAACGAAGGGCTCCACCACCAAAATACCTTATAATTGAACTACCTCATAGGGCACTTACATTTGTTTGGAAGACTGATGATGGAGATGTTAGAACACTTGATCCATCAAGACAAAATCCATATCAACACTCATTTTAGGAGGCCATGACATGTTCAGACCTCAAAGATCTCTAATCCAACTTCAAACGGTTACATTCATACTTGGTTACATTCATACTTTGAACCCAAGGCAGGATGGTAAATCATCCAATCAAAGAAGAGAAAGAAGGGTAAGATCACTTCCTCAACAGAACGGCTGTGCGAAAGCTATATAACTCAAGCTAAATTTGACTTTCATAATTGACTTCTCATGAGCTTACTTCATGCCAAAACAAGCCACATGAGACAAAGTTATATAAAAGAACAAAGCTATAATACTTTTAAGGATTTGGTGCCTAATGCATATAGAATGAGAGAGGTTGTGGATGCTGGCCTTTTGGGTTAAATGTAGAGAATCCATAGGATATTGTCGCCCATTTCTTCTTACTTTGGATTGGACTGATCCACTCTCGAATCTCCAGTAAAGCTACTTTGAAGCTACATTGATCTATGCAGTTGATTCGAGTGCAGATGCCTTGATTACCTAGGTAATTTGTTGATTCTTCCTTAATAAAGCTTCTTCTTTTTTTTCTTGATCCTATTTATCTTTTCCATTCATCTTGATCGGGGATTCGGGGTTCTATAACCTTTTTATTCCAATTGGAAGCTAGCATCAGACCTTTGATCTCCCTTGATTGCCCCTTTGGATGGGCCCTCATTCCCACTTTCCTAGTGCAACCAAGTAGCTAGGGACCCATAATCTCGACTATTCCTAGCTCCACTAGCCACGAACCAAATTCCAAGGTGTCCAAATCATATCATTTAATATTAATAGCCCTTACGGATGATCAAGAAAAAGTTACCAGTGTTCGCAAAATATCCTCGCTCAAAGTAGAAACTTGGCTCTCCCATGTCCAAAACATATTGTGTAACTTAAAAAAGACTTCCCAAATTCCAAGGTGTCCAAATCATATCATTTAATAGACCAATAATCTCGACTAATCCTAGCTCCACTAGCCACAAACCAAATTCCAAGGTGTTCAAATCATATCATTTAATATTAATGGCCCTTATGGATGATCAGGAATATCCTCGCTCAATGTGGAAACTTGGTTCTCCCATGTCCAAAACATACTGTGTAATTTAAAAAAGACTACCCAAATTCCAAGGTGTCCAAATCATATCATTTAATAGACCCATAATCTCGACTATTCCTAGCTCCACTAGCCACAAACCAAATTCCAAGGTGTTCAAATCATATCATTTAATATTAATAGCCCTTATGGATGATCAGGAATATCATCGCTCAATGTGGAAACTTGGTTCTCCTAATTTAAAAAAGACTTCCCAAATTCAAAGGTGTCCAAATCATATCATTTAATAGACCCATAATCTCGACTATTCCTAGCTCCACTAGCCACAAACCAAATTCCAAGGTGTTCAAATTAGAGGTGCAAGTTTGGCCCTGTCAGCCCTGACCCGCCCTGAGCCGGAACAGGATCAGGGCTGGATTTTCCAACCCTGAGGGCGGGTCAGGTTCATATTAATTGTCGAGATTATTATTATTAATTGTCTCTGACGCCCGTCATGTTGTTGAATTCATATCGTCTCCCTTTCTCTATTTATTGATCATTTTGTTCTATATGATAAGTGGTTGCTTTATTTTTGGCACTCTTAACAAGTATTTGCACTAGGGTCAATTAGGGCCGGGCCGGCCCTGCCCTGCCCAATCAGGGCCAATCAAGGCAGGCCAGGGCCAGGGCCAGCACTGAGCCATGTAGGGCAGGCAATGGGTTGAGGTTTTTCGGCCCTGACTCAGGGTCAGGGCCGAGATAATGGGTTCCAGGGTTGGGCTAGGGTTTTGAAAAATCCGACCCTGTTGCAGCCCTAGTTCAAATTATATCATTTAATATTAATAGCCCTTATGGATGATCAAGAAAAAGTTACCAGTGTCCGAAAAATATCCTCGCCCAATGTAGAAACTTGGTTCTCCCATGTCCAAAACATATTGTGTAACTTAAAAAAAGACTTCCCAAATTCCAAGGTGTCCAAATCATATCATTTAATAGATTCATAATCTCGACAATTCCTACATCCACTAGCCACAAACCAAATTCCAAGGTGTCCAAATTATATCATTTAATATTAATAGCCCTTATGGATGATAAGGAAAAAGTTACCAATGTTCGCAAAATATCCTCAATATAGAAACTTGGTTCTCCCATGTCCAAAACATAGTGTAACTTAAAAAAAGACTTCCCTTTAAACCACATGCAAGGTTTCTATATTGATAAATGTTAACTACCCAACTTTTCTAAAAGCTTAATTTGTTGGAGAATGGCGTTATTTATCTTTTATGCTTTAATACTCCCCCGCACGTCTGGCCCACTTGGCAAACACGTGGCACATGTGGTACCACTTTGGCCGACCATCGCACATGGACTTTTGCTATCCGGAAGGTTTGAACTCAAGACCTTTGGCTCTGATACCATGTTAACTAACCAACTTCTCCAAAAGCTTAAGCTTTTGGAGAAGTTGGTAAGTAACAATAAACATATATGGTGCAGTGGAAATGCAATTCAAATATAGTTTACTCAAATATCACTACAAAGATTGTTTCTGTTTTCGATGTAAATAAGATATGAATCTTTTTGTTATCCATAAATAGGAGGAATGATAGATGCAAGGGCAAGGGCTAAAGAAGGGCCCTTGAAGAGATCCACGTCATTAAGTGCAACAGAATTCAGTTTCTCAACCGACTTTTCAAATGACATGGATCTATTCAAGGGCCCTTCTCCGACCCTTGCATAAAGAGGGCCCTTGCATCTATCATTCCTCCTATAAATAGACCAAGAAACCATGTGGATGCAATAGAATTGAAAGTTGGGCAAGTATAATTGGGTAAGGGTACACCTGAGTAAAGGCCAGGTAAAAAAATAAACTCAAACCCTGCCCAAACACAAGGTGGGCTCAAGACACACTGCCCAAGCCCAACCCACATCATGATTTAGAAACTCGTTGGATACCCAGCCCAACCCAAGTAATAAACATGGGCTTGATACGTGTATAAAACCCATTCAGGTACCCCTTATTTACCATTAAGTGGTAGCCTCTTGCAAGGTTTAAAATTAATATTAAAAAACAGTTTTTTTGGGTCGAAATCCGAAATTTCGACCGAAATAAATGACCGTTTTGGTTTAGGTCAATTTCGGTGTCGGTCTCCACCGAAATCCGAAATTTCGGATTTCGGTCAAAATTTTAAACCATGGCCTCATGCTACCAGAATATGGAAGTACAAATTTTATCTTGCAAATACTTAATTTTAGGATACAATTAAAGACGGGGCGATGCTATTTTCACCCCCCCTTGCAGTACGCATACGCTCCCCTTTTAACGTCATGCAGGGGGGTTGAAAATATCATCGCCCTTAAAGACTCATGCATATATCTGAATTTATTATAGGAAAAATATCCCCACAAATAGCAGATGAGCAGGGACTCATAATCTCCATTATTCCTGTCTCCACTAGCCACAAAGCAAATAGCCAATGTGTTCAAATCAAATCAATTGATACGTACTAACAGCACTTATAGGTCACGAAGAAAAAGTTACCCATTTTTGCAAAATTATCCTCGCACAATGTAGAAACTTCACTTCTCCCAATTCCAAAGCATATCGTGTAACTTGAAAAGGACTCTGTTTATACCACCTGCAAGGTTTCTATATTGCTGAGCATATATAGTGCATTGGAAATACGATTCAAATACTGTTTACTCAAATATCACTGCAACAATTGTTTCTGTAGTCGATGTAAATAGGATATGGATCTTTCTGTTATGAGTACATAAAACAAGAAACCATAGTCGATGCAATAGAAATTATAGAATGAGATTTATGCTGTAAATACATAGCCTTGGAGCTATAAACACAATTGAAAATGAAGGTTTCTTTTTCATTTCTTAAAAATGCATGCACCAATATCAAATGAACATCCTAGCAGTAATTTTCATTCCTGTTAGGATGCAATACTAACTCCTTTAAGTAGTGGCTTCAAACAATGTAATTGTGAGTGATGCTTAACAGGAGAAAAGGACAATCCAATCAAATTTATGTGCTTAGATCACATCACTATGTAGGGTTAGGGATACCTACCTCCCAGCCAATAAATAGAGCAGGCAGAGCACATGTACCAAAATCTTAAAGTCCTCACTCAACCTTGAATGCCGGGATGATCATGTTCATTCCTCTTGTTTTCTTTAGCTTAGCTACTCTAAATGGGTGCGTAACGGTACACTTGAGGGTTGAAGATTTTGGAACAGGCCGCGTGCATGAGGACATGCATATGGGTGGCAGCCCCCGTTTGAGGTTGCATTAAATACTTCATAGATAGTCATATTTGAGTGGCGGCCCCCGTTTGAGCATACACAGAGCGAGTATTCTCCCTAGAAATGCCTTCTAAAAGTGCCCGGACGGATCCACCCCAAGAAAGCCAGGTCATCTCTTTCTCCACCGAAGACGACAACGGACTACAAGTCCCGCACGACGATGCGCTGATTGATCATCTCCAACTTCGATGTAGGAAAGATCTTGGTAGACACAGGGAACTCCGTCTACGTGTTGCACCTCGAAACCTTCGAGGAAATGAAAATGGGCGAGGGAAGGCTGGGGCCTGCAGAGTATTCCATATACGGATTTTCAGGGGCATCCGTGCAGGTCAGTGGTAAAATCGACTTACCCGCTACCTTCGGGACGTACCCCCTCCAAAAAACCATTATGGCCACCTTTTTTGTCATGGATATACCTTTCACTTACAGCGCCATCATAGGACGACCAGCCCTGAGGGATCTGGGAGCAGTGGTTTCTGCCCCACACCTCAAAATGAAGTTCTCCACCCTAACCGGGATAGGAGAAGTATGAGGGCAGCAAATGATAGCACGTCAGTGCTACGTAGCAAGCTTGAAAGGAAGCAACGCCCCAGCTGAAACTTTCATGATCGGAAGCGAAGACCCCTAAGAACGAACCCACAAGGTTAGAAGAGAGCCAATCGAGGAGCTAGACTCCGTTCCCATATCCAAGAATCATCCAGAGAGGAAGGTTCGGATAGGCTCCCTCCAAATTGTTAACTTCCTCAGAGCCAACAAAGATGTATTCGCGTGATCCGCCTCAGACATGCCCGGCATACCCACGGAGATTGCGGTTCACCAGTTGAATGTAAATCCAACCCTCAAGCCCGTCCGACAAAAGAAGAGAAACTTCGAGGCAGAGCGACAAACTCATATCAAAGCTGAAGTGGAAAAATTGCTACAAGCCAGATTTGTCAGAGAAATCCGGTATCCCGAGTGGCTATCCAACATAGTCATGGTCAAGAAAGCCAATGGTGGTTGGCGGGCCTGTATAGACTTTACTAATCTCAACCGAGCCTGCCCGAAAGACCCCTACCCCTTGCCACGCATAGACCAGCTCATCGATGCCACTCCGGGCTCGAACTCCTCACCTTCCTAGACGCTTTCTTCGGCTACAACCAGATAAAGATGCACGAGCCAGATATTCCCAGGACGCGTTCATCACTGACCAGGGCGTCTACTGTTATACGGTCATGCCTTTCGGGTTAAAAAACGCAGGGGCAACGTACCAGAGGCTCGTGAATAAGCTGTTTCAAAAGCAGATAGGCAGAAACGTGGAAGTATATGTGGATGACATTTTGGTAAAAAGCCTGGAAGCCCATAAGCACATCTCCGACCTCAAAGAAACCTTCGACATTCTGCGACGAGCCCGGATGAAACTCAACCCGGCAAAATGCGCCTTTGGGGTGACATCCGGAAATTTCTTAGGACTCATGGTCAGTCAAAGAGGCATCGAGGCCAACCCTGAAAAGATCCAGGTCATCCTAAACATGGAACCCCCAGCTACTGCGGCGGAAGTGCAGCGGCTAGCAGGGCGGGTCACCGCTCTCGGCCGCTTCATGTCCAAATCGGCCAAAAAATGTCAGCCGTTCTTTAAGCTCCTAAAGAACGTACGGGAGTTCGAATTGACCCCGGCGTGCCAAGAAGCTTTCACGCTTTAAAGCAGTACCTCCAAACACCGCCAGTGTTAACCAAGCCCGGGGAGGAGCTCTTTTTGTATTTGGCTGTCAGTCCTACGGCAGTAAGTGCGGTACTGGTTCAACGAAAAGACAAGCAGGAGCATCCAGTGTACTATGTGAGCAAGATCCTCCATGGTGCGGAGGTCCGGTACCTAAATATAGAGATATTCACCTTCGTCGTGGTCACCGCTGTCCGGAAGCTCCGCCCCTACTTTCAGGCCCACATCATAGTATTCTTAACAGACCAACCATTGAGAAACATCCTACAAAAGCCAGAGACCTCCGAAAGAATAGTAAGCTGCAACAATTGTTTCTGCAGTCTATGTAAATAGGATATGGACCTTTCTGTTATGCGTACATAAAACAAGAAACCATAGTCGATGCAATAGAAATTATAGAATGAGATTTATGCTGTAAATGCATAACCTTGATGCTATAAACACCATTGAAAGTGGAGGTTTCTTTTTCATTTCTTAAAAATGCATGCACCAATATCAAATGAACACATCCTAGCAGTCATTTTCATTCCTGTTAGGATGCAATACTAACTCCTCTAAGTAGTGGCTTCAAACAATGTAATTGTGAGCATGGTTTTAAATTTCGACCGAAATCCAGATTTCGGTCGACACCGAATCCAAAATTCCGGACACGTACCAAATTTCGGTCGAAATTTCGGAAATTTCAGTCTAAATTGCAATTTAATAATAATATTTTATTCCTTTACGGAATTTCAGCTGAAAGTTCGGGAGAAAAATCCGGGATTTCGTTGACTTGTACCAAATTTCGACCAAAATTTCGGGATTTCGGCTGAAATTTCGGTTTCGGTGAATCCCGAAATTATAGCCAAAACCGAAATTAACCTTGATTGTGAGTGATGCTTAACAAGAAAAGGACAATCCAATCAGATTTATGTGCTTAGATGACATCACTATGTAAGGTTAGGGATACCTACGTCCCAGCCAATAAATAGAGCAGGCAGAGCACATGTAGCAAAATCTTAAAGTCCTCACACAACCTTGAATGCCGGGATGATCATGTTCATTCCTCTTGTTTTCTTTAGCTTAGCTACTTTCTAAATGGGTGGGTAATGGTACACTTGAGGGTTGAAGAATTTGGAACAGGCCGAGTGCATGAGGACATGCATATAGGTGGCAGCCCCGTTTGAGGTTGCATTAAATACTTCATAGATAGTGCTATTTGAGGGTGCATAGGGCTGCCCAATAGTTCCATGTCCATCTCATCTCAACATCAAATGGTTTTGGGGACACCCAAGTATATGCTGTACGAAGTCCACGTCAATTTCCACAATGGAATCTTCCATTGTGATCATTCAGGTTTTGAAAAAAAAAACTTAGGTGCTTGCACCATTTCAGCCAGTTCCAGAGCCAAGAAACATTTCATTCCCATCCAATTCAATCAAGCTATGACCAGGCACCTTTCCCACATTTCTTTTCCTCATGAAGTCCCACACCTTCTCTGCATCATCAAACCTACCTGCGGCAGCATAAATGTTGGCAAGAAGCACATAGTAACCACTCCTCTCTGGCTCCAATCTTAACAACCTGCTCGCAATTCTCTCCCCCACCACAACATTACCATGGACTCTACAACCCCCCAATAGAGCACCCCACACAGCCCCATCGGGCTTTATTGGCATTTCTTTGACAAACCTTTCCGCCTCAACTAAAAGCCCCGCCCTCCCCAAAACATCAACCATGCAAGCATAGTGCTTCAACTCAGGCACCACCTCATAATCTTTCATCATATTAAAAAACTTCCACGCATCTTCCACCATCCCAGCATGGCTACACGCAGACAAAACCCCAAGAAAAGTCACTGAATTCGGCTTAACTCCTTCCAGACGCATCCGTTCAAACAGCCCCAACGCAACAGCCACTCGCCCATTCAAACCATGCCCCAATATCATTGCACTCCAAGAAATCACATCTCTCTCAGGCATGTTATCAAACACCCTACGCGCAAAACCAAACAACCCACATTTCACATACATATCCACAAGGGCATTCCCCAAACTCAACCCCAATCCTAAACACCTCCTAACACACCACCCATGCACACTCCTTCCATATCTAGACCACCCCAATTGGCCTAAACCCAAAAGCAAACTCACCATAACCACAACATCAAGCTCAATCCCTTCCCCCACCATCTCCCTAAACACTTCTAAACCCAACAAAGGCTCCCCACTTTGCGCGTACCCAGCCAGCATCGCAGTCCAAAGCACCCCATCTCTCTCAGTCATTTCGTCAAACACTTGGCGTGCATAAAAAAACTTCCCCATTCCAACATAAAAATACACCATAGCTGATCCCACAAAGACATTCTTCCCTACACCAACCTTCACACAAAACCCATGTACAGAAAAACCCAATCTAAACTCTCCCAAACTCGCGCACGCTCTAAGAATCAAAGGAAGGGTAAATACATCCGGACCCAGGCCAAACACCCGCATTTGGTAGAACAATTCAAGGGATTTTTGAGCTAGGCCCGCGCGAGAGAATTCGCCTATCATTATATTCCAAGAGTATATGTTCTTATTTGGCATGTGGAGGAAGACTGAGAGAGAATCTGGTAAGAGTTTGTGGTGTTTTGAATACATGAGTAGGAGCTTAGAACTGAGGATAATGTTATTGTAGAGACCATTTATGAGTAATCTAGCGTGGAGATGGCGAAGGTTTGTGGGGTTTGGGGATGAATGGAGAAGGGAGAAATAGTAGGAGATGGGATTCGGGTTTTTGTGTGAGGTTGTGGAGTATGAAATGGGGAACTTGGTGGGGGAGAATAGATTCTTGAGTCCATTTTTTGAGGTTGAAAGGGGGAGGGTTTTTATGTGCATAGTATATGAAGAGGAGAGTGCATTCTCATCTTGGTTTCTTTTATTTTTCTGTTGTTAGTTTTTCTTTTTTTTCAAGATATGCTGATTTTTTTCCTTGGATTGGAAAATGAAGGAAATCTCCCAGCCTTGTTTTGTTGCAGGTGTTTACTTCCTAGATTGGTGGTGTAAGTAGTCGATGAGGAGGAGAAAAGCAATTGATTTGGCTGGAACTTATCTCGTAGAACAACGGTAAGTAATGTTTGGTTGTCAACCTCGTAGCGTAGGGCGTCATTCCCGGTACTAAGAGAGGAGAGGGATAGAGAGAAAAAGCATCATTCTCAAGAAATCCAAGCAAAATTCCACTTTTATTTTGTGGCTTTTTAGCTTGGATTTTATAAGAAGGTACAATGGTGACACATTAGCCGATGTGCAATGACCAAACAATTTCAATGCTATATCTGGCAAAGAAGGAATTTTACTAACATGGTAACACATTAGACCGAACCACTATAAATCTTGGTGTCTCTTCTTCTCTTGCTTGCCCCATTCTTGCATGTGGTGATTGGTAATCTCTAACCTTACTTGTGTTTATATTTACTTGAACAAGGGTTAGATATAAATGGCTTAAAATTGATATTATATCATTCTTCATTTTCAACGAAGCATATTTGAACAAGGGTTAGAATAATCTATGATTAATCTCACACACCCTTGTATTTAAGGCAAAAATTTTAAATTAACCAATTCACCCCCCCTCTTGGGTTGCCACACTTGTATTTCATTTGGTATCATAGCTTAGGCTCTTAAAGAGATTTCTTTAATCTAAAAATCTACAAGAGAAAAGATCTAAGACAACTTAATAGCATCTAGACTACCTTGCTTTGATGGAACCGATTATGGATCTTGGTCGATTCGTATGAAGTCTTATCTTAGAGGTCTAGATGGTGATTTATTAAAAGTAATTGAAAATGGATTCACCCTACATAAATCTAAGAGAGTAAATGAATATGACAAAAAATTATTTTCCTTAAACTCTAAAGCTATGAGTGTCATATGTTGTGCTTTACTGGTATATTTTTTTTATAGCATTTCTACTTGTAAAAATGCTAATAAAATATGGTCTAAACTTGAAAACAATTTTGATTCAACATGTCTCATTGTTTTGGAGAATTCAAATGATAACATATCTAATGAAACTCCAAACATTAAAGAACTTATTGATAAATGTGAAGAATGCTTTAAATGTAGAACTTTCTAGAAATGAAAAACTAAAACACTCTCTTACCTCTATTTCTAATAAATTATTAGAATCGAAAAAAACTATCAAGACTTGTTAGTGAAGAAAATGAGTTAATTGAAAATAATAAGAAATTGCAAAAAGAAATAGAGGAATGGAAATTAAAAGAAGAAGAACTTAGAACAGTCTCATCTCGTGAATTAAATGCTCTAAAAGAAGAAATTAATGAGATAAAAATTAAAAACGAAGAACTCTCCCAAAATAACAACAAGTTACAAGAAGAAAGAGGTAAACATATATGTGATCATTCTTGTGGTTCGTCATGTTCATCTACCTATTCTCTTATATCTTGTGATTCTTGTGGTAGATTTGGATATTACAAATCTAGATGTAAGTTTAGATTTGTAAAATGTTCCAAGTTTGTATGGATAAAAAAGAATTCATTATATAAAACAAACTTGAATGGGCCCAAGATGGTTTGGGTTTCAAAACCCCCTACTTGAGACATTTTATATGCTTAGTAGATTTAGGGGTATATGCTAAAATTGAAAATCATTTGAAAATTGCTTATGCTTAAAAGTTACATCTTTTGATCTTGTTTCCTGTATACTACATCTTAATAATGATATAAAGAAATCATTGTATCTAGTCAATTGTGCTTGATTGTCATATCTATTGGAGAAGGCTAGATGTCCCATGTTGATATCTAGTTTATGTGTGTACCTTAATTTGAATATCAATTGATAAATTTGTTTGTATAGATACTCTGTGCCTATTCTTGTTTGATTCCATGTATCTATGCATGATTGTGCTAAAATGATAAATCATTTGAAATCCACTCTAGACATGTTGTAATTATTAAAAATTATATGTCTAGATGTTAAGTGCTTAAAGATCACATATTTTTGAAAATATATTATAGATACACATATACTTATTTTGGTTTATCTATATGTATCTATAAAGTGATGTTCATACCATTGATAACATGATATAGTATATTGATATCTATAAACCCATGTTAGGGTGCATAATAGAGTATATTCTCTTATTTTGGTATGATCATGCTCATTGGTCTAGGTGTTTAGTATATTACTTGAAATATGTTCATGCACTTAGTACCTTAAGTGACCCATAGGATTAGCCTAGTTGATTTAAGAAAAATCTCTAAATTTTGATATAATTGAAACTTAAGCTCAAATAGGTCAAATGTATTGTGAAATAAACAAAAATGGGTTTAAACATAAAACTTAATGAATCTCCATACATCTTGTTAAAATCTTAAGGAGTTCATAAGTGAAAAGGATTGCATTTGCTCCAGTTGTCTCTTCCATGATTATTCATGAAAATCCTTGGCCCTTAAGATCATGTCTCATTCTTGATGAGGAAAATTACAAATGCAACTTAGTTCAATGAAAAGATCTTGATTCATCCTAATTGAACTAAGTCATATGAAGTATGTCCATAACCTTAACTTGTCATTCATCCATGACATGCAAATCATATGAGAAAATCACTTGTTGAAAAGAACTCCAAAATTAAGTTAAAACATCAAACAAGTGAAATTTGATTAAAGCATGTGAAGTACTAAGAAACCTTGATTATCTTAAATCCTTCACACCAATCTTATGTACACTAGAAAAATAAAAAACTAGTTAAAATCTACATAAGTGTGCACATTGGATCACATTGTCATTATGGAGTATATTTGATATTTATCATCTATATATATTATCCGTATGACATTGTTGAGTTCACAAAATGATTGAACTTGAAACATTCTATTCTTGTGAGCTTCAAAACTAAAGTGGAATTATTAAAATGTTATGATCATTAAAATCCACTCAATGAAAGGCATATGATTAGAATTGATAAATGTTTTCCCTATTATATGTGATCTATGGATATCAACGCTTGAGTATTCTTGAGATAGATCATTATAAAGTTTGAGTGATTCAATAATATGAGAAATCGTAAGTCACTCAAATTTATATCTCATGAGTTCAATTCAAATTGTGAAAATCATAAAATCATAAGATTATGCCTAAAAAGCTAAAAGTATGCTTAAAATTGAATTATGTGCATGATTGCCTTTGAAAGGAAAAATTAAAACGAAATGTGTTTTGATAATCACACTTAATTATTTACTTAAATTTAATCCATCAAAACAAGCTTATAGGAAATCTCAAAGAACTAGTTTCCTTCACAATAGAATAGAGTTGCTTATCCTATGATAGATTTTTAATCACTTGTCATCATTTGTTATCACTGGTATGCTTATATTAGCTTATATATAGCACTATATATATATATATATATATATATATATATATATATATATATATTTCCCCTTGTGTGGTATTAGCTACATGGTAAGATGTTAAACCCTAAAGTTAAAAACTACTCAATTGGTACTCTTAGTCCTCTTACTTAGTTAGTTGGAGAGTGTCCCCTCACATTTTAATTAAAACACCTAATCTTTTTTGCTTCCAGCTAACATCTTAACCATGATTAGCCATATGTGCTTTGATGTGTTATCTGTATATATATATATATATAATATGCACATAGTTAGGGGGAGTATGATCTGCTAGGTTGTCATCTCATTTGGGATCACCTGATTACCCCTGGCAAGCATGCATTAGTAGCCCAAGGGTTGTTTTTCAATCATTCACTTCCAAATCTCTTATGCTCTGTTTGGTTGCTGGGTTTTTTTTGTTCCTGGGAGTTATGTGGGAGAAAAAAATACCCTGGGAGATAGGTGGGAAAAAAAAGTCCTAGAAGTATCCTGGTAAAATAAAAATCCCATGTTTGGTTGACAGGATTATTGTGGGAAAAAAAAACCTTTGTTTGGTTGCTTGAACTGTTGGGTAGAAAAAAATTCTTCTCAAGCTTATTTTTGGTTCCTGAGTTTATTTTTGTTCCTGGGGTTATCTTGGGATGGGATGAAAAGGCAATCATTACAAAAGTGGGATTAAAAAATTCACCCCACAAGTAATCATTACAAGAGTGGGATTAAAATAAACCTAGTGCTAAAAGGCAACCAAACATGGGATGGGACCAAAATTTAACTAACTCTCCCACATAACTCCCGGGAACAAAAAAAACCCAGCAACCAAACAAAGCATTAGTGACTCAGTTTGGACAGCCCTTTAGATTCATACATTATATGAGTCTTTAACAAAAGGGGTGCTTTACATGGCATATCTGTCATTCTTCCATCTTATCATATGTTGGTTGATATGGTTATTACATTCCATATGATAAGAGCACTCATTGCTCCATTTGTGGTGTAGTTGGGTCTTGTCTTATGCTTTCATTCTGAGATAATCTTTCAGTTATGACAAGAACCTTAGCCTAAGCGTCAGTATCATATCCTTTTAGGCTTTAGACTTATCTTGGATGAACTCATATAGTATCATCACTTCCAATTATAAGTACCTTGTTCTAGAGTTTGAAAACTGTCTAGAACTCTTCTTTATAGGATTGTGCTCAAATTGATCATCTTGTTTCCTATGAATTCTTACTTATCATGTGCATTATAAGTCATTTGTACCCAATCTTCATGATAAGTTTCCTTGGCTATGTCCTCATTGTCATATCTTTAGCCATTTTGTATTGTCATGCCTTGCCTTATACGTTTCATCTAAGGTCAATGACAAATACTTAGGAGGAGAGCTAAATTGTCTTATTCTCATCTTTATATGGACCATCGTGATGTGCTCACAATGTCCATTGCCCTATTTGATGTGCTAAAATGTAAATTTTTTAGATTGAATACAAAAACAAAAAAAATGCTTGTCATGCACTGTACTCAATGCTTCTTGCTAAATCTTTTATGATAAGCATTAGGAGAGTTCAAAATGTTATATCATTCATATTTCATGGGCCACAATGTTACTTTGTTGTGTTACCATTTTCTTGTGCCCATCCTGCATAGCTCTACATAGGACCAAACATAGAACTATCTTGCAAATTCCAATCATATCTCTATGGTTTTTGCTTGTCCCTATCCCTATCATGTGTATTCAAGTTGATTACCTTATAATCAAGATAGTTTCTTAATAAAACCTTCAAATGTCATATCTTCAATCACTTCACTTATTATGACATGCCTTGATTGATATATGTTCATGCATAGCAACATTTAGGGGGAGTGCTTAACTGTCAAATCTTTTGTGTTCATATACTTCATAGGGTTGTGTTTAGAATGGTTATATTGCTCAACACCCTTTAGTTGTGCTTAAGTTGTCTATACTTGCATACCTAAAAAAACAGGGTGGTGTAGACACCCCATTTTGACCGTACCCTAAACCTTCTAATTTTGTGTAAAACCTCATCAAATCAGTTAGGTAGGACCCCAAACTTCACCCTAGGCTAGCTTAAGGTCCCATCTAGCTCCCCGCAAAATTTCGTCGAAATCCGAGCGCGTTTGCCTAGCGAACGAACCAAAGAAGTGTCGTGGTGCAAATTCATAAGGGGGGGTGAGTGTATCCTGAGAGGGGGGCGAATTTATCTCGGAGAGGGCCGAACCTGGGCCAGAAAGGACACGATTTCTTCGTGCGCCTTATTAATTTTAGCGCAACCGCGCGCCCATCATTTTTAGTAGTGCAAATATCAACCACTTGATTTGTTTATAAATATCATTTAACCCTCATTTTTCAGGGATCGAGAATTTTTTTTTGCAAATTTAGAGAGAGAAAGAGAAGGGAAAATCAAGAGAGAGTAGATCTCAAACCAAAACCCTAATCCCTCCGATCATCTTCTCCGATCGATTCTCCCGGAGATCCGATTTCATTCCGGCTAATTCGTTTCTCTTTGAATCATTTAGTATTTTTTTTTTTTTGGTTCTTTTCAAGCTTTTGAACCCTAGATCTGTCCTAAAAATCTTAGAAAAGAGGGAAATTTGCAAAGAGAGAGAGAACGAGAAAGGATCTTTGCTTGAAACCCTAACTCACACTCTCATTTTCCCCGGTGAATCTTGTTGGATTCCGGCCAAAAACTCCGTTAGCTTTTGTTGCTGTTTCGAAGTGTATATTTCAAAGCAAAGGTTATTCGTCCATTTTTTGGAGGATTTGTGTTTATTTTCTTCGTGAACAAAGGCTTTAGAAGATGATCGAAGTTTCAGACAGCTTATTTTGTTATAAGTAAGTTTATTGACTTTATTTTTATAGATCTGCTCAAATGATTTAGAATTTTTGTGTTTATAGATATTTTTGTATGAATCTGTAGCTTAAGCTCTCTGTTTTAGTCGATATTAGAAGTCATTTGCCTGTTAGATTCATTATATTTTTTTAGGAACAAATGAGGTCTGTTCGAGTATTTCATTGATTAGATAACAGGTATAATATAGCAAAAGGTTATTTTCTTCGATTTTTATTATATTTAAGGTGTAGATAATTTTGTAAAAGAAGTGAATTTTGAGTTTATAATGTCAAAAATCGAAAGTCTCTTTGAAGAAATCAATTCATTTTTCTGAATTTGCGAAGAATTATCTTAGGTGTGAGTGGATCATTAGCTAATATGAGCAATTTGTTTTAAAATATGTGTGTGCTTATGAACTTTGTGCCTTATGTTTTTCTGATTTTTTTTCTTAGAATTAGGAAAAAGCGAATTTATGATTATGAATAAAAGTGTTGATAGTTTGTATGATTTATTAATTTGTGTGATATTTTTCTATAAGCTGATTTTATCTTAAAGTTTTGAATGTGAAGAATGAACTGAAAAGTGCTATGATTTGAAAAAGACTCTGGAGTTGATTGTTGGTTCAGTTGAGATCAAAACATTATTGAGATTCATTGTTGAAGTTCATTCCATAGTTTGAGTTGAATGTGATTCTATCTCATAGTATAGAAAGCTTTGAATATTATATTTGGTCTTTTGAAATGTTTCAGGTACATAAGGTACACTTTCTTTTCTTATTTATGTATGTTCATATTGAATTCAAACCTTTAGTTTACAGGTCTTTTGGTTCATAATGTATTGTTCGTAGCTCATTTGAGCATAGTTATTCTTGCTTTAAAGGCTAGTAGTGTCATCTGGTAAATGTTAAATCTAGATGCCACTTAATTTCAGTTGGTTATGACTTATCATAGAGTCCGTGAATTTCTACTCGTCATCAGGTTGGAGGGATCGAGAAGATCCAAGTTGTCAAATAATTCCTATTGAAGGCTTTTAATTCATGTGTTTAGAAATGTGTACTGCATTCATCTCTCCAATGATTTCCCTTGCAATTTTAGGGTGTGGTCGAGTAAGTTTGAGCCCATCAATTGATTTCCATTGAAAACTTTGAATTAATTCATCTAAAAATCCTCATTAGGTTTGTCCATTAAATGATCTTCATTATAGTTGTCATTGTTGCTGAATGGTTTTGAGCCTACCAATTGATGTTCAAGCAGGGCCGTGAGTTTACCCATTTAGATGTGTGTGTGTGTGTGTGTGTGTGTGTGTGTGTGTGTATTAAGAGTCATAATATTATGTAGGTACTTGTTCTTCATTTTTTTTTAAGACCCTGTTAATTACACAAGATTGGATTTTATTTGCCTTACAAATGGACAAGCTCATTGCCTTATGTTATGCTATTTGTCTTTTGCTCATAATGCTAAATGTTGTGATGGCATTCTTCTAGTGTAATTCCTAGGTTTGAATAATTATTATGCATTTTGAGTAGGGCTATACCTATTTCAAGACCCTAACGGTATCATTGTACCTCCATATTCGTCAGATTTTATTCCCACTAGTCTGTATATGCTTCAATGTTTCTCAAAATAGCCCTCTAACTGTCCTGTTAATGAATAAGCACCTGGACATATTTTGTCCTCATTTAGTCCATTAGAAATGTGCTTATTGGTTCCTAAATGTAAATAAAATGGGCTGATAATTATATTGCTATTTTGATGATGGGAATTACCTTTTACTGTCCTATTTTTGTAATCAATTCTTGAAGGTCATTTTTCATGTATATGTAATACTATTCGCAAAGTTAATTCAATATGATCAAAATGGTGTAAAATATCTTGATAGTTTTCTTAGCAAATATATGAAGCTGGTTTGTTCTTTTTGAGACAGTTAGCATCCCTGTTTTAAAACATTTCATAATTTTTCTGAAAAATTAGTTAAATAAATATGATTCCTGGACATAATCTGCAAACAAATGGGCATCATTTTATTAAATCAGTTCATTTGTTGAGTTGTTTGCATTATAAGAAAATCATGTTGAAAACTTGAAGAATACATGGATAATATATGATATTATGCCTTCAGGTTTAGTGTTTTCGTTGGTGACTCTGTTTCCTGACTTTTGGGAATGGGGAGCTAAGGTCAATCATAAGACAATATTTATGGCTTTCTTTTACACATACACATGAGTTATTGCCAATAAAGGGCTTTTGCAGAGTTGATTTTGATTTCATTTTAGACTGCACTTCATGTAAAATCTGCTTGAATTCTTAGTTTATTATTAACGGGGTAGTTCAGTTCATAGAAAAGTGAAGATATGATCTATGTCTGGTATATAAGGAAAAAGTCATATATATATATATATATATGTGTGTCAGACATTTACATAGTACGTTTTCATATGATTTAGATAATATTTATCTTTTACATATCAAATGCCTTAAGTCATGAGAAGTGTTAATCTTTTCTACATGTTCTATATGTCTTGTACATTGTTTTGAAATTCTTTGTGATTAAATGTTCTCATTCGTAGGAGTAGTAATATAAGAGGTTAAAACATGTTATGATTTATGTCGGCATGAATTGAAATGTAGTTTAGCTGTAGTAATTGTGGTGGATTCAATCATTATATTTTCATGAAATTTGGACAGTCAATGTTATGATTAATGAGAATTGATGGATAGTATATTCCATTTATGTGGAATTTTATGATGTGGTCAATAGCATAGCAGTAACCCGAGCTCCCTCATTAGGGAAGATTTGCTCAAGTCTTATGTCTCTTTCTTTTTCCTCATTTTAGGTGGCTTTTTTTCGGTAATTTAGACATAAATTCCTAGATCTTAGTAGCCCCTCTCTCATTGCGAGGGCGATAAAGGCGCTAGCCCAAGCCCACCCTTAGGGGACTCACTTAGTCCAAGTAGCATTCCCCTCTTTCATTTAAAAGACTTGCCCAGTCTTTTAGATGCATATCCCTTAAGACCTTAGGTGCCCCTGTTCATTGCACGGGCAATGAAAGAGATATCTAGAGCCCCCTTTTTAGGAGACAAGCTATGTCTCGGCAGAAAATCAAACCCTTTGGAGATAAGCTATGTCTCATTAGTGAGTCGCATATTAGAAGACTGCCCGAGTCTCACAAGCAGTTGTACCCTCACTAGAAGACTAACTCGGTCTATTAGTTGCCTCTCCTTGCATCATTGCTAGGGCTATGATAAAAATACTTGGAGCCCCTATCTTTTTGGAGACTTGCTTAGTCTCATTGACACCCCTCCTTGTCTCCCCTTTTCTCTAGAAGACATGCTTTGTCTATATAGCACCCCCTCTCTTAGAGTCACCAATTTATGAGTCAGTCTTAGTATAGGAGTCGGTCCTTCAGTTTCCGGAGTTTGTCCTATCATCATAGGGGTTAGGATTCTTTCCAACCTATCATCAAATCATGAGATTTTTATCCACTCTTGCAAGGTATAGGATGCTGTCCAACCCTTGCAGAGTCGTGATTCTGTCATTTTTCCCCGCAAAGCATAGGATGTTGTCCAACCTTTGCGGGATATCAGGAGTCTGTCATACTCTTATGATGATAGGAATTTGTCCTCTTGAGTCAAAAATACTTAAAAATTCAAAAACATCTAAAAACCAAAAATCTCAAAAATCAAGAGTCATTATGAGTAGTTAGGAAATTCTGTTCCGAACTACGTTGGCTTGATCCTCTTCCACGAGGTACGTAGTGCAGCTTGGGATTCATATCCCAAGTCCAGCAAAAACCTTTCAAAATAAACATTTCAAACCTTCTAAAAATACTGAAATTATTCAAACCTTTTTTTCAAAAAGATCTTCCCCTAGAGTTAGGAGTCTGTCCTAGCCGTTTGGGTTGTTTTAGAGTTAGGAGGCTGTCATGTTTGTATTGATATGGTGTGTCATGTCGTGTGAGTGTCCCTAGAGTTAGGAGGCCTCGAGTTTATTGGTTAGACATTTAGTCGAATTGATGGCTAGACTAGGAAGCATATAGTAAGCCCATGGTTTTGTGAGCTATCATCTTTGTATCAAGCCTATTAAGAGGCTAAGAGAATTTTTCCTTCTCTTTATTTTTCATTGTATTGAGGGTCTCCGATTTGGCCCGGTAAGAAAGGTGAATCAACATTGTGGAGAGGGGTTTTCGCTTCGACCTTGAAAGGAGAAGCTTGATTGTAAGAGGGTCTCCAATTCGGCCCATTAAGAAAGGATATTCATTGTAAGAGGGAGGTCCCTCGAAAGCTTTGTGTGAAAAATTGTGTGATCCCTTTGAAGGAGAAGTTGGTGTACGGCTTTAAGATTCCCCCGTTGAAGAATCTTATTGGTTTAGTGGAGATCCCAAGGAGACAAACTTGGAAGAGTGGAGTAGGTCTTGTTGATAGACCGAACCACTATAAATCTTGGTATCTCTTCTTCTCTTGCTTGCCCCATTCTTGCATGTGATGATTGGTAATCTCTAACCTTACTTGTGTTTATGTTTAATTGAACAAGGGCTAGATATACATGGCTTAAAATTGATATTTTATCATTCTTCATTTCCAACCAAGCATATTTGAACAAGGGTTAGAATAATCTAGGATTAATCTCACACACCCTTGTATTTAAGGCAAAAAATTTAAATTGACCAATTCACCCATCCATTGGGTTGCCACACTTGTATTTCAATAACCTGCCCCCCTTTTCTATAAATCCTGGCTCCGCCACTGGACAAGTAGAACATGAACAGCTCACGATTGATCAAACGACGATGTGCGTAAAATGCAAACGACATCGTGGATGCACGCAGAATGCAAACAACTCTCAAGGTCGATAGACCGGTCAATTCAAGCTAAATGACAAAAAGACTCGAATGAAATGCCAGTGCGAAGGATAGTTGAATTAAAGAGAAAGAGTCACCTGGTTTGGGAATATGAATTGTTTGCTTCCTTAATTTAGATAAAAGCTATTGGTACGGAAAAGTAAAAATTACAGTGCTGAAAAGATAAGGACAAAATGCTAAAACATGTTTGGATTTTGTTCTATGACCCTCTTCTTTGGAGGAAGATACCTCGCCGTACAGCTTTATTCGAGTAATCATTCCTCATTAACCCACGTTCATTTGGAGGAAACATTTTGGTAACTGCCCTTACTAGGCTCCCTTATCCTCACGTCCTCCATTCTTCCAGGTGGCTATCATACAACTCCCCATGATTGGCAACTGTAGCGCCACATCTTTAATTAAGTCCCCCTGTATATTCGTCAGCACTGCATAGAACCATGGTTTAAAATTTCGGTTTCAGTAACCGTTTCAGCTCCACCAAAAACTGAAATTTCGGATTTCGCCAAAATTTCTGTCCGAAATTTGGTAATTTGGTTCCAAATTTTGAAACACTTTTTTTTTTAATAAACAATGTCATTAAATCGAAATTTCGGTGAATGGCGAAAAATTGAATTTCGGAAAATTTCGGTTTCGGTCGAAATTTAAAACCATGCATAGAACTATATTGACCCGGTCTAAACGAGTCGTCTTTTGGCAATCCTGCCCTTCACGACCGACCAAGCCAAAAAATGGGCATAAAGAGGGTGTAAACAGTCTGGATGTTAAATTAAATGAGAGTGAGGAGTGTCATTGACAAAATAAGAGAATGTCTTCTCCAGAGATTTTATATAGTGTGTGGCCTTATGGTCCAGTATTTTTGAAGAAAAATACTATATGGCCCACTCCATAAGATTATCCAAACCGTCCATTTGTTGGGCCACAACGTAAATAGGCTACCCCCCATAAATCATTTCCATAGGATGGTCCTAACCCTTGGATCTATAGACGGATTATTGCACATTAGATCCTAGGGCTACGATCATCCTATAAAATTGATTATGTTGTGGCCCAACAAATGGACGGTTTTTGGATCATCCTATGGAGTGGGCCGTGGAATACTTTTTTGAAAAATATTGGACACACCTTATAAAATGTCATCTTCTCCATCATTTTAGATGACAATAAACTCTATAAAATGATGTAAATTATCGTTGTCAAAACCAATGAAAGTTACCAAGAAAAGATAATAAAAGATTGAAAAATCATTTTTCCTTTCGCATGAGATCGTGAATGCAAAATCTTATTTCCTTTCTATTGCATTGACTTGAGGCAGATCTTCGTCTTTTTATCCTATAATTAAAAGCCTTTTAAGAGGTGCATATTTTCTTGCCAACTCATATGATAGAGACGGACTTGCAGAGTAGACTTTTGTAAAAATGATTTTTAACATGGAGTAAATGATTTGGCAAAGAGATATCTCTAATCTTTCCTTCCATTCTCCATGCACGTTAGGGAGATAATTAGACAAGGCCTAAGGCTTCATATGTTTGTTTTTATACCATGGAAAGTGGAGTGAAAGTGAAATAAAAGCGAAGTGAAGTCGAATGGAGGTGGAGTAAGTTGTGTGTTTGGTTGTGCCAAAGGAAAAGTAAAGTACAAGAAACCATGAGTGCTAATATCTACCTCCACCACCCTTTCTTTCATTACTTGTTTGTCCGACTGAACAACTTTCTATAATCAGAAAAGATAAAAATTAGAACTGATTGCGAGACGAAAACTGGTTATTGGAATTAAAATTAAGGCCCTATTTTGTTTTGGATTTTCAGCACTGATTGTTTGCGTTTAGTAATCAGGTTTGGAGTCACAATTGGTTCTCAAAATCTAAGGCCTTGTTCATTTAAGATTATGGCAACCGATTGTGGGCCTATTGGACTTAAATTTACTTTTAGGCCCTGTTCATTTCAGATTATGACAACCGATTGACAGCTGTAAACCTATTATTGGACTCAAATTTAAGGGTGATAATAAATTCGCACTCCCTGTAGGATAATTCACACCCCTTTAAAAGTGAAATGACGTAAAAAAGCATTGAAGTCTGCCACATACCCTCATTTAAGAGGGTGCGAATTATCGTACAGGGGGTGCGAATTTATCATAGCCCGAATTTAACCATGTTCGTTTAAGATTATGACAACCAATTGTGAGTGCCAAACTGATTATTGGACTCAAAATTGTGTTTAAATTTGAGTCCAATAATCAGTTTAGCACTCACAATCAGTTGCCATAATCTTAAACGAATAGGCCCTTGGCGCCATAATCTTAAACGAACAAGGCCTTGGCGCCTAATAATCAGTTTGGGCCCACAATCAGTTGCAGCAATCTAAAACGAGAAAGGCCTAAAACAAAGAAATAAGGCTCGATTGAAATTTTAGGCCAATACTCATTTTTTTTACTCAGAATGGCGATGATAAATTCGCACCCCTTTTAACGTGATTTGCCTTAAAAAAGCTTTAAAGTCTGCCACGTTGTAACATTATTCATTTAATAATGTTTATATTCATTTAATTAACATTATTAAATATTATTAATATGATTAATATTAAGAATAATAATAGGAAATCCAAATGAGGGCAGTTATTCTCAAACCAGTTTTCCAAAGACAGCGAAATTGGAACGGAATTGGGAATTGGAATTGTCCAACACATTGGCAAATGTGTGGTGGGGTCCATCACACGCCCAAATCAGTTGGAAGGCCTAGGGAAACGGTTCCCAATGGATCATGGACTTTGAGTTGCATTAGAACTCCTCTTGGAGATAGAATTGTTCAAATGTAGCTTATGGAATCCAAACACTTCGATTCCAACACGAACTCTAATTGGATAAGCTGTCAAGGAGCTGGAGAGTGACTCAAAAACACATTTCCCAAAGAGAGTGGGGTGTCCCACTGAAGCCAAGAGTTGGTTTTGGTAGAGTCCCAATTGGTTTGGGAGTTTCATTGCAACTTGTCTTCCAATTTGGATAGAATTTGAATGAGAGAAAGAAGGACTAAACAAACCCAACTCTTTTACCATAAAAGAGAAAGGGCAGGGCGAATTTCTCAGAGAGAGAGAGAGAGATAGAGAGAGAGAGAGAGAGAGAGAGAGATCCAAAAATTCTTCACCCATTCCCCTTGAAAAATCGTTTTCATCTTCTCCATCTATCTCTTTTTCAATTGTTGAAAAGCACTCAAAAAATCAAAAGAAAAGGCTTCCAATTTGTTTTTCTAATCTCTACTACTTGGGTACCGATTAGATCACATCCTAAAGAAGTGAATAATAGTTATTCACATCCACAATCGACCGTGCGAAGAAAAAGAATCCATCGGTTCAATTTGTGGGTTCGCAGTAAGGGGTAGAGCCAGGAATTTACACTTGAGGAGGCTGGACTAATTTACACTTGCTAAGCATTCGTCATTGGGGGTGCCATGGCCACTAAACTAGCCAATCAAGCATGTATAACCATGCACATAAAAGGGACTTTGCTAGTCATTGGGAGGGAGGGCATGGCCCCCCATGCTATATGTGCCTCCGCCCCTATTCAGAACGATCGCAACCGTTCAAGGAGTATATCAAGCAGCGTGAGTTGCTAATTTATTCTTCAAAGAGGTAATTATTGATCTTAAATTAATTATAATAACTAATGTAGACTCTAGGATCTTGGGCAAAAGCAAGATCAAAAAGAAAATTTAAAGAACTATGCCAATCTAATTTCCGCTGCGCATAGCTATTTTGCCGGAAGGGCATAACCTTCTTTCATTGAGTTGGTCTAACCTAGTCGCCTTTTGGTGATTCGGTCCTTCACGACCGACCAAGCCCAAAAATGGGTGTAAACAATATGGTTGTCAAATGAAATGAGAGTGAGGAGTGTCATTACAAAATAAGAGAATGTCTTCTCCAAAAATTTTATATAGTGTGTGGCCTTACAGTCCAGTATTTTTCAGAAAAATACTATATGGCCCACTCCATAAGATGGTCCAAACCGTCCATTTGTTGGGCCACAACATAAATAGGTTACGCTTCATAAATCATTTCCACAGGATGATCCTAACCCTGGGATCTACAAAGGGATTATTGCACATTAGATCCTAGGGTTAGGATCATCCTATGAAATTGATTTATGGGGCACAACCCAACAAATGGACGGTTTTTGGATCATCCTATGGAGTGGGCCGTGGAATACTTTTTGAAAAATATTGGACACGCCGTATAAAATGTCATCTTCTTCATTTTCCAGCTACCTGAAACCATGGCAATCAACTTTATAAAATGATGAAAATTATCATTGTCAATGTGTCAAAACCAATGTGAGGTGGAAAAATCTCATTTCCTTTCGGATGGGATCATGAATCCTTATTTCCTTAAGATGTGCATTTTTCCTTGCCAACTCATATGATAGAGACGGACTTCCGAAGTAGAATTTCATGAAAACGATAAACAAACATGGAGTAGATGATGTGGCATAGAGAAATATCTAATCTTTCCCTCTATTCTCCATGCACACTAGGGAGATAATTAGACAAAGCATAAGGCTTCATATGCTTGTTTTTATACCATGGAAAGTGGAGTGAAGTGAAGTGAAGTGGAATAGAAGTGAAGTGAAGTAGAATGGAAGATGGTGTGCTTAATTGGTTGTGCAAAAAAAGAAAAAGAAAAGTAAACTACAAGAAACCATGAGTGCTAATATCAATTAATTATCTACCTTCACCACCCATGCTTTCATTACTTGTTTGTCCGATTTAACAACTTTCTTACAATCAGAAAAGATAAAAATTAGAACTGATTGTGAGACTAAAACTGATTATTGGACTTAAAATTAAGGCCGTATTTTGTTTTGGATTTTCAGAACTGATTGTTTGAGTTTAGTAATCAAGTTTGGAGTCACAATTGGTTCTTCAAATCTAAAGGCTTGTTCATTTAAGATAATGCCAACCAATTGTGGGCCTATTGGACCTAAATTTACATTTAGGCCCTGATCATCTCATATTATGATGACCGATTGTATGCCCTAAACCTGTTATTGGACACAAATTTAAGGGCGATGATAAATTCGCACCCCTTGAAGGATAATTCGCACCCCTGTAAATGTGAATAGACGTCAAAAAGAGTTGAAGTCCGCCACATACACTCATTTAAAGGGGTGCAATGCGAATTTATCATCGCCCAAATTTAACCCCAAACTGATTATTGGACTCAAAATTCCGTTTAAATTTGAGTCCAATAATCAGTTTAGCACTCACAATCAGTTGCCATAATCTTAAACGAACACAACCTTAATTTAGCACCCAATAATCAGTTTGGCCCCATAATCAGTTGCAGCAATCTATCTAAACGAAAAAAAGGCCTAAAACAAACAAATAAAGGCCAGCAATCATTTTTTTTTTGACTCAAATCAAAGGGTGAATTATCCTACAGAGGGTGCGAATTTATCATCTCCCAAATCAAAATTCAAAACAAAGACTTGTCAAGACTCTAGAATAGATGTCTTAGCGTACGCCTATTTTACTTTCGTTTTTATTTTCCGGTGTCCAATCCGTGACTTGCATTCTTCTCACGTGTACACTGACCCTGTCACGTGACAACCATTTTCTAATTTCCGCACCAAAAAGCAAAGCGTACGAATAAAAAAAATAGAAAAGTCCGACGCTCTCTCCTCTTCTCATTTCCTTTCTCTCTCACTTTCCCTCCTCCTCCGTATTTCGTATAAATGTTATTGACTCAGAGCTAGGGTTTTTAGGGTTTTAGGGTTTTTAGGGTTTTTTCAAGAAATTGCGATCGAGCTCTTGAATCACTCAACCAGGTTAGTGTGATTATCTCCTTTTTAGATGAGGAATTTTGGTCTGTTTTGGCACGGATCACATCTTTTTTCTGTGAAAATTTCATTTTCTTTTAGGGTTCAGATCTTTTCCAGACTAGTTCTTTTTTATGTTACTGTTTGATGGATAATGTCTTTTATAAATTTTAGCTTGATTGATTGTGTTAGTTTCCAGAATTCTGCGGAAAGAAAAAAAAGAAATTAAGAATTTGTTGTTGTTTTATTAGCTAATTTGCGTGCATTTGGGAAGGGAACTTTTGTCTTGATTTATTTTATGTTAGTCTTGATGCAATTTTTGAAAAAAAAATGGTTCAGTCGACCGCTCTTATCGGTGTCATGTGTAGATCTTTGGGTCTTTTTCTATTAGCAATTAGGTTCCTTATTCTTCATTCCTTGACTCTTCTTTCTATTTCTCAATAAAAGTTATCATATAACATCTATCATTTTAATGATATTTTGCGTCTGATTAACTTTCTTTATTTTATTTTCTGGTTCGCCTTCCACGCTCTTCTCACCTCTTTGTTGTTTGAAGATGCATCAGACCACGTATCTTATTTTATTCCCTGATTTTACATCCACACGCCACTTTGTTTTGTGGGTGTATGGGGAAAATGCCAAGTGCATTTTTTGAACTTCTTAAAGGTTATGTGACCTCATTTTCTCTGGAAGTGGATTTTCAGTGTATCTGGAGACTTGATCAATTCTCATCACGAAGAATATCTAACATAGCATGCTTCCTATGATCGTATTATATGTTTTCACATTTCTAAATCAGAATAAAATTGTGTATTTTATTTTATATTCTTTTTTCAGTTATTATTTTAGCTTTCAGAAGTGTGCTCATCAATGACTAAAATGCAGCTACTGTGTTACTGGCCATGGAGTTCAAACCCTGACAAACATCATTTGCGGATATACTGATGAAGTTTGTAAAGAGCATCAATGTGATTACCAATTTGGTTGTAGAACAGAAGATGATAAGTTGGACTACATGATAGTCCATCATTTTCCGCTATACGTGAGAAACATGGTATTTGACAAGGAGCTTAACCCCACTTATAGTTTGGATATGTTCATTCTGTTAATACTGATTTTCTGACTCTAATCAAACTCATTTGCAGAGTATATTTTCATTCAAGGCATCAAAGAGATCACCATTTGTGCTTCGGGCGGTTTTTTTCTTCTTTGTCACAGCATTTGGACTGTATATTTTCTCTGTCTCTCTAAAGCAGATAAGCATAACACCAAAGAAAATTCCACCCATTTTGGAAAAAAAGGACATGCATTGTGACACAGTTGGCATTCCGCCTGAGGAGATGCTCTATGTACATTTTCCACGACCCAAAACTTATAGCCGGTATTGCACTTATACTCGTTCAATGTTCACTTTTGCATTCATTATTGCAATTTCCAATTCATTGAGTTGGTTTGGTCAGGGCTGAATGTGCGTGTACACCTGTCCGGTTCTTTGTTATCTTATCCATGCAAAGATCGGGAAGTGGGTGGTTTGAAACCTTGTTAAACAGCCACGCCAACATCAGTTCGAATGGAGAAATCTTTTCTGTTAAAGGAAGGAGAAGTAACATTTCAACTATCCTATCAACTTTAGATACTGTCTATAGCTTAGACTGGTTTAGTAGTGCTGCAAAAAATGAATGTGTGGCTGCGGTTGGATTTAAGTGGATGCTGAACCAGGTTAGATATCCTTTCTTGTGTCTATTCTCACTGTCATTCTTGCACATTCATGAATAGCTTCTTCTTATTCCATCTTATGTATGGTTATCTTGTATCTAATTGATGATGGTTATTAGGCATGTGACCTACTTGTTAGGCTCAACATCATTATCTAATGCTCAATTGTTGGGTTGTTGAATGAATAATTGAATGGATCTGTTGCAAGCTTAGTTATAAATTCCGTTTCGTTGTATATATATTTTTGGTCGGTGGTACAAGATGTATCCTGTGTTTCGTCTGTTTCTATGTTCCATTTCAATAAAGACGCTGCGATTGGAGATTTTATTTAAATAGTTAAAAATTTAAAAAATAAAAATAAAAACCACTATATCTATCAAATTTAACTAAAAGAAACATTTTATTACTTTAACATCAAATTTATTGCAATCTAACAATAAAACCAAGAAAAGTTAATCATACAATTTTAAGTGCTAATTATAAGTATTACTAATAAAAATAGGGAAGTGATATATTCGCCCCCTTTTTACTTGGTACTTCCCCCTCTAGTGTATTTATTAGTACTCTTTACACTATAGGGGGTTGCCCCAAGTAAAAATTAAGGAGCGAATATATCATTTCCTTAAAAATAAAGATTAAATTATTCAAATTTCTCACAGAAAAATTTTTATATCTCAAACATGTCATAATAAGTCCCTCCTATGGGCTTTCGTAAGACGGATCATCATATTCAATTGAATGATACCCCTTCAATTGGGAAAAAGAACATACATTGACATAGTTGTCATTCCGCCTGAGGAGATGCTCTAATGATGCATTGATTACATAAATTGTTGTCGTATTGAATTTCCCACAAGCCTTGAACATTTTAAAAATCCAAAATGTATCAATCCGTAGCTGGAGACAAACATTGTCTCGAACAGCATGGTATATTTTTTAATGACTAATGTTTATATCATATGACGCATACACATTGTTTTCATCCAACTGAAAAGCCGAGCCATATCAGGTGGTACATCTTTATATCAGCTAATACTGATCCCTTAAAATTTAAAATGTGAAACTGTATTCCACTAGTAAATATTTCCCTTGTTTGTATCAGATGACACATACGCTTTGTTTTTGTATCATCCCACTGAAAAACGAAGACATATCAGGCGGCACATCATGGTATTGGTATATTTTTTTGGATGACTAGTGTTTATATCATATAATGCATTCACTTCATTTTTGTATCATCCAATTGAAAAACCGAGCCATATCAGGTGGTACATCTTTATATTAGCTAATACTGATACCTTAAACTTTAAAACGTGACACTGTTTTCCACTAGGAAGTATTGCCCTTGATAAGGGGATATTGTATATCGCTTTCGGATGATTAATGTCTGTATCAGATGACACATGCGATTTGTTTCTGTATCATCCCACTGAAAAATCACGACATATCCCTTAGGGTGGCACATCTTTGTATCAACCGATACTTTAAACCATGAGTATCATATGCGTGATGTGTTTACCATCTTCCAGTAGATAGGATGTGCCCTTGATAAGGGATGGGAAGCTCACTAAAGTAGATTTTTTCGTGTGGAGAAATATCTAATGAAGGTCTAGGACCGTCCACCCTTAGGTCGCACTCTAAAGGAGAGGTACATACTACATAGGCAATAGTGGGTTTTTAAGGTGCAAACCTGGGTTTATGAACTTACATTTTTGAGAAATAACAATGATTAATTGATAAGGAAAGAGCAAAGCAGGATTTCCCAAAGAGAAGAAAACAAAAGTACTCAACTCAACTCAACTAAGCCTTTGTCCCAAAACTAGTTGGGGTTGTTGGGAAAGTTGCCTTATTTCCACCATGTGCGGTGGAGGAAATTTTGGAAACATACTTCCTTTAGGTTTTAGGAAACCTAGGTATAAAAGGGAATGTGAGTCCCTTTGTTGGGCGCGGCAAACACAAGTTTCTCTTGGTGAGGTGTGTCGGCTACCTCATGGATTGAGAGAGAGAAAAAGAGAGAGAGGAAAGAGGGAGAGAGAGAAGGGGAAAGAAGAAGTGGGTAGTCTTAGGTCTTCTTCTTGGAATTTTCTCTTGGTTTTTTCTCGGGTTATCTCTTGTGTACGATCTTGGTTTGAGTGGAACAAGGAAAGGGTTGTAGGTTTTGGGTTTAATCCACTGTAATCCTTGTATATTGTTTTTTTTTCTCATAGTAGAAGATTGTGTTTCTCGCCCGTGGAGTAGGCTTGGCCGAACCACGTAAATCTTGGTGTTCATCTTGTGGCTTGCTTGTGTTATTTTACTTTTCCATTTAATTTGTGCGTGATCGGATCGTTTTGCCCGACGGATTTTCTCAACAAGTGGTATAAGAGCTGTGGTTGGAGCGATTGTCAAGGCCGAGTGGAGTGATCGTGTGTGTTGTGGTTAGATCGCGGTTAGAGCGATCTTTGGGACTAGAAAGATTGTTCAAGAAAGATTCTTGTTCGAGGTGAGCGATACACCGAAAACTGCGAAGTAATCTCAGATGGCGGTAAAATCAAGTTCTACTCAGTTCAACATCGACAGATTTTAAGGGCAGTTTCACCCTATGGCAGATGAGGGTGAAGGACATCCTAGTTCAACAGGGCTTGGCTAACGTGTTGAAGGGAAAGGATGGGAAGACGGAGAAGATGACGGGTGCCGAATGGGAAGCCATAGAGTTAAAGGCGGTCAACACGATTCCACTATGTCTGGCAGATAATGTTATGTTTAACGTTATGGAAGAAGAAGATGCGCCTAAATTATGGGAGAAGTTGGAAAAGCTTTATATGTCAAAAAGCTTGGCCAACCGGTTGTATCTGAAGAGGCAATTATACTGGCTGAAGTTGCAGGAACGCGTAGATCTTCTGGAACACATCACGGTGTTCAACGGGCTTGTGGATCAACTCCACAAGATTGATGAAAAGTTGAAGGAAGAAGACAAGGCCCTTTTGCTTCTTACTTCGCTTCCTGATTCGTATGACAACCTGGTGACGACTTCATTGTACGGTAAGGACACGATAAAGTTAGAGGAAGTCATGGGCTTTTATCGAATGAGATGCGAAAGAAACCTATTCTTGGTGGAAATGAAGACCATGGGTTGGTTGTTCATGGTGGGAATCAAAGAAGAAGGTCGTCTGACAGGGGATCAGGAAAAGGCAGGTCAAGATCTAAGGTCGGCGGAAAGGGTGTGCAATGTTACCGTTGCAAAGAATATGGCCAGTTGGCCACATCAAGCGGGATTGTCCAAAGCGTGCTGACCAGGCGGACAATGGTGCTACGAATACTGTGGTTGCGGTAACGGATGAATAGAGCGAAATGTTTGGTGACGTTCTCACAGTCTCCACAGGTAATCACAACTCTCCTCATGGTGAGTGGATTTTAGATTCAGGGTGCTTTGTTCATGTATGCTCTAGGAGAGAATATTTTGATACGTTCGAGGAGACAAGGGCGGGTGTAGTGTTCTTGTGTGACGGGTCTACTTGTGACGTTACAGGAGTTGGGACAGTGAAGATCAAGATGTTCGATGGAGTGGTTCGTGCTTTGGGTGTTATGGTGTATGTTCCAAATCTACGGAAGAATCTAGTATCTCTTAGTCGGTTGGAATCCAGGGGTTGCAAGTTTTCAGCTGCAGGTGGAGCCATGAAAATCACACGCAGCTGAATGGTTCTGACGAGAGGAGAGAAGTGTGGTAGATTATATTGTTTGGTCGGGGACACGGTGACTAATGTTCCTAAGATCTCGATGATTAGTTAGAAACAGAGTGGTAGCGCGTGCACGCGTAGAGTCTCTTTCGCAGTTGGTGCAGAGAAAGGTTTTCAGGTTGCAGACGATGGTGAGAGGATGATAGTACCTACGTTGGGGAGGATGGATCGAGATGCCTCTCCAAGGTTGACTGGGTGAGTCAACGGGTTGGCAGCTACACATGTGCATTGGCCGTGTTGATCGAATCAGAAGTCAGAACCAAGTTGATTTGAGGGTGTGTAATTGGTACTTTGGAAGGCCAATGGTGGTGTGCAACGATAGCTGACCGGTGGTGACATCAACAGAAAAATCTTCAGGTGGCTGGGAAATAAGCCAAGGTGGAGATTGTTGGGAAAGTTGCCTTATTTCCATCATGTGCGGTGGAGGAAATTTTGGAAACATGTTTCCTTTAGGTTTTAGGAAACCTAGGTATAAAAGGAAACGTGAGTCCCTTTGTTGGGCGCGACAAATACGAGTTTCTCTTGGTGAGGTGTGTCGGCTACCTCATGGATTGAGAGAGAGAAAAAGAGAGAGAGGAAAGAGGGAGAGAGAGAAGGGGAAAGAAGAAGTGGGTATTCTTGGGTTTTCTTTTGGGGTCTTCTTCTTGGAGTTTTCTCTTGGGTTTTTTCTTGGGTTATCTCTTGTGTACGATCTTGGTTTGAGTGAAACAAGGAAAGGTTTGCGGGTTTTGGGTTTAATCCATTGTAATCCTTGTATATTGTTTTTTTCTCATAGTGGAAGATCGTGTTTCTTGCCCGTAGTGTAGGCTTGGCTGAACCATGTAAATCTTGGTGTTCATCTTGTGGCTTGCTTGTGTTATTTTACTTTTCCGTTTGATTTGTACGTGATCAGATCGTTTTGCCCGACGGATTTTGGCAATAGGGTCGGCTAATGAATCCTTTAGAATATTTTCATGAAGAAGGTGAAAGGATCTACTCGGCTCAAATTGACTAAGTCTAATCCTTACACTAGTTGGTTTCGTCTACATGGATCATTTTCTTTCCTTCTCTCCTATCCAAGGTCATGTTCTCTGTTATGTTCCTAGCCCTCAAGTCTTTCCTCAGAGTTTCTACCCAAGCTGTTTTCGGTTTGCCCCTACCTCCTTTTACTCCATTAACTTGGCATGAGTCACTTCTTCTCACTGGAGCATCCAAAGGCCTAGTTGGATATGCCTAAACCATCTTAAGCGGTGCTCTCTCATCTTCTCCTCAATTGGTGCCACCCCCACCTTTTTACGGATGTCTTCATTTTTAATTCGATCTAATCTTGTGTGGCCGTACATCTATCTAAGCATTCGTATCTCCGCTACACTCATCTTATGCACATGCTGCTTCTTGGTGGCCCAACATTTTGAGCTGTACAGCATGGCTGGCCTCACAACTGTCTTACAAAACTTTCCCTTCAACTTAGTAGGTATTTTACGGTCACACAGAACTCCTGAAGCATGCTTCCACTTCAACCAACCTGCTCTTATTCTGTGGTTAACATCCTCTTTAATGTCTCCTTCCTTACGTAGGATTGAACCAAGATAGCGAAAGATATCCCTCTTAGGTACCTCCTGTCTAGTCATATTTACTACATCCTCGCCCCGTCTCCTTACTGTTTTTTTTTGAAAATTGACAAAATGTATTGATAATCATACGAAGATTACATGATAAAGGGACCAGGAGTCCCCCATGAACCATCATATGAGGTCCTAGGAGATATGTTCGGAACCCTGGACAGGTCCAAGTTTTTCCTTTTTACATTCCTCTGTACCACAAAACACTAATAATTCAAAAACTATGATTTTCCTAGAAGACCATTCCTACAAGTACCACTTGGTAAAACGACACAACATCTTTGCGATCTTCAAACGAAGATCTTGAGGGAACCCTTCAGAAATTAAAGCTAGCTTTCATGCGACCTTCCACGAAGATCATGACAACCATGTCTATGCTAATGAGAAAGACATCACCAAACCTAAGAACACCTCCTTAATTCACAGAGAAAATAATCAATCTCGGCTTGCAGCTCCTTTTCTTTAGGGAAGAAGACAATAGCGAACTCGTACGGGTACTTCTTCCATTGTGTCCGAGCTGATGGCAATCAGTTTCTCTAACTTCCGGATGCAAAGCAATCGGTTGACCTCCCAACTGAGGCGATGCTCCCTTTTCTCATCCGCAAGACTGTTCTTGAAGAAGCGAAGTTTGTAAACTAGCAATCAAATATCCTTAATGTTGCGGGTGCCTGTGAAAGGGAAGAGCTCCTCCATGTTTTGTAGAAAATCCTCTTTAAGCTGGTTCCACTGTCTTTTTAGGGTTCTTTTAACGATCCCTCTCGGAGTGGGCGCTTCAACAGAAGCTTTGGTTTCATCATACCGTAAGTGTTCCACCTCATTTGAAAGCTCAATCTAGGGGGAGCAGTCCACTGGTTGCAACCTTCTATGCTTAAATGTTTGAACTTCCGGGGAGAAAACGCTACTGCCTTCCATTTTTAGACTCGCCAAAAATGGTGCACTTTCCTTTTCCTGAATGTCCATGAATCTACCTTATAGGTACGAACCGTCTAAACTACCAATTAATGGGCCCCACCGAAATGTAGACGTGCAAAGCAAGAAATACTATGAAATAGACGCCACCTCCCAGATAATATCCACGCTAACAACAAGCCATTTGTCACTTAAACCGTGAATGTATTTATATCTCCTCAAAGATGCTATTCCCAAGATTAGAATTTTGCATAATCTCTTTACTTCCCTGCCTAGAGCCATCGTTTCCATAGCCTCTAGCTTATTCTGGCAAAAAAGCCCAATCTCTAGAGACCTCGATTTTGCGAAGAACAATCCATATTCCACCTAGAGCCATCGCTTTTGAAAGGTCCTTTTCCTAAAAAAATTATAATAAAAGAGGGGAGTTGAGGACTCTCCTCCAGTTTTGGCGACCTAGCAATTGTTGCAGAAATTTACTAGCCCTATGGCTTCCAGACTTTAAAAATGGAGCCAGACAGCTCAAATCTTTTACTGGTTAACCAAGGATACAATTCATTAGATTACCCAGGATTTTCTTGGGTTTAATGTTTGATTTTCCGTGTCTCGAAAAAGCCGTCGTTCGGCGCCGGGCCTTGATATTGTCAGAATGATCCTGCGATCTAAGCTCCACACCTATAGGAGGAGAAATTAGACCTAGCAAACAGGTAACCCGCGTGGGTACGGGTACAACCCGTGCGGGTACAGGTAAGAAATACCGGCACGGGTACGGGTAGCCTTTCATTAACCTGGAACCCACCCGGGCGGGTCCGGGTAACCCGACAAATTTAAAGAAGAAATTATATATATTTACCAAGTGAAATTATATGATGAATGGGTGTATGAACACATAAAGGTGGTACGATGGATGTACAAGCCTTGATATTTAATCCAACAGCAGCTTCTTAACAAGTCAGCTGCTGTTGGATCAAATATCAAGGATGGGATGATGAGTATATGTTTATACGCCCATTCATCATACAATTTTTCATTTACTTTAACAAGTGTTTTTTTTTGTACAACCAAAGATACCAGTCACGTCATAGTCTGATTGCTTTGACTTGTTTTGTTGGCCCACCCACATAGTCTATTTTTTATATTTAGTGTTTAGGCCTTAAGAATAAAAAGTTGAAAACCGAATGGCGGATAACCCGCGGGCACCAAACCCCGACCTAGACCCACCCGCGGGTCACGGGTACGGGTATTTTTTTTCGCGGGTAATGAAATTGGTACCCGTACCCCTGCGGGCTGGGTGTACCCACGGGTACGGGTCCCATTTTGCCAGGTTTAGGAGAAATGGCTATTTTTGGATCACCCAGAACTGGACCTACGTCCAATAGGTCAGTCTTGGAGGGACCAGTCCAAAAGGACTGAAAATTTTGAATTTTGAATTTCAAAAACGAAGAAGGCGCAGGCGAGCCAGACCCACCAGGTTTGTCTGGCTGAGCCAAGGTCGGTCCAGATGCAGTTCGCTGATCGGAGGAATCACCTCTGCCTGAATTGATGGTATTATGGGCGCAAACTCCCGGGGCCTTCTAACCTAGAGTCTAAGGGACGACCAAAGGTTCCTTAGATCCTGATGGAGGCCGGAAAAAAGAACCGAATTTCATGGAATCAACCCGGGCAGAGGGGGCCCTGAAAGAGACCTTACGAATATGAGAAGACTTCTGTACCAGTCTTGGGATTGGGGGCGAAGATGCTTGAAGCCTTGAAGTTCTATGCCTATTTTGAAGCAGATGTCCTGTACTCAGATCTGAACAAAGGACCTGGTTTCAAACCAATCCGAAGTAAGAATAAGGGCCAATGCGTGCATCATTTGGTTGCCTTTCATTCTTACATCCAGAACTTTTCCCAGAGCCTCCACAGTTGAAGTTGCCCATACATGAAGAGGGATCCCAATAAAATTAACCGAGATATCCTTTTCTTCTAGTCTTTTCACCGCCCGCCATGCGAGAAGGGAATGAAGGAAGTTATCGCACGCCTTCCATTTTCAGGATTTTAGATGCCATATCTACGCTATCAAACATGAAGAGGACCTCATAAGGGCCAAGGATGCCTGGCATAGAGAGAGACGGAATCTTCCATAAAGTCTTAGCTCGATTCCATATATCAGCAAGATTCCAATTCCACCATTTTATTCTACCAACCATACATGATTTAAGGAGGTGTTTACAGTCCTCCACCTCCTTCCCGGAAATGGTTAAAGGCGGAATCCCATTCTCCGATCCGGCAAAGATGTCCCCAGAGTCTGGCCAGAGACCTTTAAGACTTACATCTGTTGATTTATGAATGAAAAGTCCTGATGGTGGACCCCGCTAAGATTTACCTTTTGCTTTCAGGACCTTACAGCATCGACAATCTCTTCGCCAACGAAAATTTAAATAACCGCATTTCGAGCAGGTCCAGTCCCTCCTCATCTCTCGTACTTTTTCTTCGGCCTTCTTTTCCTGCCTGAGGAGGTAGACAGTTGTGCCCCGTCTCCTTACATTACTAAAGTTGAACTCCATATACTTTACTTTTTCCTCAGCCTTCTTTTCCTGCCTGAGGAGGTAGACAGTTGTGCCCCGTCTCCTTACATTACTAAAGTTGAACTCCATATACTCTATTGTGTCAAGTTTGTCACCAAACAATTCATATTACGATATTGAATGCCAATCATCGTAGTTTCTGTTTGAATTAATGAATTTGGATGAAAAATGAATAATTGGCCATTTTTATTCTTTATTTATAATTTTTTATTATACATATTTTTTATATTTGAATGAATCTTACGATTTACAATCCGAATGAGGCTTAGCTGATCTTATGACTAAGGAGTCAACAAGAACAATTAGAACTTGACCAGATTTTATCTGTGGTCCGTATTTGGATATACATACATTTTCACAAATAAACTGTCCGAGGACAATTATTGTGGATGTCTTCTCACAATAATCGTGATGGAGAAAGCACCAAGTCAAATCGAATGGATGAAAAATGATGTTCCTGCATGAATAGGGATTATAAATTCTTAGCGGGTTTTGGTCTCGTTACTCGGAGGTTCGAATCCTTCCGTCCCAGACCGATTCTATCAAAACAAAGATTTTTCTCTTTAACAATCTTTTGTTTAAGAGTATAAGGTATAAGGTTGGATACAATATGATCCAATCTTTCTTTCTGAGTTCTAATGATTCTTCTATGAATCGTAGATTCCTTTCTATTTTAAAACAGCTATACTCTCATATACATGCATTTATCCATAGATCATGTATCTGCATGCATAACATAACAGCCTTTTCCTTTTTATTTGTTATTTGTATTATTTTTGTGTTCGAGGGAAGCGACATATCGTACCATATTCCACTAAATAGGTATCTGTAATATGATCCAAGTCCAAGTGTTGAAATAAATTGATGAGATTTAGCCCCATCGGATCCTGTCATCCAGGAACTTGTTCGACAATACCGTAATGAAAGGAACATAGGAGTTTGTCGCTAGGGATTTGACCAAATAGGATCGTCCACTTCCTATAGAACCTATCACTAAAATACCCCTAGAAGGGGCGCGGTACAAAGTTCATGGTGCAGAACTCTTTTGATTCATCCTATTGGCTTTGCTCATCTGAAATGGAGATCTTCCAAATTGGGGAATATCAATGAAGCCCCTTTAGCATCCCATTCATAATACTCATTGGTTTTTTCTTTAGAGTTGGATTCAAAAAAAAAAAAAAAAACACAATGGACTAGCCCATAACTAATAACTATAGAACTAATAACCAGCTCATTGCTTCGTATTATCGAGATCCAAGAGAATTGATGTGTATTCGAATAATCGGAGCTAGTAATCGCCGATATGCTCATATCGGTGATGTTATTGTTGCTGTAATCAAAGAAGCAGTACCCAATATGCCACGGCACGAGCTGACGACAGCCATGCACCACCTGTGTCCGCATTCCCGAAGGCACCCCTCTCTTTCAAGAGGATTCACGGCATGTCAAGCCCTGGTAAGGTTCTTCGCTTTGCATCGAATTAAACCACATGCTCCACCGCTTGTGCGGGCCCCCATCTTTTTACTTCCCGTAACTCTTCCTCAACCAGGCTTGGGCAGAATAGCAGAGCAAATACAAGTATTAGTAGCATAGCAAAGCAAAAATGCGTTCCTCGTCATTAATATGTTTGCTCGCGGTAATTGTGGCCTATCGGAAAAATCGACGACTGCATCTTTGATGCACTGCTAGTACATCATCTGAGAATTTGAAATTGGCTAGTTGTAAATAGCCCCAGGGCCTGGAGTTTGCTCCCAGCAATATAGCCATCCCTACCTTCTCACGTCATAGGGGTGTCACTGGATCCAGACGGTCCGATGGATCGTCCGAATCCAAATGTTAATGAATGGGATCTAAACATATGAATTGGATCCATGGGCATATTTCAGATCATCAAATATGGGATCCGAAAAATTTTGGATTGTGTATGGGCACGCCACAGATGCCCATTGGATAGTCATGATCCGAAATGGTTTACAAAAATACCCTCCAAATTTTATTAATGCTAACCGTTCTATGAAGGGTATTTTGGTCAAAATCTATCTTATCACTTAATGAATCAGATGGGAATGCGATTTCACTTATTTCAGTCGTTTCATTTCATCATTTCGCGAAGGAAAAGAGAGAGGGGTTTTGTTCTTTATGCATCATATTCTTTGATAATAGTTATACATTATATTTGTGTATGTAATTTTGATTAGTTTTATTGTTTACAAGCATTATTATACACATAGATTAAACATACATAAATTTTTAACTTAGTTGAAGAAAATGCATAGAGACACACTAATAGTGGACTGCCATTCTATCTCTTTTAAAAAAAATTAATTGTTTACTTAGCTTAGTGAGACATAATAGGACACTCTGATGGACGGTCCGAATTAAAATGGATCGTGATCATGACATGGAAGGTAGGATCCGAAGAACAATCCGGCTCCGACCCGACCGATAAAGAATTTGAATGGATCGTGACTGTGACATAGGTGGATCCGACCCGAAGTGGATCCGTTGACACCCCTATCACGTCAATCCCACGAGCCTCTTATCCATTCTCATTCGATCAAGGGCGGGGGAGTAAGTGGAAATGCTAGAATTCTAACTTTATGACAGGACCTACGGGCCAAGGGACAGTCTCAGGTGGACAGTTTCTATGGGGCGTAGGCCTCCCAAAAGGTAACGGAGGCGTGCAAAGGTTTCCTTGGGCCGGACGGAGATTGGCCCTCGAGTGCAAAGGCAGAAGGGAGTGACTGCATTTTCCAACTGAAATGGAATATTGTTATTGGTGAAGCCTGATCTCAGTCTAATCTGGAAAGTAGTGCACACTTTACGGGGGGGTTGCAGGGGGGTTTTAGGAGACGCCATAGAGAGGTGTGAGGGTTTGTAAGCTTTTCTTCAGAATAGTGGAATCGTTGGCTTGTCGCTCTGCCGTGGACGTAGCCCATACCAAACTGGTTGGGTGAACCACGTAAATCTGTGTGTTCTGTGTGTGATCTTTCGTTTTATCTTTGCATTGTTATTTTGCTGCGTTGGTAATTCCTAACAAATATGACTACCGAAATTGCATTGTACATCTAGAATAGGCCTAAGAAGACATGATTCCAGGCAGATACGTGGCATGTCCCCCCTCTTCTAGGTCCGTCACAAAGGAAACGAAAACCAAGATTTTCTTTATCAGGTATCAAACGTGAGCTACGGACAAATAGAACACCTTTCAGTAGTATCAATACAGTCACATGGATCATAAATGCATGAATGAAATTGTAGCAGTGGAAACAAACTTTTTTATTTATTTATTTATTTCCTTCGCTTCGACCCCACAAGAATTTGTCGATATTTCCGATTGAATCTTGAGCTGAGGCAACTATTCAATCAAATGATATTGAGCATGTTTCCCATCTCTTCTTGAGAAACAAGTGGGGTATTTCTTTACAAAATTGTGTTCAATTTCATATGTGGCAATTGTGCCAAGATCTCTTCTTTAGTTGGGGGAAGAATCAGCACGAATCGGAATTTCTGGGTCCAATAGGAAGAATAGGTATACGAAGAAGCCCCATCAAATAGAGATTTTTTCTTTCGACCATATTTCGATTGTTGATACGATATATAAGGACCGCTACTACAAGCAGTACTACACCTTTGATTGTGAAATATCGATTGCTTGTTGAACACTGTGAATCATGCGACCCCAATTACGATTTACGATTCAATTCCGATTTTCAATACATTGTGTGAAACAGAGAAGAAAACAAAAATAGCAAAAAAAAAAAAAACACGGCATCACCACAACATAGGCAGCTCTAAGTTTGTCAACAGATCATATAACACAAAAGGAGTTATATGTGAAACAGAGTAGTTCGAAGAAGTGTTTTTAACTCAGCTTTAAATGTAGAAGGGGTAACAGTCATTGAAGCTTAAGACCATCGGAGAGGGTGAAGGGTCCACCCCCTTTTTCCGTAATGCACTTTACCAACTCTTGCAACTTTCATGGGCAGCTCTTTCAGCTTTAATGGCCAAACCATCGATAATAATGATGCGGATATTGAAGCCTAAAAGGATCCTGGTTACTGTGCATGTGGTTTTATGAAGATGAGTTAAATACCTAGAGGTCATAAGAAGCTGAATTATTCTTGTTTCCCAAAAAAACTAGTAGTTAGTGTTACTGTTAAGGATACAAACATAACATAATGTTTCTAGTTTTTTAATGGCTGTTTCTATTTTTTGTTGCCTGTAAGTTATGTTCATGTGTCTGTATATCTCACATAAGTTATTTGTAGGGAGTGACCTAAGACCCTTTTATATAAAGGAGCTTAGGTCCTTTGGTTTCTATGCTAAATCAGTCAAGATGTAGCCTTTATTGCACATAGAAACTCAAGTCTTGCTGGGGGTCACAGCCTTCCCTGATTAATAAATCTTTGTTATTGTATTTATTCTCCAAAACGTATGGTTTCAAAGGGAAATCACAAGTATTTTTTTTTCTTGTTTTTTATAGTCCATATTTTAACTTTGTATTAGAGCTAGAACAAATAGTTTCAATGATCCTTTAGGACTTAACCCTTCATTAGAGGTATTTTTCCCTTCTCATCTTCCTTTATTTTTTAATTTTAAAAAATAAATTAAAAAATAAACTCCTATTCCATGTATATCCTAGTTCTAATTGGTGGCCATTCTATTTTCCTTTTGGATTGGAACATTTCGATATTTCAGCCATTTCGAAAAAGTCACTATGACGGGTTGGATTTTTTTCACATCGGAAGCGTGGAATTGAGGGGGTTTGATGTGTTCTAACCTTTCCATTTGTTTGGGAAGGTTAGAAGATATCAAATGCCTAACAAATGACTGGTTTCAAAACTAGAAACAGGCCAGAATGACTAGAACAAAGTAGAAAAAATAGCAAAAAAATGGCAAAACTAGAAACAGGCCTGAATGACCAAAACTAACCGAATTGAATGGAACAGATGAAAGCGACCAAAAGAGATTGGAATTTCAATCTGAACATTTCTTTCTAGTTTTGTTCTGTTTTCAGAATGAAACACTTTGGGAGTTCTGGCCAGAATGAAAGAAAATTGATAACTAAGCTTGCGAATGATGTATAACATCATAAACAAGGAGTTTCAGATAAGCACTAGATGAAGCTTGAAGGCCTGTACGTGACAAAATCACTCAGGAATCATTTATATATCAAGCATCTATTGTATATTCTTCAAATGAAGTAGGTAAGTAAATCCTAATCATCTGAATAAGTTTAATAACATTTTTTTGAATGGCTAGTAAGTTTAATAACAATGTTTTTTCGACTGTCAAATATTGAATTTAGGCTTGGTGGAGGCCAAAGTTCGAGCAATTTGGGTTGGGGTTAGAACAAGGAAGCAGGATTCGTTTCTCTAGGCGGGGAATCGCGATTCCCCGGAACTCGAATCCGATTCGAATCCCCGAAAATTGGGAATCGGGGTTCGGAATCGTCGGAACCCTGATTCCCAATTTTGGGAACCCCAATTCCCAGGCGATTCCCTGCGATTCCCCACCGAATCCCAACTCCCCAGCGACTCCCGACGAATCCCCGGCGAATCTCCGCCGACTCTCTGGCAAACCCACGATTCTCGCTTCCAACCATCCCCGGAGCCTTCGATTCCCGAATCGAATCCCGCTTTCGATTCTCGCCCTGCCAACCTTGGGTTAGAAACTGTGGATCGAGAGTATCGAGAGTGACTCCCTCAAAACGATACAATGGCTTAAAAAGGAGAACCCTCCCATTGGAGGTTTAAATTCTTGTTTAGAGAGATCTTTTATTTTTGGTGGAATATGGATTATTCTTTCTTCCATATTCATCGTGAAGGCAACCACTTAGCACATTGTTTGACAAATTTTAGCTTTTATTATTCTATTTTGGTAGTTTGCTGGGAGATGCCTAATTTGTAGTTTGTCTTTTGTTTCCTTAAAATTTATTAGATCATGTACTCCATCTCGATTCTCGGTTCAGTGTGCTTTTATTTATAACATTTTACTTGTTAAAAAAAAAGGATAAAACCTTACTTCAATGCCTGATGTTGAGTATAACAACTAGAAAGAAATCACTCAAAAGGAGTAAAGAATGAAAAATTCAGAAAAAGGACAAAAAATTGCTAAACTAAAAATAAACCGGAACCACCATAATGAGTGGTTCGAAGCAAATCTAAAAGGTGGAAGCTTCTATCTCACAGAAAAGAAAATCGGTGATTCCAACTAAGTAAAGGATTTGATTATGAGGAAAGATGAGTGGATTGGTAACGTTAGATGGATCATAGGAAAAGGTAATATTGCCTTTTTGGACCGATAAATGGATTCGTTAAATTTGACGCTACTAGTCTAGGATGTTATAAAGGTATTGGTGAGTTCTTCCTACTTTGGCTATAGGTGTCGTGAGATGTAATTTTTTGGGAATCCCTAGTATTCGTAGCAGGTAAGATTTTTGTGCATTTGTTGATTTTTTGTTTCTTGAGGTAAGGTGGTATGTCTCCCTCATGTACTTTTTGTCACTCCTTGGCATTCCAAGTGTTTGTTGCAGGTAAGTTTTTTTGTATTAGTTTTGTGGATCTGAAGGTAAAGTGGTATGATGCCCCCTCTTTGTACTCTTTTAACATATCAAAAAATTTAAGGTGCCAACCCAAGTTCCTACAAGTTAAAAATACTGGTACCACTAGAATGACCGTAATAGACTGCTACGATGGAACAAACTAGATTGTCTAAAATATATTGAAATTCCATCCTGAACATTTGTCTTCAGTTTTATTCCCTTTTTGTACCAGAACATTCGGCGTTCCGACTGAAATAGAATGAAATTGATAACTAAGCGTACGAATGATGTGTTGTATAACATCATAAGGAGTTGTAGAGAAGCTCTAGATGAAGTTTGAAAGCTTCTACATGATTATATCACTCAGGAATCAGTTATACCACTAGAAACGATTGTATATTCTCTGATAATATGAAAAAAGTTTAATAAAATTGTTTGTCAACATCAAGTATTTAAGTTAGGCTCGAGGATGAGAATACGACTCTAATTATATTCTCTCTTCCCTCTTCATATGAGCATCTTGTCATTACTCCACTCTGTAACAAGGATGAGAATAGTATGGAGGATGCTGCAACAACCCTCCTCGCAAATGAGATGAGGAAAAGTGTTTTTGATGATGATAACCAGGCATGGCAAAGGAATAGGGTTGTGGAAGTAAGGGAAGATCCATGTTGAAGTCTTGATCTAGTATGAAGAACATGGAGTGCTTTATCAGCTAATTTGGATTTGGCATAAAAAAAAAACTGCCATAAACTCAAGAGAAATAAGAAAAGAATTTTAAAATCTCTGATCCAATCAGTGTAGTGTAGGATAATTCTGATGATGTTGAAATGGTCCATTTTGTGACCATGAGTTGTGATTGCTGCCCGGATGAGTAGATTCTTGATTCGAGTTGCTAGTCCCATCACATATCTCCATATGGGGATGACACCTACAAGATACTATCTTGATGGGGAATAACATACCTTGTAGGACTGTTAGTGTATAGACAATTAAAAATTAGGAGCATGATGGGGTTGTGTGAATGTTGATGGATATTTGATATTTTAGAAAACCGCGAAATACCTTCTCAACAAGGATCAGACATGTTGTGCAACAAAACGTAAAGAAGAGTTGCACAGAAATACAATCACACGAGAGCACAAGATTTATGTAGTTCAACAGTGTGCCTACTTTAACTCGAGAAGAGTTTCACTATTTCGGTTTAGGATTACAAACTCCCATCAAGGGCCCTAGCGCATACCCCACCACCAGCACCTCACATCTCGGCACAATGGAACACGACCCCCCCCGCTATCCCACTCTACTAAACTTGTTCCTGTAATCTTCTTCTTGGCCAAGAAAACTAAAAAAAAAACTCGTAACCCTAGTATTTGGCTTATATCAATGCCACTACATCAATAAATTACCAGCTAGACCTGCACGTGCGTCGTGCACGTTGGTCTGTCGGATGCTGGATAATGCTAGAATACAATACATTTGCACAACAAACATGTTCCGATTTGAAGAAGAGTCTCATCTCTTTGGGTACCTTACTCTAAAGGTGCAGGACACAACTATAGTCGAATCATGAAGGTTGTGAAGGGTGATCTGGTTCTTTTGAAGGAACATTGTTTTAGGATCTTGATTTTGAGTCATCATGATTGTGGCATGTGTATGGGCCATGTGAGTGACCATGATTTCACTGAGCTAAGAAAATGGGGTTTGATATGTTGATAAAAGACTGGAGAGATAGGCTTCTGTGAGTAAGTGTGTTTGGACTTTGGAAAGCACTAGATAGTGAAGTTCATGGATTCTTTCCTCCCCTGGGCCGAATCCGGGTCGACATGTCTCCACACATGTATCAGACATGGATTCACGTTGGACACGCCTGGATTCTTTTCGTAGCCACGTCCTGCACGAATCCTGTTTTTTCGGGCGAATCCTACCCATCATTGTCTCTTTTAAAATGCGAATCCTGTATATTTTCCCCTTAAACGTGTTTCCCTCCTAACTTTTTTTATATGAAGGCACAACCCATACTCTTTTAATAAAAACCCTAGTGCCACAACCCTAGAACATAGACCCCCCTTCCTTGTTCTACTCTCTTAATAAAATCTCTAAGGCCTCTACTCCTCATCCTCAAAATTTTCATAAATATATAAACCTAGGCTATACATATATATGGGCTTACTATTCCTGCGCTCGAGCTTAGATAAGCTTATCTGCGCTCGAGTGCAGAAACAGGGTGGGCCCACATTGTTGGGGTGATCAAAAGCATTCATTTGGAAGGACCTATCATAGATAGGGTGGTCACAAAAAAATCAGCGCCATTAAATCATCCTAACCCTTCCATTTGTGGAGGGGAAAAATGGGCAGATTTGTGGACAAACAATGTCTGTCCATTTTCCCCTTCACTGTTGGATGGGTTAGGATGATTGTATGGATCTGTTTTTTGGTACACACCATATCTATGGAAGGGCCTTCCAAATGGATACTTTGGATCACCCTATAAATGTGGGCCCATATGATTATCAGCACTCGAGCGCAGATAAGCTATCTGCGCTCGAGCTTGTAAACTTATATATATATATATATATATATATATATATATAGAGAGAGAGAGAGAGAGAGAGAGAGAGAGAGAGAGAGAGAGAGAGAGAGAGAGAACATTTCCTACACACTTGTGTAGGTAAGTTACCTATACACTAGCTTAAAATACAGTGGGGGCCCACATTGTTTGGGTGATCCAAACAATTCATTTGAATGGTCCTCGTATAGATAGGGTGTCCACAAAAAATCAGATCCATAGGATCATCCCAACCCTACGATTTGTGGAGGTAAAATGGACGTGTATAAACCTTCACAAATTAGTCCATTTTTTGCCTCCATAGTTTGAATGGTTAGGATGATCCTATGGATCTGATTTTTTGTGGACACCCTATCTATGTGAGGATCATTCAAATGAATGGTTTGGATCACCCAAACAATGTGGGCCCCCACTGTATTTTAAGCTAGTGTGTAGGTAACTTACCTACACAAGTGTGTAGGAAATGTTCTCTCATATATATATATAAACCTTCACAAATTAGTCCATTTTTTGCCTCCATAGTTTGAATGGTTAGGATGATCCTATGGATCTGATTTTTTGTGGACACCCTATCTATGGGAGGACCATTCAAATGAATGGTTTGGATCACCCAAACAATGTGGGCCCCCACTGTATTTTAAGCTAGTGTGTAGGTAACTTGCCTACACAAGTGTGTAGGAAATGTTCTCTCATATAGATAGGGTGTCCACAAAAAATCAGATCCATATGATCATCCTAACCATTCAAACTATGGAGGCAAAAAATGGACTAATTTGTGAAGGTTTATACACGTCCATTTTACCTCCACAAATCATAGGGTTGGGATGATCCTATGGATCTGATTTTTTGTGGACACCCTATCTCTGTGAGGACCATTCAAATGAATGGTTTGGATCACCCAAACAATGTGGGCCCCCACTGTATTTTAAGCTAGTGTGTAGGTAACTTACCTACACAAGTGTGTAGGAAATGTTTTCTCTCTCTCTCTCTCTATATATATATATATGAGGGCGAGGTTTCTGAGCATATATAGGTTGCTGAAAATATATATTTAAAATTTATTTATTTATTTATTTTTTGATAAAGGTGACAATCAAGAAATTTATTTTATTTAAAAATTACCAAATCCACGAATCCTACTTTTTGGGGTTTGCTGAATCCGACACCTCGAATCCGTGTCAGATCCTGACACGCGAATCTGAATCCATGCAACACAGATTATGAAGGATACGCTTGGATACATACATCCAGATCTATCTAAGTGACTAGGCAAGAGTCGCTTCAAAAGGGAGATCTTGGTATTTTGTGTTGTTTGTAGATGATTCACGAGAAAGGTCTAGTTGTATATCCCTCCAGATCAAAGATGCGGTTTTATTTTTTTAACTTTCAAATAGTGGAAGCTTGGTTTAGAGGCCGACTAGAAGAAGTTGAAGTGATTGAGGATTTACAATTGTAGTGAATTTCAGGAGTAGTTTGAGAAGTTCTTCAAAGACGAAGGTATTGTTCGACAATACACCAATACTGGTACTCTATACCAGAATGTTGCTATAGAATGGATGAATCAAATGCTCCTTGAAAAGGCACATTGTATGCTCTCAAATGTTGTTTTGTCATGAGATTTTGGTTAAAAAACAGTGACCACAACCTGTTTGCTGGTTTATAGATCTCTTTCTGCGTCGATCAGATGTAAAACTCCTAATGAGGTACTACTCTAGAAAGAGATGCAACCTACTCTGGAAGGAGACTTCCACAACTTTGTAACAAAAAATATGCTACTCTTAACAAAAAATATACTTCTCTTAACAAAAAAATGGAGAGTGTGAGGGGTGGGAAGCTTGGAAGCCAACCAGTAAACAGTAGCAATCGGAACCAGGGGGGAACTATTGGAAGGACTGGAATTGCAACAACTGTGGATATTTAAATTTCAGTTGGAGGAGAAAATGTCGGTGGTGCACATATTTTCATTAGAAGAAGAAGGAATCCACTGCAGTGACGCCAGTAAACAACGATGGGGGAAACACGAAGAAGGTGGGTGGCCGGACTCGGGAACATTATCTACTAGGATGGAAGGCGGAATCCCTCTCCTATCGATTTCTAGAAAAGAAATAGACGTCCGGTGCCATTTTTTAAAATCTTGTCTGATTGGTCGAATAAGGGAGAAAGGAAGAAGGGTTGATGATCTTTGGTACTGGGCAGAAAGCTTTGGGGTATTCCGTCTCTTCTGAGACCAAGCATTTTGGCTGAAAATGATGTCCTCTTCATGTTTGATTGCGAAGATTTAGCGCTAAAAGTCCTAAAAATGAAGGAAGAAGCATGCGCTGACCACCTTCTTTTCTTGAAAAAGTGGGATACTGAGTACCACCAAGGAGCGGAGGAATTTTGGGTTAATTTCCATGGTATCCCCCTCCATGGTTGGGCGATATCCATGGTTGAAGCCCTAGGAAATTGCCTTGGATCGGTGTTGGAAGTAAGAATGAAACAAAACAGTGGTCAGTGTATGAGTTATGCATCGGCGAGAATCCTCACCCCCAAATGGAGGTTAGCATACCCATTTCTACGCTTGCAAATCCAGAACTCAATTTTTATGATTGGTGTGGAGTTTCAGGAACAGGCTACATGCTTTCAATCCATGGCAGAATCATTGGTAGGGCCAACATCCCCCCTTTCGGCGAAGTTGCCCTCTCGCCGGGACGACACTCAGGATTATTCAAAAAAGGGACGAATGGTTACTTTCGCCCCAGAAGCTGTTAGAAAGCAGAACTGTGATCGGACGGGAGACGGTGCAAATCGACAAATTGATAGGAACATGGGGCCTATAGTGGGCCATTATGGGGAGTTCTCGAAATTCAAATTCAAATTCAAAATTCAACATTCAAAAAGAGTATCCAGCAAAGAAAGTAGAGACAATGACATTTGGAGAAATGAACAGGTGGCGTCAGGAAAACGGGGATAAGGTAATTTTAAATTCAGTGGGGTTGGAAGCTAAAGCCAAGCGAGCTTTGGGTATTCTTCAAAGGAGTGCGGGCGGGCCCAGTTTCAAAAAAAGGGTATTGAAGGAAATAAATAATTTTACGCGTGAGTGGAGAAGAAAAGGTGATTTCCCTACTGTTGTTTCACAAAAGAACAAGCAAGAAAAGTCGGGCATTAAAAATCAAAGAAGCGGTGTCATTCAGCCTCTATTTCCGATTAAAGAGTTCTCGGCCACGCCCCTGGGAAGGGTTCTCTCGAACCTCTTTTCGATGGCGGTGGTTCCTGTTTAAACCTGAAAGTCTGTCTTGTTGGGAGTTCAATCCTTGGTCCCAATGAGGATGTGATTTTGGAACATAAGAGGATTGGGGGAAGATAGGAAGATGCGTTTAATTAAAGATTTTGTCTTTCAGCGTCAACTAGATCTAGTGGCTATTTCGGAATAAAAAATAATGGGAGTGACAGACCAAATCATTACCAAACTATGGGGCAGGAGTAATCGGGAATGGGTTTTTGCCGTCGATAGGATCAGCTGGGGGAACTATTGTAATATGGAAAGAAAGGAAATTTATTAGCGAAGAGTAAAGATTGGCAGGTATTCAATCACATTCCTATTCACTTCATCAGAATGGGACCTGATAAGGAATTGGTGGGCCACTATATGGGACATAACGATCCGGAACCTAAACCTAGATGGGTGGCTCCACCGAGTGGATGGCTTAAACTCAGTTCCGATGGAAGCTCTGTAGGCAATCCTGGCAGGGGAGGGATTGGAGGTCTAATTAGGGATGACAAAAAACAGATTATTATGTCTTTTTCGGAGCAGGAGATTGTGATGCAAATGAGGCAGAGATCAAAGCTTTGCTTTTTGGCTTACGATGGGCTTATGAGTCAAATTTGAGGTCACTCATAGTGGAAGGGGACTCCACGAATGCGGTGGGATGGGCCTCCGGTACATCAGCAGGGCCATGGCGTCCCCATAATGTAATAGCAAAAGTTTTCGACCTTATGTGGGTGCTAAAACCGAGAATTGAGCACCGACGAAGAACAGAAAACGAAGAGGCGGATGTGCTGGCCAATGCAGGAGTTCTACTAGAGGAAGTCACAGTCTTCCCCTCTTTGTAATTCCTTGTATGGAATGTACTTGGACTTCGGTCCACTTTTGTATAAGGGTGGGAACAACTTGTCCCAACCATTATTCAATAAAATTTTGTCAATTTAAAAAAAAAAAAAAAAAACCTCCTAATGAGGTAATGTCTGCTCAATCTGCTGATTGTTCAAGCCTCAAAGTTTTTGGTTTCCCTACTCATGTTCATGTTAATAATGGTAAATTAAATCAGAGCAAATATGTGTTTTTTTGGAGAGCATGAGAAATCCCTAAAAATGGGGCAAAAAATTCACTACTTAAAATTAGGGTTTTTTTAGGGGCTTTACATGCGCCTTCACACCCACCATCTCAAGTCTCTCTCCTGCTCATCTCTCATAACTGGCTACATAAATATTTCATGGAATATTTTTCCATGGTTTTTAAAAATGCCCTTAGTCAATATAGATTTTGCAATACTCCTTGGAGAGTTTGCTCCAATTAGGATAAGTAGTAGACTTTTCCTTTGATGATCTCTCTGTCATCAAACTTGCTCTGATGCCAATTTGAGCCAATCAATCTGCCCAAAATCTACTGAAAGTTGAAAATTTGGATAATGAATAAATTGAATTAACAGGCAATGTGTTTGGTCTTTATAAATAATGCTAGACAGACTAACTATCTTGAAAAAAATGTTCAAAAGAAGATCAAAGCAGGGCGAAATCCCAAATTTAACATAGAGAATTCACAACTATTCATTTGTTCTTCAAAAGTCCATCAGAATTACATATATATGAGCCCTAAATTTTGTTTGCTGAATAATGGGCATGTTCACAAATTCCGTTTGTATCATGGACATGGTAAGTAGGACTGTTCGTCTTGTTGGTTGGGACCATGCCGAACAAAGATCCTATTCACTTGATCAAGGGCCACAAAGATCAACTTCCAAGCCAGCTGGGGAATATCCCCTTCTTTATCGAGGGGTTAGGATCGCCTCTTCAGCATGGGACAGGACGCTTTGTATCCTGCCATGAGTGGGGAGATGAATGGTCCCCATCACCACTTGTCACATGTACAATGACAGTGGGACACTGTGAGCGTGGTGAATGCGAGTATTGGTGTCATTATTCTTACTCTATGTTTGGATGCGCAGCATAGGCGACTGAGAAGTCAGAAGGGAGGAGACAAGCATTGATTTGTCTAGAATTACCTCTTGGAGAATAGTCAGTAGTGCTTCGTTGCGCGACATAGACTGTGAGAGTAGGTGAATAAGTAGGGGTGTCATTACCTATATATATATATATATATATATATGAGGAAATGGTTTCTGCGCTCGAGCACAGAAACAGGTTGGGGCCACATTTTGGGTGGGATCCAAAGCATTCATTTGATGGGCCCTTTCATGGGTAGGGTGTCCACCAAAAATCAGCTGCATTGGATCACCTTAGGCTGTCCATTTGTGGGGCCAAAAAATGGGCAGATAGTGGACAAACAGTATCTGCCCATTTTTGGCCCCAGAAATGGACACCCATTGGTGATCCAATGGACCTGATTTTTGGTAGGCCCCCCATCCATGATGGGGCCTTCCAAATAAATGCTTTGGATCACCCCCCCCACCCTGTTTCTGCGCTCGAGCGCATAAATCCTTTTCTCTCTCTCTCTCTTGCTCTCTCTCTCTCTCTCTCTCTATATATATATATATATATATATATATATATATATATAGAGAGAGAGAGAGAGAGAGAGGTTCCTGCGCTCGAGCATAGGAAACATGGTGGGCCCACATTTTTTGGGTGATCCTAAGCATTCATTTGTGGACAAACGACGCCCCCCTTCCCAAACCACCACCACACATACACACACGCACACACTGACACCCTAAGATGATCCAATGGAGCTGATTTTTGGTACACACCCCATGGGAAGGGTTAGGATAATCCATTGGAGCTGATTTTTGGTATACACCCCATTGGAAGGGTTAGGATAATCCAATGGAGCTAATTTTCAGTACACACCCGATCCATGATGGGGCCTTTCAAATGAATGCTTAGGATCACCCAAACAATGTGGGCCCATCCTTGTTTCTTGCACTCTAGCGCAGATAAGCTATTTGCGCTCTGAGCGCAGAAACTGTTAGAGAGAGAGAGAGAGAGAGAGAGAGAGAGAGAGAGAGAGAGAGAGAGAGAGAGAGCATTCCCAAGATTTTTCAACCAAACTTCTTCCTTTTTTTGTAAAATTTGGTTTGAAAGTTAGGAGGGGACATGAATGCCACATGGGCTGACATGCAATAATTACATAGGAAGCATGTCTAGAGGAGTCTCTTGGGAATTCTATGCAATATTGGCAACCAAACGAGGAATGGCATTTGAACTTCCTTCAAAATGGCGTTGGCTGCCGAGACAATGTTGCTACCAAACACTTATTTGATGAGGATTCACATTTGGCATTACTCACACTATCACAGTTGGAATACACATTAAACTGCCAAAAAACATAAAACCGAGTATGATTTTCAATCGATATTGGTAAAGTATGGCGTAGGTGATTGAACCAGGGAACATTGTTGGCTATTGTATTCATAGTATTCCAACTTTAGATGCACGGGTGTATGTTTAGATAATTTGACATGTAGAAGTAAGTAATTTTAGTGGTTTTGTTGGTGTGCGTTTATGATATCTCGTCTACATCTTAAATGTAAAATATGTATCATGGAAGCTTTGTACTGTTTCATCCAATTTTTTGTGACATGTTTGTGATTATCTGCAGGCTGTTATGAAGTATCACAGGGAAATCGCTAATTATTTCAATTGGAAGGGAGTTTCTGTAATATTTTTGTTTCGTAGAAATCTGCTGCGGAGGCTCATCTCTGTGTTGGCGAATGCTTATGATAGGCATGCCAAGCTGCTCAATGGTACACACAAGTCTCATGTCCATTCAAAAGAAGAGGTCTCTCTCTCTCTCTCTCTCTCTCTCTCTCTCTCTCCATATATGTTCATATATTATATTGTTTCAATGAGCCTAGTGTAGCCCTGATGCACAATGACCAAAACTAAATTAAACTTGGGCTGACTTGGGCTGTGATGTAGTCTGGTTTTTATTTCTTGATAATAAAAAACAAAGAAAATAATTAAACTACATTAGACCCTATTTAACCTATGATACGTGGACACGAATTCATGTGTCAGTGTCGAACCAATAAATCTTAGGATTATGCAACTACAAGTCTCACAGAAATCTGAGATAATCAAATAACAATGCATTCATCAATCTAATCTTGTTATCTTCAGTCTTCAATATTCATCGAGAAAATCTAAAATACTGGAAGAGTGCTTGCTTAGTGTTTTTAGATTTTCGAGGAGGGGGGGGGGGGGGGGAATAAAAACAAATATTAGTTAAAGAGTTAAAAGAAAAATTAATAAAATAAAATGAATGATAAAAGAGGAGAATTAATAATAAAATAAGAGTTAATGGTAAAAGAGGAGGCAAACACAATATTCGATAATAAATAGTATTTCACTTGACACGTTACAATAATATCTTGACCTGCTTTCAATAAGTGTGACAGTTCTAGCTCTAAATTTACAAATATCGGAAGGACTGTTGATACATGTCGACACGCTTGTCTTCTAAAAATTTAAAGTGTCGACTAAATCATAGTATTTAACCTCATTCAGAGGTAGAAACTAGTGTTTAAAAACACGGATGCGGGGTGTAACGCGGCCGAAGAAAAACCTGGTTGACTCGGCACGACACGGTCGAGTACTCTGTTGACGCGCCTGAGTACTCGGTTGACTCGGTCATAATTTAGGAGAGTCAAAGGAGTTTTTATTGACTCTGTAAGGCAAAATGTGGAATGCAGAAGCGGAGCAACGCGGAACACGGCCAATGTAAAAGGGAGTTGACTCGGGGGAGTAAACGTGGACACGGGGGAGTTTTAAAACTATGGCAAAAACATAGCATTATATTTTTTCTTTTCATCTTATCAATTAGTACTTTAGTTCTTGACAAATTATGAAAATGTTTGGTGGCAAATTTGCCCTTCAGCCACTTCCTCCCTCACATATCCTCCCATGCCTCTGAAAAATCATTGAGAATTCCTCTCAGCTTATGGAAAGGGAAAGTGAAAGAAGATAGAAAGAAAGGACAACAAAGAAGTGGAAATAGAAAGGAAGCCCTTCCCCAATCCCTTCCTCTTGTTGATTGTAAGGGATATGAATAACTGTTTGAGAAGAGAAGAAAAAAAGGAAAATTAAAACAAGTTTGGCTCTTTTAAACTGAAGGAGTTTTGGTGGCAAAAGTCCTATGCCTTTTCCGTTGAGGAGTTTGAGAACAGGGAAAGATGAAAGTACTTTAGTTCTTGACAAATTATGAAAATGTTTGGTGGCAAATTTGCCCTTCAGCCACTTCCTCCCCCACATCTCCTCCCATGCCTCTGAAAAATCATTGAGAATTCCTCTTAGCTCATGGAAAGGGAAAGTAAAAGAAGATAGAAAGAAAGGACAACAAAGAAGTGGAAATAGAAAGGAAGCCCTTCCCCAAGCCCTTCCTCTTGTTAATTGTAAGGGAAATGAATAACTGTTTGAGAAGAGAAGAAAAAAGGAAAACTGAAACAAGTTTGGCTCTTTTAAACTAAAGGAGTTTTGGTGGCAAAAGTCCTATGCCTTTTCCGTTGAGGAGTTTGAGAACAGGGAAAAATGAAAAGGATAAATTTTTGGCCTTTTAAACCGAAGGGCATTTGGTCAAGACTTCTGGTCCCTTCCCTGTTATTTTTCATCAATTATGGTGCGAGTCATGTAAAATGGCCAATATATATATATATATATATATATATATATATATATATATATATATATATATATATGTTCACGCCTTTTTTGGTGTGTTCCACCCCTCTAAAACTCCTTCACCAGTTCTTCATACAGCCCATTGGTAGGGGTGCAACTCCGGTCAGGTTTAACCCGACCCGACAGGGTCAACCCTGAATAAAAGTGGGGTTGAGTTCGGGTCAGGTCAGGTTCAAGTTGAGTTTTCCCAACCCAGGTTGAATTTGGGTCGGGTTCGGGTTGAGGGTTTGGGCAACCCGACCCGAGTGAAACCCGACATCTTTTATGAACTTGGGTTGGGGGTTCCTCGGCTCGGAGTGGCTCCAACCCGACCCGAGTTGCACCCCCCTACTCATTGGGAAATGCATCTGCCAATGAAAAAGATCAAAATGAAGAGGGGTTGGAAGGTACCAAAATAAGGTGGTAGGAATATGAGTTCAAAGAAGAAACAATCACGAGGGAAGCGAGTCAAGGATCTCCAAACTAGTCCCGTTAACTCATGATCGGGTGAGACGATCTACCTCACTGTTGGCTGATTACCTAACATCTAGGAAGCACGGGTACTCTCCCGGGGCTCCCGCACTCGCACCCGACACGTATGGGGTGCGGGCACGTCCGTGTACGCCCCAGGTACGTCCGGGGTATGTACCCCATTTAAAAAAAAAAAAAAAAACTAGTTTTGGTGGTTGGGTGCGTGTCGGGTGCGCACCACGCGTACCCGACACGTCCTGCTGCTTCTCTTTCCTCTCCTGTACTTCTCTCTGTCCATTTACTTAAGATTTACATGTAAATAACGGAATACCCCCCTTTTGGATTTATTAAAAATAGTTTCAACACCCAAATCTAAAAGGAAAAAAAGTCAACTCTCCAGTTCTAGTACAAAATTCAAAGAAAAAGGGTCGGGTCAAAATTTTAACTTTCTTAACTTCCAAACGGTGGGGTATTTTTCAAATTTTAAAAATTCATAAAATCTATTTTGTCCAAACATTATTAAACCCCAAAAGTCCGGTAAAAAAAATCTCATAATTTGGTCTCTAAAAATTATTCATCTTGTCAGGCACTGGTCAACACACTGGTGACATACTTTTTTTTCTAATGAATGATGTATTGATGCCTCATGTTATGAAATATGGAACTTAATCACTTATGAAATGAAGAGTAATATTAGAATTTTCCATTTTGGTGATATTATTGTTATTTGATTGCTCTACAATTTTTTTTATTTTAATTTTTATAAATATATAATAAAATATTAAAATATATTATTATATTCGGCGTACCCGAACGTACCCGCACTCGGTTTTTTTGGCAAATCACGTACCCACGTACCCGTGTCGTGTCGTACCCGCACCCCGTACCCGTACCCGTGCTTCATAGCCTAACATGCTGGAACCAAACTGACTACCCGTCCACTCTATCCTGGATCTCCTCGATCAAATCCATAAATCTTCATAAGTAAGAGCGACTCTCATCCGTCCACCGGATAACATTGAGAGAGTCTCCATCCACGATAAGACTACCCAAAGCGTGGTCGTCCAAGATCCTGATACGCTGGAGAAGCTTTCTCACCTCCGACTCATTGGAGTCCTTTATCCCAATGGGGCATGAAAAACCCACCTAATGAAACCCGTCTCATCTCTTAGGATTCCCCCTACCCCCTCTGGGTCAGGATACTTGATTCCTCAAAATTCAGCCTCACGCATCCAGGATACGGAGGAATCTATCTAGGCCTTATAAACTCCACTCATTCCATGCTTGCACAAATCTCCCTCCAATATCGTATGAGATCCGAGCTAGAGGAAAACTTGAAACAAGGTAATATCTTATGTTCCTAACCCAACAGATAATAAGCGAGGTGATCTTCATGTAGATGAAGAATGACCCGTTTGCAGCATTTTTTAATATCCGAGCATTTCGCTCGTTCCAGAGAGGCCATATAATAGCATTTCGCTCATTGGAGTCCTTTATCCCAATGGGGCATGAAAAGCCCACCTAATGAAACCCGTCTCATCTCTTAGGATTCCACCTACCCCCTCTGGGTCAGGATACTTGATTTCTCAAAATTCAGCCTCACGCATCCAGGATACGGAGGAATCTATCTAGGCCTTATCAACTCCACTCATTCCATGCTTGCACAAATCTCCCTCCAATATCGTATGAGATCTGAGGTAGAGGAAAACTTGAAACAAGGTAATATCTTATGTTCCTAACCCAACAGATAATAAGCGATGATCTTCATGTAGATGAAGAATGACCCGTTTGCAGCATTTTTTAATATCCGAGCATTTCGCTCGTTCCAGAGAGGCCATATAATAGCATTTCATTCATTGGAGTCCTTTATCCCTATGGGGCATGAAAAGCCCACCTAATGAAACCCGTCTCATCTCTTAGGATTCCACCTACCCCCTCTGGGTCAGGATACTTGATTCCTCAAAATTCAGCCTCACGCATCCAGGATACGGAGGAATCTATCTAGGCCTTATCAACTCCACTCATTCCTTGCTTGCACAAATCTCCCTCCAATATCGTATGAGATCCGAGGTAGAGGAAAACTTGAAACAAGGTAATATCTTATGTTCCTAACCCAACAGATAATAAGCGAGATGATCTTCATGTAGATGAAGAATGACCCGTTTGCAGCATTTTTTAATATCCGAGCATTTCGCTCGTTCCAGAGAGGCCATATAATAGCTAGCAGTGTTACTCCCCAAAGGATCCTCCCTTTTCTGTGCCAAGGTGCCTACGACCAGTTATGTAGAAGCTCCTTCAGGCGAAGTGGGAAACCCATTCCTTCCTGACTATCTTGCAATGAAGAAAGATATGGTCTACTTACTCACCTGCAACCACGCATAGTGTGTAGTGATGAACAATAAGAATCTCACGATTGCGCAGATGATCAACCGTCAAGATCTTATCCTGAAAAGCAGTCCAATCAAACGTGGAAACTCGCAAGGAACAATATGATGATAGAAGAACTTAACGCTAAAATCCCCAGATGAGTTCCATGTCCAAAACCTCGTCTCTACGTGATATCTTAATGTAAAAGGAGTCCAGAATGTCTAGGAGGGACAGCACGAAGGAACAATATGATGATAGAAGAACTTAATGCTAAAACCCCAGATTAGTTCCATATCCAAAACCTCTTGTCTCTGCCCGATTTCTTAATGTAAAAAGAGTCGAGAATGTCTAGGAGGAGGGACATCCTCTCAACCTCTATTCTTTGGAAAAAAAATCCTGTCAACCTCTCATTCAAAAAAGTTCTGCCTCAAGTTAAAGCTTCCAAAAGATCCACTTGCGTCCCTCTTGAAGCATTCCGTTGTGGCTGCTTAACACCCCACTAGCTAAATATTCATCATTTATTATCCTATTCACAATGTTAGTGTTTTTTAACAAAACTTGGAAAGAAAATTGGCAAATGTGGCATGAACTTCTTACATTGTGTTTACACCCATTTTTGGGTTTTACCAGTCATAAATGATTGGATCAGCAAGCGACCGTTCACGTGGACTGGATCAATTGAATTATGTGCCACGATGGAATTTAATGGATGAATAAGGAAACATGCATAACCTAAAAAATAGTATAAGGAGGCAGTTATTAAAGATATCCATTAAAGCATGTTCACCCTGAAGAAGACAATCAGTCAAAGGGGACCGAATCAGCACGATACTATCTATTTGAATGATCTAAAGATGTGGCATGTATGTTGCCAGTCGTGGGAAGGTGGAGGGGCCACCTAGACTACGTAGGACATGAAAATAAGGTAACCCAATGTTTTCGATTGGTTGAACATGTGCTGAAAGAGCTCTCAAATCAAGCTTCCATCCATGTTTTTATGTTGCAACCGATCAAATTCTTGCTATGTTTCCTTTGATATATATTGATTGTCATTGTCCTCGTGATCTGATATACCTAACAAGTTAGATTGAGGAAGAACCATCAATGGTGGTGCATTACTTACTCCATAATACGAATGCACATGAAGGAGGATAATAAAATGGATGTTGAAATGAGCCTATGTGAGTGTAGGCTTGTCTAGGGGAGAAGAGTGGTAGTCGAAAGGAAAAAAGCAAACTAAAAAATGACTATTAGAGATGTTTTTAGAGGCCTTCAGATTCTTCCTCCGGTGACCGCTGGCTCTGGCTTTCTGAGGGACTCCATAATATGCTCGTGTGGCTCCAAGCTTGACCATACTGTTGTTCACTTTCTTAACTTTATAGAGTCATGTTATCCTGCTTTAGAAGCTTTTGAGTCCCTGGGGATCCTTACATTTGTTGTCGAATGACTCTAAGCTTGGTTGGGCAAGGAGATAACTTGGGTTGGCCCCAATGGGCGTCCCCAGATCCCACTCGGGGTCCTTGGGAAGTATTGAGGATAAGGACACTAGAACAAGACGATTGAATTTCGGGGCCAGACAAATCCCTGGTCGTCGCCCCATTGAGTTTAACAGACGCTTGCACTCCAATGGCAGTGATTGAATGTGCCGGAAATGTCAATATAAAAACTTTGGTTCGCTGGATGTTTGTAGAAAATGCTTGGAGCCTAAGACCTAACTAGCTCCGGCCATGGTTTGGAAGCCTAAAATTGGTCCCTCTCAGGTAGATATTCATGCAAAACCTTTAGCACTTGAGGTCCCGATTAACTCAGTGGATATGGGAGTGGGCCAAAAAATGTTGGGGCATTCAGGATCTCCAAAAGCCTTACTCCATCAACTTAGTGGATATTCTTTTTTGCTTCGAGTCAGAGTTGCAGGCGACCGCCATTTTGAGGCGGGAAGGGAATGCTCTGGAGGGGTATCTCTCAGCCCTTCATCCCTGGTTTTCGGCATATAACATGGGTGCTAGAATTAGGGTCAGATTTTATGATATACCTCTTCAAGCATGGTCTTTGACAATTGTGGAGACACTTGGACAACACTTGGGCCAGATGATCCAATCTCAACTTTCGGGTAATCATGATCATTGTATGACCTTTGCCTCGACTTTGATCTTAACTTCACTTTGGAAATCTATCCCCTCTTCCATTAATATAAGAGTGGAATCCAGCATTTACTTTGTGGGAGTTAAGGTGATTTCTGAAGATAGCATTATTAGTCAGGCGATGCCGGTAATGGGTGAATCCAGTAGTAAGAGGTAAAAAGTCTAAGGAACAACGTTCGCGTGTAGGAAAAAGTAACCTATCATGTAGAAATACTAGTTTGGAAGCGCGGGTGTCGGCCACTCGAGGGGGCCTATCTGTTTTCACATGAAAATTGAAAGGTATCGTTAGGAAAGAGGAACTCAAAAAGAGGCGACTTGTCGAAGACTCCCAGAAAATTCTTCAAAACTTTGATAACATATCTTCGCCTGCCATGCCTGCAAAGGGACTGAGTCGGGGTGGAGATACCCCTAGTGCCCATGAATTTTCTTTTGAGGGCGGAGATATTGAACTTTTGAAGGATCTTCTCTATAATGAAAAGTTAGCTAGGAAGGAATCTCCCACCCCTTGTGAGGTTTCACTTAATCCGTTAAAGAAGCGTTGGGCTAAGTTACAGAGAACTTCTTCCAGCTCCTCCAAAATTGAACTTAATCACTTTGAATCAACAAGTAATATGGAATTGAACCTACCCCTCCTTGAGCTCCCCATGTTTAGCAAAGTACTAGAAAAGGAGAGACGCACTCACCGACGCCTGTGGGAGGAGGGAAGAAGCTCCGCGATCAAGGACCTAGATATTACCCGGTCTAAGGTGGATCCTGTCCCGGACTTGGGAGTGCAGAAAGAATCTTATCTATCGGAGGAACCTCAAGGGATTGGTAGGGCCCCCACAAGTAAGGAAAAGTAGGTGATGATAACCGAGGATAATTACTCAGTGAAGTACCTGCCCCAAATGAATTTGCTAATTTTGTATCGATGGGTGATGCCTTTGGGATTAAATACAACGAGAACTTGGTGGCAACCAAAGACATGTTTTTTTGCAATGGCGGCTGGCGATAAAGAAGAAAAGGAGATCAGAGAAAAAAGAAACGGGGAAGAAAACCAGGGAATAATCATGAGTAGTAGTCCTCGTATGAGGAGGGACCAGTTTTACAGGGAGGATTAATGTTTGTTCTGATCAAGTAAGATTTTAAACAAGGAAAATAGGGAGGGGGTTAAATTTGTCGAGAGACCTTAAGCATGGAAGGTCACTGACAAAACTTGCAGATGGTAAATCCTGTTAAGGGTCACCCAAGATAGCGAATATGTCTAATAGTTTTGAAAATTATCGGTTTATTACCAAAATTCCATTCATTGGTCATGGTTTGAGAGACTGTGTCTTTTCCTTAGGTTTTCTTGTACGGATACCCTAATTTTGCTACTATCTCCTGGAGGGTCGCCGAGAAAGAGAAGTCTAGAAGTTTAGGATGCAAATCAACCCCTGATAGAAAAGCTGTTGTACACGTAAATTTGAAAAGATACAGATGTAATGGTACCACACATTCATCACTCCAGATACCTGGATTCGTTATAGTTCCTCCTGTGAGACTCCAACCACCCCTACTATTCTCTTTAACCGGCAACAAAGCTACTCCCCTAGACTGTAATGGGAGTTGTGACAACAAGGGGTGAAAAGAAAGAGAGTAATAGATTAGGTTATTTCAACTTCTGTATTTTGAATTGACTTGGGTGTACCTGGGCCGTTGCTTGTTACTATCCTGCTTTTTGGGACTCCTGGTCTCGACTATAATCCTAATATTAATAAAAAATTTCATTTTTCAAAAAAAAAAGAAGAAAAAAAGGTAACCCATCATGGGTAGTTACCAAAAAGTTTCCCTCCAAGTAGAACGTGAGGTGATGAGGAGCGGTTACCTGAATAAAGCTATATAAGGAGGCATCTGCCTCCAATGAAGAGGTTCCAGAACCAAATCCAATATGTATCGGCATTTTATTTTTACTTTCAGTGCCTGTACCTTTTGCTTTTACTTTTCTGTAGCTGTAGCGGTAGCTGTACTCGGATTAAGAAAGCAATGGATTCATCTTCCCTGCCGAGTCTTTCTCTTTAGTTCGTTTTATCACTCGCATCGGCATTTGGTTTGTGCTTGTTTTGTCATTTGGTTTGAGTCGGACGGTCTGTCGACCCTGAGGGTCTCCCATGCCTAGGGCTGCAAACGAGTCGAGCCAAACATTGGGTTGTTCGTGCTCGGCTCGCTTAGTTTGAGGCTCGGCTCATGTTCGTGACGAGCTCTTTTTTGGGCTCGTTTTCGGCTCGCCAATATTCAACAAAGCTCGAGCTCGACTTGGCTCGTTTAGTAAACAAATGAGCCCGAGCTGAGCTTTTAATGAGCCGAGCCGAGCCAGGCTCAAGCTTGGTTGGGTTCGGGTTCAGCTCGTTTAGTAACACATCAAATAAATACCATCGAGTAATATATATATATATATATATATATGAGAAAACGGTTTCTACATACAAGTGTAGATAAGTTATCTACACACTAGCTTAAAATACAGTGGAGGGCATATTGTTTGGGTGATCCAAACCATTCATTTGATTGGCCCTCACATAGATAGGGTGTCCAAAAAAAATCAGCTCCATAGGATCATGCCAACCCTACGATTTGTGGAGGTAAAATGGACTTGTATAAACCTTCACAAATCTGTCCATTTTTTGCCTCCACGGTTCGAAGGGTTGGGATGATCCTATGGAGCTGATTTTTTGCGCACACCCTATCTATGTGAGGGCCAATCAAATGAATGGTTTGGATCACCCAAACAATATGCCCTTCACTGTATTTTAAGCTAGTGTGTAGATAACTTATCTACACTTGTGTGTAGAAACCGTTTTCTCATATATATATATATATATATATATATATATATATATATATATATATAACAAACATAATCCGAGCTTTAAAGCTCAGCTCGGCTTTATGAACTGAGCCTAAAAAGTTCACGAGCTTGTCCAAGCCTAATTATACAAAGCTTGAGTTCGGCTCGTCAAATAACAAAGCTTGAGTTCGGCTCGTTTATTTGACGAGCCTAATTTTTGGGCTCGGGTTCGGCTCGTTTAGTAAACGAACGAGCCCGAGCCGAGCTTTTAATGAGCCGAACCCAAACATGTTCGTGATCCGGCTCGGTTCATTTGCAGCCCTACCCACACCCGTGCATGTGGGCAACCCCCGCTTTACTTTTAAATTCCTTGTTTCCTCTCAATCTTCAAACCCCCCTTTGAATTGCATCTCTGACTTTTGCCTCGGAAGAGGCTGGCGCACACACACACCCGGACCGAAGGATGCCAGAACTGCCCTAACAGAGTGCCTTTGCAGTTAAGATACAACCTTTTAATGGTACTATCAAAGTCAGTTGAGGTGATCATAGCAGCATTTTTCATTTATTTGTTTATATTTCCCTCAATTAATTATAAAAAGCTATTATTATGATCATAACAAAAGTTCCAAGATATGTTGGTTTTACAAGTAATAGTGTTACTTTTTGTTCTTCACATTTTGCAAATCGACAGGCTATTGGAGTTGTGATAAATGAAAATGGATCTTATTATAAATATTTATCATAACTAAGGTTTCTTATAACCCAGAGAAATAGTGTTTAGTACTTGACAAACTTGATTGGTACTCAACGAGGCTTGGACTATTACACTGCCGAAGCTTTTTAAACTCGAGAAACTTAATTGTGGTTGGGCTACTTTTGAGTCTGTCTTGGACTTCTGCCTTCATGTAGTCTGGGTCTGAGTTTTGAGTTTTAAGTCTTTGTGAACTTGAAATAGTATATAGTTTCAATGGTGTGAACCTGAAATGATATATGGTATCCTTGTATTCCTTTTTTTTGTTTCAAATGGTTTCCTTGTATGCCTTCATACAGACATTTGTGCTTATTATCTTTTAGTGTTCATTGTAGGCTGAGGTACTAGCACAATTCAAGCCCAAGCTTGATGTTGCCATCTTAATACCCAACTTTAGCCATGTAGAGCAGATGATGGAAGATTCTTTGCAATACTTCAAGAGTACTCGCCATATACGATTATATTATGAGGATATTATCAACAACGACAAGGTAAAAGGGAAAACTCAATCCCGTCATTGCTCTGTTTCTCGTTTTTGTACTGTTTGGACAATATTGATTCTAATTTATGCACAGAAGTTATCCAATGTTCAAGAATTTCTGAGAGTTCCTATAAGGATGCTAGAGAGCCGCCAAGTGAAAATTCACACCAGACCCACTTTGGAGCAAGTCGAGAATGGAGAGGATGTATTCAAGGCACTCAATGGAACACAGTATGAGCACTTTCTTCATCATACAGACTATATTACTTAATGCTATTGTAAATGCTTTCTGAATTTCTAGTTACTGTACACTGTAGATAGCACAGTTATCAATATCACCCAATTTGTAATTTTTTCCACGGATAAGTGTGCAAATTTAATGAAAGATTAGAAAAAAATAGATTACAGGGAGGGGGAAGGTGTTACCTTTACAGGAAGATAGCTAACCAAGAATATAATATTGACTCCTCAATGAACATTTTCTGGGGCCTGACCTCTCTGTAGATAAGGCTGATGCTTCATGAGAAGCCATCAAACATTGGCATGGTTTTAGAAACAAATTTAGGAACTGAAACAAATTTAGGAACTGTCACTGAGATTAAATCTTTGGATCGTGTTGTGTGCAATTTTTTTAGAAACCAAATGTTGGTGTAATCATCTTCATTTGTATTGTGAACTCCAAATTAGATAACATTGACTAGTCTTCAATGTCCCACACATTTCTGTACTTTCTGGTGCACATAATACCGGCAAAAACATAAGATTACAGCCGATGCACTACCTTAAATTGGTCTGTCTTCAGTACAAATACCACCAAGCCTTTTGGTCCAAGGACCTCGTTGGGTCCTTTTCCTCGTTACTGTAACCTTTAGCATTTGATGATTCCATTTCTGATTGTGTGTTTGGTTTTGAAAACTTTATAGTATGATTGAGGGCATTCTCGATCAGATCTGAAAACAAATTTATTTGGATGCCTTTGTTACATTAGGGCTGATTCTTCTCCAAGTTAGGTCTCTTCCACCCTATGATGGAGACCATTATAAGGTCCAAATTTTAATTTTTAGGCGCCTTTTAAGTCCCTTAAGTTATAGTAGAGGCATCACGGTATTTTCTCACTGATATTACTGGGTTTCTTTGAGTTTGAGTGTTTTAAATGGGTCCCACATATGTATTACGGGAATTTTAAGTGGAGAGAGTTTTTAAGTCATTAAAGGATAGTGCGGCTGCATGTGAGAGCAGTCACACCGGCTAACTTGTCAGCAGATTTTGTATTTATTTATGATGTGGCTGCTCTCACATGCAACAGGCCATCTGTGATCCATCCCACATCAGATTTCGTATCAGGGCAAAATATTAGTTCATCCTTCAATTGTACTCTTGGATTCAAATTTCGGTTTCGGTTTCGGACCCTACCGAAACCCTTTTTAAAAAAAATAATAATTTCGGTCGGTTTAAATGACCCCATTTCATCTGAAATTTATAACAAAATCTGAAATCGAAATCGAAATTTAAAACCATGATTGTCCTACATCATCCTGTGTTACAAATATCTCCAACATTTTCAAAATATCGTGATTTTATCTCTGCATTTTTATAAAAATGACAAAATCCCGAAATAATCTAGAGATTTTAAAAAGGGTAATGATAAATGCGCCCCTTTTCATCACTTGGGACACCCAGCTGCATTGTAAGTGGCAATCAGGTTACTTCATTCCTTCAAATGTGAAGTACATCAGCACCTTTTCAGTCATAGATACACGGTAGCTGGGTGTCCCTAGTAATGAATAGGGGCGCATTTATCATTTTCCTTTAAAAAATTTAGTGATATTTTCATTCTAATAATTTACCGTGAAAATATCACGATCTTTTTATGATATTTTATTTTATATTTTTTCTCTTATATTATATAATTTTTAAATAATTTTATTTTTATGATTTCCCAATATAAACGCAAAAAAATATATAAAAAATTAATATATCCCAAGAATGATATTTGGTACTTAGCTTCCACCTTGCTTGCTTCCCTGAGCCTGTGAGTTCTTCCATGCAAAGAATATTGCACAATGACTGCATCTGAATTGAAATAAGCAAAGCTTTTTGCACATGGTCAAGAAAGAATGCCTAGCATGTGCAATAAATGAAACAGTGGAAAAGCGTAAGTAGCTTTATGGGTAAGAGCTCTGGTTTGATCCATGTTTCTCTTGTAGGGGGAGCATCAAACCTGTTTTGCTAGTATTCACTCCAGCTCTTGGAGATACCATTTTGAAGGTCATGGATTGATGGTTAGGATCATTTAATCAATGTCACTTTTTTAACCAGGGTCTGGGGGGGGACTATTGAACTGTAGAATCGAGCAATTCGAGCAATTGTTAAAGTATAAAAGATAAATACTGCCTTTCTCCAACAGCTTAAGCTTTTGGAGAAGTTGGTAAGTTAACATGGTATCAGAGCCAAAGGTCTCGAGTTCAAAACTCCCGGATAGCAAATATCCGTAAAAATCCACATGCGATGGTCGGCCCAAAGTGGGATCACATGTGTAAAATCGAAAGTGTAAATATCATTACCCTAATGTATTCTATATAATGGGAAAACCTAGGTTATCGTGGATATGCCCTTAGGTTATTTAGAACCTTACAAATGCAAATTCTTTATAGCTATTAAATATCTTATAATGGTAAATTTCTTTATAGCTATTTCATTCCGTACAAAACTATGAAAAACCAAACCATATCACAAATAGGTACAAGAGAAAGAAAAATAAAAGTAAACAAAGAGACGTAGCTATAGTTCCCATTGCCACTGCTCCTACCTTAATTGGTCCCGGGACCTTGATTAAGCTAAATCGTTGACAAATGTGAGATCATGGTCCTGATCACAAAGAAGCTATGCTGGGTTAATAATTAAAACCATATCTTAACAATGATCATTTGGGTAAATATGAAACTCTACAATTTTTAGCTCTCAATTCTTTTCTTCAAAGTAGGATGTCAAGCAGCTAGATCTACAAAGGGTCTCTATTATAGCAAAGTCTGTGAACTCAGTAGCCATGCTTATCAACTAGGTGGCCAACTATGGGGAATGAAGTTAATATCATTGGCTACACATTGAATCCTTGGTGTATACACTCATGGTGTGACCTTCCTAAAAGGTGGCAGCCTCATCCCAGGATCTCAGAATGGGGATGGAGATTTCTAGAGGACGAAGGCACTTGTTGAGGCCCTCTTGATCTTCTGCATCAGAACATAGCTCCTCATCTTCATCAATCAATTCTAAGGACTTTGATACGCCGGGATCGCTATCTAATCGTGATATTATGATGATGTTGAGTATGCACTCCACATTGGATTATCTTAAATAAAGTGGGGCAACGGAAAAAAACATGGCCACTCAGCTCTCTCAGTTTAATTTAATTACTTGTGTGGTATTTAAGAGTTTGGCTTTCGTTATCCAATGAACTAAGAAAGAGGGAATGGAAAGGGTTTGCTTTGATCCATTCATTTTAATCAGCCTTCATTTTCTAGGTTTTTTAAAGACCAATTAGATGAATGCTTTGTTTTGAGTCATGAAAGATGGATTAATGATATGATTATGACTTGATCGCGATCTAACTGTGATATCATGATGGTGTTGAGCACACACTCCACGTTGGATCATCTTCATTAAAATGGAAAACACATAGCCACTCAACTCTAAGTTTAATTTAAGTATTTGTGTGGTAATTAAGAGTTTGACTTAGGTTATCCAATGGAGTAAGAAGAGGGAATGAAAGGGGTTTTGCTCAAATCTTCATTTTCTAGGTTTGTTAGAGACCAATGAGATGAATGCTTTGTTTTGAGCCATGAAAGATGGATTAATGATATGATTATGACTGAGTTTTTTTACCTCTTCTCATGGACAGCCGATGTCATGATCTTAATCTTACTTTCACATGTGATTAGAATAGTCTAAATGATTTGTTAGTGAAGGCCCATGTGGAATAATCACTCACCACTAAAGATTGTGTTTATTTAAACTCTGAAGGCTTAATCAGGTGAAAGCGAAGGAGACTGTATTCCATTAAATATTATAGCTTAAGAACCTTAGTCTCAAAGAGCATTCCTTTTATTTTATGATTCTCATGTGGATGTAAAGATTGGACACATCAACATGTTAATTACCAAGCAAAGGAAAATGATATATTCTCTCCTTATCTTCCCCAGGTCATCCCTTTATGCTCTGTTTGGATGCTGGTAGATGTTAGGGGGATTTAGAGAAGAAGAAGTCAAAGGGAAATCAAAAGGAAATCAGTCAACGGGGAGATTGTGAGCAAATCTCCCCGACGTTGTTTGGTTGGGGGTAGGAGATGTGCAGGAGTTTTTTTACCGTATTTTTTAAGATTTTTTTGGGGAATGTTATCAGCACTACTGTTTTTTTATGAGAGCACTCCTCACTTTATAAAAAGTACGGTATGGCCTGCACCATAGGATTATCCAAACCGTCCATTAGATGGGCCATAGCCTAAATAGATTATGCCCCAAAATTATTTCCATTGGTTGATTCTAACCCTCCGATCTATAGAGGGTTAGGATCAACCCTCTAACATTCAGATTGGAGGGTTAGGATCATCCTATGGAAATGATTTTTGGAGCATAACCTATTTAGGCTATGGCCCATCTAATGGACGGTTTGGATCATCCTATGGTGTGGGCCATACCGTACTTTTAATAAAGTGAGAGTGCCCTCATAAGAAAACAGTAGTGTTGATAACATTTCCTTTTTATTTTATTTTATAGGAATTTGCTAGCAAACTTCTCCTATGCCACTTCTTGGCATGTGGCCATCCTTGTGCAAAGATGCGCACATGGGCAAAGGTTGCTAGCAAAAGCAAAAATAAGCAAAAAACAATCATTACAAAAAAAAGTAAAATAGGAGTTATAAAGTTTTAAATGAAAAATTATCTAGAAATGGTCATAAAGTTTGAAAATTACGAAAAAAATACCAACAAAATGTAGTAAGATATGACAATTACGAAAAAAACTACAAGCAAAAGTATAAAGTTATGACAATTACGGTGAAAAAAAATTTCCCTCAGAAATTCGTACGGCGAATTTCGAGGGTTCCACGTCACCCAACAAGCGCCCGACATAACCGGTGGTCAAAATTCCAATTTATGCTAAATCCCTACCAAACACCCATCGGGTAATTAGGAGAATTACATTCCCTGCTATTTTACTCAAAAAAACATAACCAAACAGAGCATTAGTGTGTAAATAGAGTTGTTATACTCATAAAATACTCATAAATACATTGGAGAGGGGTGGCTGAATGCCTAATTTAGCCATGAAAAGATGATTATCAATTCGATTATGACTGTATTTTTTTTTTCTCTCTCTCCTCAGACAAACAATGTGGCGATCCTAATCTTAATTTAATCCTACTTTCTCATGTGATTAAAATAGTCTAAATGATCTGTTAGTTAGTGATAGCTCATATCTACTAATCACTCACCACTAAAGATTGTATTTATTTAAACTCTGAAGGGTTAATCAGATGAAAGTGAAAGAGAATGTACTCTATTAAATATTTAGCTTAAGAACCTTAACATACCATTCAAAAAAAGAGAAGAAAAAGAGAGAACCTGAACCTTAACAGTCACAAGTATCAAATCCTTTTTTTTTTTTATGTTTCTCATGTGGATGTAAGGATTGGTCCCACCAACATGCAAAAAACCTAGGCCTATTTTTTCTGTTTTTGCCCCAGGCCAACCCGAACCCAATCCGATCCAACCCAACTCAACCAGGCCCAATTTGGAAAAATGGGTTGAGAGATCTAAAGGTGGGTTGGGTTAAGGTTCTGGTTTCTATCTTCATTTGTCTGTTTGTTGGTATTGTTTGAATGGTTTGGATTGCCCAATTATAGTCCGTTTGGATCTCGATAAAACAAATTCCATGGACAAAATACCCAGGTGTTTGCAATTTTTTTAAATACAGGGAAAATTTTGATATTGGGAAAAAAAAATCATGAAAAAAGAGTTAACCAAACGATGGAAAATTCATTTTCCATGTGAAAAACTTTCAATGGAAAATTTGCTTGCCTCAACGTATGAGGGGTCGGATAGTGCTCGTGTGTGGGTGGGCCCAGTGCTATTTCATGAGAAGTCTTAGATCAGTGGATTTCAATCTCATAGTTACATGCTCTTAGAATTAAGAGGTTGTTTGTATAGGGCTGGAAATTTAACCCGGAAAACCGGGGATCTGCCCCGCCCCACCCCGTTCGGACGGGGATTCCCCGATCTAGCGTGGGGATGGGGCGGGGACGGGGATTTAAAAAATTCCCCAGTGCGGGGGAAGGGAGGACCTTGGCACCACCCCGATTCATTTCTAGTACCTTGCATCATAAAAAATAACTTATTAAAATTTGAAGATCTATCAAAAGATCATTTCATTTCCCAAAGGATTTCACGAGCAAATTAATGAAGAAAAGACAGCCTCACAAATATCATTTTCCATAAAAATATGCTTATGATTTAAGTTTGTCTTATATTTTATATATAAGTAGTTCTCACATTTCTTATTTCATTGGGAGGGAATTGTATGGGGATTTTTCCCCGGCGCGGATGGGGATTAGATTCCCCCCGCGGGGTGGGGACGGGGATTCCCCGCAATCCCCCGAAGCAGGGACGAGGAATTTCCCCCGATGCGGGGGCGGGGAATGCAACATCCGGGGGCCCCGCCCCGCCCTATGTTTGTATCTTGGGCAGAAAATTTCTTGGAAAAAGATTTCCTAAAAAAGTAAGTTCTCCAATGTTTAGTTAGCACAGTTTTTATAGAATTTTTTTCGGAACCCAAAATTTACTCATTTTCTAATAAATTAAGAGCCCTGTTAGACCCTGAAATTTTATTTTCCATGAATTTTTCCCTGTAAAGATATTTCTTATCGACATGAATTTTCTAACCAATGGGTCTCACCTCCCTGATGATCAATAGCCAAGAAATTGAATCAATCGAACGGATAAGCTTGCTTCCAGGTTGCCATCGGACGGTTAAGATTGGTTGTGCAATTTTTTGTGGTACAATACTTTTGTCTAGAGTGGTTCACATCATTAATAATTTCGAACCACCTATTATGATAAGTTCACCCTCTTTCTTTGTTTTTATCTTGAAAACAAAGCGTGGTGGTGTCATGTCAAAAGCCATAAAAAAATAAATGCATGTGTAATTATCAAAAGGAGATGATCCAAGTAAAATGTCTACTGATTTGACGGTTGAGATCTCATTTCAAGATTAGATCTAAAGCCTTCTTAGTGGGCCCCAACTTCCCCCATTGTTAGGGACATTGCCACCTTTTGGGAGTGTCCAAAGTAGGGTATCCCTGAAAGTGGCGAGCACACGGTATATTATCTTTTGTAAAAGGAAGCCAAAGAACCCTTCTAGACAAATGGTCAGGCCCACGGGTTGCCCCCTGTTGAGATGACTTATACACCGTGTTTCGGTGTACTGTTTAATTATATCTGCACTCCCTTGTATTAATATTACCACTCTCCATATTTTACACTTTTGGAAAAAGAGAAGTGTGTTTGTGTAATTCCTTGAATGTCATTTGTGCTAAATTATGTTATCATAGTCTTTTGGAGAATTTTAAGTTATAAGTTGTGTTATCAAAGTTTCATGCGGAAATTACAACTATGTATTGTTTAATGTGTTTTGAGAAGCAAGAGGTTTAAGGAGTCTAGGATATTCGCCCCTTTATTTTCCTTGGGCTACCTCCTTCAAGTGTAAAAGAGTAGTCATAAATACACAAAAGGGGATGACCCTGAGAATAAAAGTAGGTGAATATATCATTTCTTGTTGGGGTTCCATGCGAAAGCAAAATCCCACATCGGAAAAGTGAGATGTGTGGATGGGCTTATAAGGGCTTGGGCACCCTCCCTTTAAAAGCCAGCCTTTAAGGAGAGGGTGCCCTTAGAGTGTGAGATATCTCAAACCTTGGATCATCAAGGATTAGATGAATGGTAGTTTGATTAGATTAGAATTAGATTAGATTAATGTTATCCTTTCTCATGTTTATCTTATCCTCTTATGCCCATCCCTAAGTGCTTTATAAGTACAATTTAGGGTTGATTGTAATCATCCGATATCTATCGTTGTATCAGAGCTGGGCGTGGTAACTCTTGTTTGCCATTGATGATACAGAAAAAAAATCCCCTCAAGGGAGATCTCCAAGTTCCCACGTTGATCCTGCGTGTGTAGGACATCGGAGTGGAAGAGATTTGGTTGGGCTTATAAGGGCTTGGTCACCCTCCCCATAAAGGCTAGTTTTTAAGGGTGAGTTCTACCTGGGTCCCACAAGTGGTATCATGAGCAGACGGGTCCAACAAGTGGTATCAAGAGCAGAGGGGTACCATGATAAATAACAAATATTTGATAGAGATATCGGACGATTACAATCAACCATAAATTGTGCTTATATAGAGCACTTAGGGATGAGCAAGAGAAGATAAGATAAACATGAGAAAGGATAGTCTTAATCTATTCTAATCTAATCAAACTACCATATTTATAATCCTTGATGATCCAAGAGTTGGCATATCCCACACTTATACTTACAAGTCTTATTTGGGAGTCCATTTCTATTTTTAGTGGAGCTCTACATGGGTTCCTTGGCCGTATATCTCTATAGCATCTTCCTATGATTTTATAGATTAGAGAATTACATAATTTATACAACGATCCCATTTTTATTAGGGTCAAGAAATACATTACCCTCAAATGCAATCATTTAAAACTTGGTAGTACTCTCTTTTTTGGCAGATAACATGGCTGACAAATCATGCATTGCCCCCTTTTGTAAGAGAACATGGTACATACTCTTACAAAAGGGTGCAATGCATGATTGTCAGTGCCCTAATATGAAGTTGAGTAACCTCATTATATTAAACTAAACAAAGATTAGTTTAAGCGACGTGAAAAGAATGAAATCAACGGGCATTTTGATTCTTGCCCTTCTTTTTGGGCATCTTGTTAATTAGGACGATGGAGTGTTTCCTACTATAGTAACCATTGATCGGTCGCTCTAATTAAGAGATTAGCTAACCAATTGACATCTCTCTAATGGAAATCTAGCTTTAGAAGAAAAAGGGAGTGCATTTTTTGGCCATTAGTGTTATAATTAAAGTTCATTTAAAGGGAAAAAAGCTGTAAAGCTCACTAGGAGTGGCTACTTGATAGAACATAAAGATTCATTTTCTTGGCACTTGATTGAACAGAAAGATTCATATTTTAGGGCTTGAGTACTTGAGTCTTAGACAAAAAAAGTTAGGTCATTGGCTTTTGAACAAAAGTGACATCATGGTCTCAATTATGTAGACTTTATTATTGAGCAACATGGTGTTTAGATGGCAAAGATAATCTAAAGGGATGACACCTTCGTGCCTTCTTTTTATCTAAATTAAGAGATCCTGCCAAGGAATCCTAACGCTGCAATTGGAGGGAGATGAATGTGGGTGCAAAAGGAAACCCTCTAGGGTTTTGGGATTTGTAGAAGGCAACAAACTTGTATGAATGATGTGAAGGGGAAGGAATTTTATAAGCCAAAGAGGAGGTTGTTGTGCAAAGATTGCAATGCTTGGTCCAAAAGAGTAAAAAAAGAAGACTACAAGTCGTGATTGTAAAAAAAGCAAAGAAAAGCATCCGATAATTTATATAATATTTCGGGTGCTCAAGCGCAAGCAAGCATTTAAACAAATGTTTGTATAATAGATACGTATGGATGCATACATGCAGTGTAACCCGCCTATGTTTCTATTATACATGTATTTCTAGAATATAATCATGTAATATTTACATATAGGCCCCATTTCTTTCTATGTAAAATAGTTGTAAAACAAAGGCAACATAGATTACAAGAGAAAACGAGAGAAAAGGACAAAATCAAAATTACTGAACTCAAGGGGTACGAAAATAACAAATATCTAATGTAGATCTAGAACTGGCTAGCCTATTCGCCTCTCCATTTGCTAATCTTTTGACATGGTAGAATTGGACTAAACGACCCTCCGTTCGATCGAAGATCTCATCAATAAACTTTGAAAATCTCAAGGGTAAGGACATCTCACAGCCAGCCATCTTATAACATTGAGGGAGTCTCCAACCACTATAAGATGGTCCAAGTCTCTGCTCACCGCCGATCTAATATCCCGAGAACCGTTCTGACTTCTTCCTCATTTGAGTCCTTAATACCAACTGGCCAGAGAAGACCCATTTGGTAGAACCATTCCCATCACTAAGAACACCCCAAATGCTTGCCGGCCCCAGTTTATCCAAATTGAAACCATCAAAGTTTAACTTTAACCATCCGGGGTCAGGTGGATTTCATCTAGGGCCACAGCCTCTTCAAACTCTCAGCTATGACAAATCTCCTTCCAGCATCATCTGATGTATGAGTCCAAGTTCAAGGTGAAACTAGGGAGGCTGTGTTTAGTATGTATGTGTATTACTAAATGTTTTTCTTTCATTTGAAATTCATTTTCTTTACAAGAATATTTTTTACAAAATTTGTTTATATGGTGGGTTTTTGACGTACAACTCATGCATATATAGCATAGGTGTGGACCATCATTTTACACTTCATGTTCTGATAGATAAATGCCCATCGGCCACCGTCTTTACCTAAACCAATTCGATGTGGTAAGGCTAGGGCTGGCAACGGGGCAGAGCCGGATGTTGCATTCCCCGTCCCTGTCCCCGCTTCGGGGATTGCGGGGAAATCCCCGTCCCCGCCCCACGGGGGAAATCTAATCCACATCCCTGCCGGGGGAAAAAATCCTCATACAATCCCCACCTAATAAAATAAGAAATGTGAGAACTGCTTACATATAGAATATAAGACAAACTTAAATCACAAGCATATTTTTATGGAAAATGATATTTGCACAACCTCAATTGTCTTTTCTTCATTAATTGGCTCGTGAAAGCCTTTGGGAAATGAAATGATCATTTGATAGATCTTTAACTACTAAAAGACAAGATTAGTTTGCAAAAATTAAAGTATGTGTGCTCATATCATTTTCCTTATACCCATAATGACAGATTTGAAATTTCAAATTTGAAATAAGTTATTTTTTATAATGCAAGGTACTAGTATTGAATCGGGGCGAGGCGGGGATGGGGAGTGGATTGGCGCGGGGCCAAAGTCCTCCCCGTGCCCGCCCCAGGTAATTTTTACCCAGAACGGGGCGGGGCCTAGTTTTCTTGGTTAAATTGCCAGCCCTAGGTAAGACTCACCATCTTACACCAGTGAATCGTGAATATGCTCACCATCTCCACCCAAACCATGATAGGGTGGGGTCCACCACTTGACATCATGTTCTGATGGGGTGTGCCCCACTATCTTCACCCAAGCCCATGCTGCATAGGGCCATCATTTTACACCTCCTGTTTTGATGGGATGGGGGCCTATTATGTTACATCCATGCATAGCATAGGCCAAAAATGCAAGTATATGTGTAGGAAATGTGTTTCCAAAGGGTGACCCACATTGACCTTTTTTGCGAAAGAGGTTTAGGCTAACAAAAGATAACTCTCATTAAGGAGTTATAAATTGAGAAGAGTCTTAATGCAATGGAAAACTAACTCTAATCCCTTAAGGTTTTAAATTAAGGAATTTTCGGTTCTTAACTGGGTGGTCCCTGATCTACGTACTAAGGAAACACTGATGATTCCATTGATCTAAGCATATATATGGGCTTGGATAGATCGAAAGGCTCTTCAGCAGATTCGATTCCTCAGTTTCTTCGGGAACGTGTTCATCAATCAGATTGTGTGCATTGTTTGTGGCTTCCATGTAATCAATTGTGGCTGAAGATATGTTAGGTACCTTACCGATACGCCAAAAGCTCCAGAGTTGATGGAATGCGTTAAGCAAGGTACTTTAAACCTATCCCATACCAGGCTGGGTCCCACCCAGTCCCATACCTAGGCGGGCCCCCACTTAGGACCATAACAAGATACTATTCGATTTTCACATAAATTTAATTAATATTCTAACATACATGGGTCTGTCTAGGCAATTTTGTAGCCCCAGAAAAATGGCAATTTTGTAGCCTCAGAAAAATTTGAGAGAGAGAGAGAGAGATAGAGCTTTTGTGATCCCCACTTGATGAATTTCATGTTGGGTAATTTGAATTTGATCCCAGGTTTATATTCTCTCTGCCACCACACACCTGAGATGCCGACAAAGAAGGAAAACAACAAGGGAACATTAACACTAATGGAGTGTGCAAGAGGGGAAAACATCAGAAAAGAAAGTGAAAATCAGGTGACGTTTGGAAGCATCCACCCTATCTCTCATCTCAACCCTCATTTTCAGCCCAACATTCTTAGTGGAAACTCACAGATCCGGAAATCTAAAGAAAGAAAGAAAAATCTAACACGTTTCCCTTATTGGGACCCACCTCCTTCCACTAATCCCAACACTCCCAGTCCTATCTCCTTTCACTTTGTAGGACACCCACTAAATTATAAGGGCACCCCACCAAACCATTTCATGTCCCCTTCTTTGTTCCTCTTTTTATAATTGCCTTGACACTCCCCTTATCATTTCACACTGGAAAAACCCCCACAATTTCCTCTCTTTGCCATTGCTTATTTGGTGGGATATTTGTCGCTGACACGTGGACTATCATGTGGTTTTCATACTTGGGCTGAGTAGATTGTCATCTCTCTCTCTCTCTCTCTCTCTCTCTCTCTCTCTCTCTCTCTCAACATTAATGAAGTTCTTTTTAATAAAATTTCATAAACTTCAAAACAGTAAAATTTTAAAAATATATAATTTTATTAAATAACTTTTGAAAAAAAAACACTGAATATATTAGGTAATTACCTTTACAAGTGGGATGTTGGCAAAAGCATCCATAGATTTAGGCCCATCCACACTTTTCAATTTATCCTGTTTGCCATTTCCCATGTCTGTGGTTTGTGAAGTTTTGCATTTTTTTTATTCCCAAAATCTATATCCCATCCCACCCCATCCCCCTCAATATTAATGAAGCTGTTTTTAATAAAATTTCATTAGCTTCAAACATGGAAAATTTTAAAAATTATTTTATTATTTTTTTTTCAAATAAATTTTGAAAAAACCACTGAACAATATTTGGTCATCACCCTTTTCAAGTGGGAGGTTGGCAATAGTATCCATAGATTTAAGTCTCTCCACCCTTTTCAGTTTTTCCTATTTGGCCTTTCTCATGTTTGTGAAAATTTTGCATTTTTTTTTCCAATCCTTGATTATAAAGTCCATGTATCCAAACGCCCTGTATGGTGGATCAGGTCTGTTGGTTAATGTGAAAAAAACTTCTCACATGCCAACCCAAGTCCCTCTCTCTCCACCCCTCATGTTCACTCCAAGACATGGGTTATGTTATGCCTAAAATTGGTAACAGATACGGCAGTGACGAAAGAGCTGATCTGGTGGGCCCAAGGTACCGAACTGGAAGTAAAAGAACTAAGTCCTGCACAAGAGCACACGAGGTCAAAAGACCAACCTGGAGTCATTGCTCCGGACGAGCCATTCGACACTCAAGTCAGTATGAGCAGAAGTGCAGAGCCAAAACTTTAAGAGTGGTAGCTTAGAAGTTATTACTCCTTGCTTTGAGCCTTGAGAGGCCTTTTATAGAGGGAGGCCTGGAGTGGTTGGATTACCTACCCAGGACAGGTGTTGGCCCTTTTGTGGGTTTAGGTTTACGTACTCTTAGGTAATTACCGAATTCCATTGGGCAGATGCTGGATTTGTGGTGGGCCCTTCTGGGGCCACGTGTTGACGGCCAATTGGTCGTTGCTTTTCATACCCCATCAGTTGCCCCCCAGTTCTCTAAGTCATTGTAGTGATTTGGGGAAGTACGAGGAGTGATGTTCCTGAACGGTAGAGCGAGCCAGTGTTCGGGATGGCTCGATGAAATGAAGAGGTCCGGCTGGGGCTGACCGGGATAAACGGGGTAAAATGATGAGGTTCGGCTGGGGCTGACCTAAAATTGGTAACATCTGTCCGGCCTGGGACGGTCAGAAGTCGAAGTTGTAAAATATGTTCGGCCAAGTTGTCTGTCCGGCCTAGGGCGGCCAGAAATTGAAGTTGTAAAATCTGTCCGGCTAAGCCGTCTATCCAGCCTGGGACGGCCAGAAGTTGAAGTTGTAAAATCTGTCCGGCCAAGCCGTCTGTCCGACCTGGGACGGCTAGAAGTCGAAGTTGTAAAATCTGTCCGGCCAAGCCGTCTGTCCGGCTTGGGGCGGCCAGAAATTGAAGTTGTAAAATCTGTCCGGCCAAGCCGTTTCTCCAGCCTGGGATGGCCAGAAATTGAAGTTGTAAAATCTGTCCAGCCTGAGGCGGCCAGAAACCGAAGTTGTAAAATCTGTCCGGTCAAGCCGTCTGTCCGACCTGGGGCGGCCAGAAATCGAAGTTGTAAAATCTGTCCGGCCAAGCCGTCTGTCCGGCATGGGACAGACACATTTTTGTCGTTTAGTGGACGCATCATATTTTGTCCGGCTTGGGACAGACACATTTTTGTCGTTTAGCGAATGCGTCATCTTCTGGCCGGCTTGGGACAGACACATTTTTGTTGTTTAGCGAATGCGTCATCTTCTGAGCGGCTTAGGACTGACACTTTTTGTCGTTTAGCAAATGCGTCATATTCTGGTCGGCTTGGGACGAACACATTTTTGGACGGGCAGTCACTTAGAAGATATCTCGCACTCTAGCACTTCGTAGATAACCCTCAATCACTTGGAAGATTTTTTCCACCTCCACACTGTACGTCCGTAGTCTATAAGCGCGCATTTACTCGCCCCTTGCCTCGAAGTGTGTGCCCTTCATTAATGAGGGACACGTGGCGCTACCTGATTCATGAATGCGAACCACCTCAAGCCTAGAGGCTATAAGAAGAGGTTTTCACCCTTCATTTTTCACTTTTTACTTTCGCCTCTTTGCTTTTTCTCTCTTTTTGCTCTGCCTGTTCGGCTCGGGTAGCTTGTGATTGTGGTCGTCTGCGAATTAGGAGCATTTCTCTTCAGACCGGTAATCTTCTTTCAGCGCGTCTTTATTTGATTCTTTTCCTGTGTCCCTTATGTCCGGTAGTACCTCTTCAGGGGAGTCCGCGTCCTCGGGCAGTTCGGCGTCTAGTTCGTCGAAGAGAACCCAAACGAATCCGCCCAGGGTTCCCGGCCCGTATATGGCAAGTCCCAGTGTTAGTGTAGAGGTCGTAGATAGTGGGGACAAGGTGATTTTGGATTTAAATACCACCCCGCCCCCAATGGATAGCTACTTCCGAGCAGAGGCGAGTGCATATAGTGATGCTGCCGAGGAGTCCACCACATTCCTTCCAGGCCGGGCCGTCGGGGTCACTGCTAGGGCTCGGATAGACGCCGATCCCAAATATAATATCCAGGCTCTTTACGAGGAGAATATCCTTGATGAGTCCAGACTAGGGGACATTAGAGATAGGTATTGTATTCCCTAAAGGTTCAGGCTGAGGGCTGCGATAGAGGGAGATAGGGCCTGCAACGACAGTACCGACGTCTGTATATATGATGAGTCGTTAAGAGCCGGGCTCAGGTTTCCTTTGCATCCATTCTTCGTCGCAGTCCTTCGATATTACGGCTTGACTCCGGCTCAGGTCGCGCCGAACTCATGGAGGACGCTGGTCGGGTTCATATACCTTGTCCAGGGCCAGCTCCAAAGGAGCTTGTCCATACTGCTGTTTCGGATGTGTGCGCACCTGAAGAGGCATAAGGATGGAGGTTGGATTTACATCAGCCAACGCCCTGAGGTGAAAATGATTACTGGCATTCCATCCTCCATACACCTATGGAAGAACAGGTTCTTCTATGTTGAGGACGGCGAGCCCACTGAGCCCTGGCCTCTTCCATTGAAGTAGGACACCCCAGATACACTCGCGCTGAGCCGCAAGCCGCTCTTGGAGGGCGAGGATATGAGAACGTTTGCTCTAGTCTGTGAGGAGTTGCATCGGGAGGGCTTGATTCATTGTGTGGACTTTTCTAGGGAAGAGGTCCTGGTCGGGCTCGGCATTAGTACTGCGACCTCGGCACGTATGTTGCTAGTCTTGCTTTTGAGTTCCTCTTTTCTTTCTTTGTCTCTGACCGGTTTTTGGTTGTTCCTGTTGAGTTTTAGAAATGCAGACGGGCCCCAGCTGGAGAAGGTGAGGCAAGGAGCCTTTGGCAGGGGCCAGGGGGCAACAGGGCCAGAAGAGGAAAGCTCCTGAGACCTCAAGTCCTGCCCCGACTCAGGACGCACCATCCCCAAAGGTCAAGCCCACAGTGAAACTGGTCGGCACATTCGGCCGAGGAACGGGATCCTCCAAGTTAGGGGGAGCATCTACTGGAGTCCGCCCCACCCAGGCGAAGCCTGGGGACAATATTTTCTGGCCCAACTGGGCCGTTCAGAAGAGCGACACCGGCTTAGGTGAGAGCCAGGTGGCCGCAGAGATCATCACCAAAGGCCTACTGAACCGAGACAAGCTCCGGGTTCTAAACGAGCCTCCAGCCGCAGCCATCTTTTCTTCACTTTACTAGGTACCGTTTTTTTTTTACCCGTTACTCATTCATTTTCGCTGACCCGCAGATTGGACTATATTATCATGACTTCCGTGAGAAGAGCAGGAAGTTTTCTGAAGCAATCACCAAGTCTGAGGAGGAGAACGGCAAGCTGATGCAGGAGGCTGCCGAGCTCCATAGGTCCATCAAGGAGAGGGACGAGGAGATAAAGAGGCTCAAGTCCGATAATGCCGCCCAGAAGCAGAAAGCCTTCGACGCCCTCAATGCGCAGAGGGAGAGAGCACGGGAGAGGCAGATAACGGCCGTCGAAGAGGCCATGCAGAAGAAGAATGACGAACTCGTTAGTATGTCCACTGAATCCTATAAGCTGGGATTCATGGATTGCCTTGAGGAGGTCAAGGGATTATACCCGAATGTCGTTCTGGTGGGCCTCGTCCTACCTGATCGGCCGGTGGCCGGGGATGACGACGAGCAGGACACCACCGCGGCAGCTGAGGCCTTGGTGGCGAATCCCCCGCGGAACGGTGGTCATGAGGTGTCTTGAGCCCCCTGTTTCGCCCTTTTTGGCACATTTCCTTTATTCTCTTTGTAATGGCCCTTGGAGGCCCCACTTTTTGTAATAGCCCTTGGAGGCCCAACTTTCCATGAATAGAAATTACATTTTGTTATCTACTGTCTCCGCTTGTGTGCCTCTGACCAGTATTGATCAACCTAACACTGTGGGCCGATAACACTTGTACAACCATTTGTTTCCGAACAGAACGGTGCCCTTGGCAGATATTCAAGTTTTTATTGACCCGGATCTCGCAAAGGTTTATTTTTCTGCTCGGGCTCGTTTCTGACCAGAAGTGTACTTCCAGTCTTTGGGGAGACGAACCGGGGTGAACCAAACAGCGAGTACCCTAGTTTTGGTGGCCATTCTTGACCAGAAGTGCGCTTCCGGTCTTTGTGGAGACGAGCCGGGGTGAACCAAGCAGCAAGTACCCGAGTTTTGGTGAACTGGGTTTCTGAGCAAGTTTGGTTTTTCTGCTCGGGCCCGTTCCTGACCAGGAGTGCGTTCCCGGTCTTTGTGGAGACGAGCCGGGGCGAACCAATCAGCGAGTACCCAAGTTTTGGTGAACTGGGTTTCTGACCAGGTTTGGTTTTTCTGCCCGGGCCCGTTCCTGACCAGGAGTGCGCTCCCGGTCTTTATGGAGACGAGCCGGGGCGAACCAATCAGCGAGTGCCAAAGTTTTGGTGAACTGGGTTTTTGAGACGGAGTGCTCAGAGATTTGTGAAGAAACAGTATCCTTTATCATTCACATTCAGAATCTTACAACGTATTTGCTTTCGCGCTAAACTGCTAGCTATTGATAGTATTTTTGGAGGTTCTTCGAATTCCAAGCGTGGGGTAGTAGGTGCTCCCCAAGTGTTTCCAGCTTGTAACTCCCTGGGCGAATTACCTCTTTCACTCGGTACGGCCCCTCCCAGGTCGGGGAGAGTTTGCCTACCTTCTTCGGTTGGGAGATAATAGCCTTTCTCAGGACTAGGTCCCCTGCTCGAAATTCTCTTGGGAGTATCTTCAGGTCATGATAGTTGGACAATTTCTGTTTGTAGGCTGCGACCCTGATTCGGGACTCTTCCTGGGCTTCTTCCAGTAAGTCGAGGTTTGCGCGGAGCCCATCTCCATTGAACTGCTCATTGAAGTTGACGACTATGGGAGACGGGATGCCAACATCGACAGTTATTACGGCCTCAGTTCCGAAGGACAAGTTGAATGGTGATTCCCCCGTCGCGGTGCGCGGGGTGGTACGATACGCCCATAGGACGTGATATAGCTCGTCTGCCCATCGGCCTGCCTTTTCGTCCAGCCTCTTTTTGATCCCCTGGAGTAGGATTCTGTTCGTTACTTCAGTCTGCCCATTCGTCTGAGGGTGCGCCACAGAAGTGAATCTCTATTCGATATTCAAGTCGGAGTAGAATTTTTGAAAGTTCCAGCAATCGAACTGTCTGCCGTTGTCCGTTATCAAGACGCAGGGTATCCCGAATCTGCAAATGACTGACTTCCAGAAGAAGGTCTGCACGTTTTGCTCCGTGATCTGGGCCAGAGGTTCAGCCTCCACCCAGATAGTAAAATAGTCAATGGCCACTACGACGAACTCACGTCTTCCGGAAGTTGGTGGAAAGGGGCCCAAGATGTCCATCCCCCATACTGCGAAAGGGAGTGGGCTGATGATCGGGGCCATGGATACAGCAGGTTGGTGGATGGTGGGAGAGAACTTTTGGCATCTCTCACACCTTTTGACCAGGTTCAGAGCGTCTTGCCTCAAGGTCGGCCAGTACAGGCCTCTCAGCAGTACTTTGATGGCCAAGGCCTTGCCCCCCAGATGTTTTCCACAAATTCCTTTGTGTGTCTCTTGCAGAGTGTATGCGGCGTTGCTTGGCCGGAGGCATTTTAGGTACGGAATGGTGTACGACCTTTTGTACAGACTCTCACCATCTAGGGAAAACCGGGCTGCTCTCTGTATCACTTTGCGGACTTTCTTCTTTGCTTCGAGAAGCTTCCCGCTCCGCAGGTACTCAATGATCTCGTCCATCCAGCACGGTTCGTGCTCGACCTGCATTACTTCGACGGCCTCATTTTCAATACTGGATCTCTTCAGAAATTACATACATATACTCCCAAGAGTGGTGTACTCGGATGCTGCCAACTTAGACAGCACATCCGCTTTTGTATTTTCCGTTCTAGGGATTCTGATGACCTCGAAGTTTTTGAACTTGCCGGCCAACTGGCGGACCTTTGAGAGGTACTTGGTCATGCGCTCGTCGCTGGCCTGATAGACTCCTTGGATCTGGTTGTAGACACCCCATTTTGACTAAGCCCTAAACCTTTTCGACTCATGCCAAATCCATCTGAATCTCAGCATTAGGGTTCCAAACTTCACCCTAGGCTGGATGAGGGTCTCTTCTAACCCCCTGCAAAATTTCATCGAGATCGGAGCTCTTTTGCCTAGTAAATGGACCGAAACAGTATGTGTAGTGCAAATGAGGGGGTGGCCCACTAGGTTTTTCATTTTACCCCAAAATCCGTGTATTTGAAGGAAAATTCCAGTCATCCAAAGACCCTAAGTACCCATGAATACATTTTTAGAAGCCTTAGGACCTCAGAAATGTCCTGGCAAAATTTCAGAAAAATCCGACAAAAAAATTCGGAAAAGACAAGCGGAGTTTGTGCAGTTATCAGGAAGCAGGGGGTGCATTATCCTGATAGGGTCGCACATTTGTGCGCCTATCAATTTGAGTGTAAATATCAATTCCCCCATTTTTCTATAAATAAGAGCTTAAGCTCTCATTTTAAAGAGCTAGGTTTTTTTTCTTTTTTTTTTAAGCGAGAGAAAGAGACGATCTTAGTGAGAGAAAGTAGATCTTGCTTTCACCAAACCCTAATCTGTTCCCTCCTTCGTCTCCGGCAATCACAATCTCCGGCAACGATCTTTCTCCGGCCAATCGATCCTCCTCCGGTCTATCTCCGGCACGGCTCCGATCCTCCCTTTTCTTCTCCGACACTGCTCCGATCATTTCTTCATCTTCTCCGGCATCTTCTTCGGCCGATCCTCCTTTTCCTTCGCCGGTCATCTTCTCCGGCAGTTTCCTTTTTCTCAGATCCCTCCGGTAATCTTTCTGGTCATTCCTACACATCTTCAATCTTTTCTCCGATCTCTGCTTTCCGACGAATCTGCCGGAGTTTGTTCAATTCTGATCTCATTTTTGTTGAAAGAATTTTAGAGAAAAATGGAAAATTAGAAAGGGAATTTAGATCTCGAAACCCTAGCTTTTGCCTTAGCTTTTGTTCTTGATTCCTCCGGTCTTCTTCTCCGGCTAATCATCTCAGGCGAGCTCATCTTCTCCGTTCAAGCTCAATTCAAAGAAAGAGAAGATTTGTTTGAATTGAAACCTTTCAAGTTCACTGGAATTTGAGAAATTAGACCAAATTACTGGCAAATAGATTGAAGATCTGGTAATTTTAGTACAAAGGGAAAGGTATTGAACAACTTTATTCAAGTCAGAAGCTGATCCTCCACTAACAAGGTATGAATCATTTTTATTTCAGTGGCAGATATTATTTTCATGTGTATCGTTAGCCATTATAAGGAACTTTATGATTATATACTAGTTTGCTCTGCTTGCTATGTGATAAGAATTTCACACAGACAAAATTCATTTTTATTCATTCTTGTGAATAAGTTTAACTTGCTGTTGTCCATTGTAAAATTTGTACAATTGGAACTTAATATTGCTCTTACATATTTGCCCATGCCTAAATTCAAAGAAGAGAAGTTCAACTGTAAATGAGGTCTTCAAATCTTTACATCGAGAGTTAACCGGCTGTAGAAAGAATTTTCTTTTAGATTTAAATTTCCGTTGAGAGATTGATTATTCAAGTATTAAGCTTCTTTTGGTATTTCGGTTGAACTACATGATTGTTTAGGATGTTTCATAACAGTTTCACTTAGAGTGTATTGTGGATATTTTTCAAAATTCTCAGACCCATACTCCTTCCTGTTTTGGTCTGAGAATGGGAGTCCTAACTGTTTGTATTTCATAGTCTCATGCTTAAGGAAACTTTGTTATGAATCATTTTGTGACTTGTCCTTGTTGTGACCTATAAGGATAATCATAGCTTTGAGCATAGATCAAATGATTTCGTACAATGAATAAATACAGTGATATGCTAGATCAGTATTATCAGGCTGATAATTTCCCTTAACTTTGGGTCTGTTCTTTCCATTTCATTGATTGCATGGAGTGCTCATATCAGTTCCTCTTTAAAGAAGCTCATTTGGAAGAGAGTATAACTCATTTAGCCTTGGAAAATCTTAGGACGGTCACACAAGTTCAATTTCCCTTTTCAGTATAAACATTGCATGTATTAATAGTTACACAAGTTGATGCCCTGTTATTTATTAAAATTTGTACAAATTGAAAATATCATTTAATGTGTTTCTATAATCTATTAGAAATTTAATACTTCTCTTTGAGTTAGGGTTCGAAGACGGTAATAAATAGATTGTTCAGGTGAGATTAAAAAAGCTTATTATACTCATTTTTTTTATTTAAATAAATTGTTAATAGGAAGAAGGAGATCAGATGACTACTCTATTCGATATTATCGACATGAGTACTGTCTGATCTCAATGCGGGCTTAGAAATATTATCTTGTGTATTTGTGATATCAGATGATTACTTTAGCATCATCTGATTTCACCCCCATATTGGGGCAGCGCTTGTGGTTGGGCATAGAAGTGTTTGATGTTGTTTTTTACTTTATTAGGCTATCCAGCGGCTGGTCTGGACTAATTAATGTTGTTTATCATTTCATAATTGCTATAGATTGTGTATTTTATTATTGAAAATTCTTCTTTGCTTAGCACTTGATTTTTTTTATAAGAATAGAAATAGAATTTGCGATTATCTAGAATCCCCTTTCATTGCAAGGGCGATGAAGGCGATAGCCCAAGCCCATCCTTAGGGGACTCGCTTAGTCCAAGTAGCACTCCCCTCATTTATTTTAAGACTTGTCCAGTCTTTATGGTGTGTATCTCCTAGACATTAGAAACCCATTCATTGCAAGGGCAATGAAAGAGTTCTCTAAAGCTCTCTCAGGGAGACAGGCTATGTCTCAGGCAGAGAAAGTTGTATCCTTTAGAGACAAGCTTTGTCTCATTAGTGAGTCCATCCTAGGAGACTTGCCTAGTCTTGTTAGCATTTTTCTCTATCTTATCCCTGTGTCTAAGAGACTTACCCAGTCTCATTTTCTTGCTAAACCTCCTCTTTGTGCGTCTTTTGGTTTTGGGAAAACACCCTACTCGGCTTGGCATCATACCCCTACCCTTATGGGTATTGGGTTGCACATTTGTTGCACCCCAGGGCTAGGTAGCTGTCCGGCCCGGCTGGGTGTTTTACCTTTACCAAATATGTACAAGGTCTCTTTTTCCTTGTTAGCATTTTTCTCTATCCTACCTCAGTATCTAAGAGACTTACCCAGTCTCATTCTCTTGCTAAACCTCCTCTTTGTGCGTCATTTGGTTTTGGGAAAACACCCTACTCGGCTTGGCATCATACCCCTACCCTTATGGGTATTGGGTTGCACATTTGTTGCACCCTAGGGCTAGGTAGCTGTCCGGCCCGGCTGAGTGTTTTACCTTTACCAAATATGCACAAGGTCTCTTTTTCCTTATTACTTGTGAGCTTTATCTTAGTTTGACAGTCCACTAGCATAGGAATCCGTCCTTAGTCTAGAGAGTCAGTCCTATCATCATAAGGGTTAGGATTCTATTCTACCTCTTATCAAATCATGTGTTTTTTCTATCCACTCTTGCAAGGTATAGGATGCTGTCCAACCCTTGCAGAGCTGTGTTTCTGTTCTTTTCCCCCGCAAAGCATAGGATGCTGTCCAACCTTTGCGGGATATCCGGAGTCTGTCCTCCCCTTATGATGAAAGGATTCAATCATTTGTGTTAAAAACTCAAAAAACACTATAAAACAACCAAAATATCAAAAATATCTTAAAATCCAAAAATCTCAAAAATTTTGAGTCTTTCAGAGTAGTTAGGGAAATCTGTGCCGAACTACGTTGGCTTGATCCCTTTCAACAGGGTACGTAGTGCAGTTTGGGATCCACATCCCAAGTCCAGCCAAACCTTTAAAAATAAGCATTTTAAATCTTTCAAAATTACAAAAATCTTTCAAAATATTATTTTTTTGAAAAGATCTTCCTCTAGAGTTAGGAGGTTGTCCTAGTTAGAGAGTTTTTTTGAGTCGGGAGTGGCTCCCTCGTTCGTTGTTTGTTTGTTGTGTGTTTTATTTGTTTGTGTTAGAGTTAGGAGTGAGTCCTAGCTAGGAGTTTTATGCCTCCGTCCGGTCAGTTGGCGATCCACATCGCCAATTGATAACTAGGTCTAAGATGCGATAGATCCTACTGTTTTTCTTAGGATATACAGCCTAGCTACACAGATTATAGGAACCACCTGCATTAGCTTAAGGCTAACCTGCATTTAGTTAGGGCATATAGGGTGTCCTAAAATCTATAATCCATTGGAATTTAAATAATCACACAAGAAGTTTTAAGAACTAGTCCGGTCTTTTAGATCGAGTCTAGGATAGAGGTCTAGATGTCTTAGGCATCATAGATTAGAATAGGTGCGAAGAACTACGTTGCCTTGATTCTCGTGGAGGCGGGGATACGTAGGCTTCTTTAGATGAACATCAGATCATCTAAAGACTCGGGCCTAGGTATAGATTAGAGTCTTAGGGTTGTATGGTATCGAGTCATTTTCTATGTTTTGCAGTGTTTTCTTACTTTATTGCGCAGACATTATACTTTTTTGGTGTGTCATGCATGTGTTTGTTCATCAGCACTTAGACACCCATTAGTCATGTCACTTATAACCTAGCTATGCTTAGGTGACACATGTTTCTTTTATTTTATCTTGTGTGCCTTTGATTTCATCTCCGAGACATGCATGATTAGATAGACGTCTTCTCGGAGATATTCATTCTCATTTCATATGATTTTCGCCCAAAACTCTTCAAAATTATTAAGTAAATGGCATAAGAGACCAGGTATTTACACTTGGGCGGATGAGGTGCTCTTTAGACCTTCCGAATTCGTAACCAGGCACGAACCTTCTTTTATAATCTCTGGTTATCCGTTGCAACAGAGCATAGTGTGGGATCCAGGGCCTACTTCCTTGGATGGCGACTCTTCTTTGTATAAGGTACGCCTCGAATCTGGGCTAGTCCCCGAATCGAGAGGTATCTCACCTTTGTATCGCCACTCATGCTGTGAGGGGCATTTCTTTCGAGAGTTCCTTGGTAGAGCTCTCCATTCACGTGGATGATCCATAGAGACTGTGTTAGCGCGTGGGGGCACGTCCCCCACCGCCTCTCTCTCCCGGATCGGGGTCCACACTGGTTTACGACCAGCTGGGAGTCGCAGTACGCCTTCAGCCTTTGGGCGCTGGTCTGGACTGCCAGGTTCATTCCGGCGATGAGAGCCTCGTATTCTGCCTCATTGTTGGACGCACGAAATCTGAACCTTAGCACGTGATCCAGAACAAAGTTATCTGGCCCGGTGAGAATCAAATCGGCTCCACAACCAACCCTGTTTGAAGATCCGTCCACATATACTTCCCAGAGCGGTTCGTTGGACGATGGACTCTGTTATGCCGGCAGAGGGATGTTTTTTGTTCTTACTGGTTCAGTCTCAGCTTCTGCTCTTTCCCCAGTTGTAGTTACCTTCTCTACCATCGGGGTTTGGACAACTTCGGATTCAATGATTTGCTGGTGGATGGTCCATTCAGCCATAAAATCTGCCAGCACTTGGGCTTTTATCGCCAGCCTAGGCAGGTACTGGATATCAAATTCGCTCAGCTCCACTGCCCATTTCACTAGTCGTCCTGAGGTGTCTGGTCTGTGGTCAACCTATCTGAGCGGCTGATCGGTCAGGACCTTTATTGTGTGGGCTTGAAAATACGGCCTCAGTTTTCTGGCCCCATGATCAGAGCGTATGCCAATTTCTCGACCCGCTGGTACCTGATCTCAGCGTTGTGAAGGACCTTGCTGACATAGTAGATCGGTTTCTGCTGGTTGTGCTCTTCTCGGATCAGCACAGCTCCCAGTGCTAGGGGGCTTACAGATAAGTACAAAAGCAGCTCCTCCCCCGGCTCTGGCTTTGTCAACAGCGGTGGAGAGGACAAATACTGTTTAACTCTTCGAATGCGACTTGGCACTCTTGTGTCCAGGGTGCTGTTTTAATTCCTTTGACAGTGTTGAAGAAAGGCAGGCATCTCTCTGCGGACTTTGAGATGAAGCGCCCCAGTGCGGCTACCATCCCGGTTAGCCACTGTACTTCTCTAATGGTCTTTGGTGGAGTGAGCTCCACTACGGCTTTGATCTTTTTCGGATTGGCCTCTATCCCTCTTTGGCTGACCATGAACCCTAAGAATTTTCCCGAACTGACACCGAAGGTGCACTTGGTGGGGTTGAGCTTCATGTTATGCTCCCTTAGGACTTGGAATGTTTCTTTCAGGTCAGAGACATGATCTTGTGCACTTCGGCTTTTGACCAGCATGTCATCCACATAGACTTCCATGTTACGGCCGATCTGTTTCTCGAAGAGCTTGTTCACGAGCCTCCGAAAGGCATGACACGGTAACAATACGTCCCCCGATCTGTTATGAAGGAAGTCTTTGGTATATCTAATTCATACATTCTGATTTGGTTGTACCCAGAGAAGGCGTCCATGAAGTCAGTAGTGGTCCATGTGGATCCAACAATACTCTGACTTGTCTCTCTTGTTTCCCTTGGAGATCATCCTGGTCGGCCACCTTACGAATTCTTCTCCTCTGATCGCGGCCAGTATGTGTCTCCGGGAGGTGTTGAGAGGGGTAAAGTTTTCCTCCCTTCTCTGGGGGTACCTCTCTCTTATGGGGGCATTATCATCCCTACGATGCTTGGTAGGGTTCTTTTCCTCGGAGGTTCTCCTCCGGTTTGAGTCTAAGGCTGCCAGAGTCTCCTCCACGGCTATGTATTCCTCGGCTCCGGCCATCAGATCTGCCAGTGAATGCGGGTTCTAGCGAGCCACTGATCGGTGAAAATCGATGGATTTGGCGCCTGCGAGGAGTGCGTTCATGACGACTGAATGATCCAAATTTGGCACTTGGAGAGTCTCCCTGTTGAAACAGTTGACGGATGTTTTCAGAGGTTCATTATCCTCCTGCTGCAAGGCCATTAGGGATGCTGTTGTTTTTTTCTCGGCCTCCGGCTACTCATGAAATGGCGGACCAGATCGTCCCCAAAGTCCTCAAAGTTGCTGATGGAGTTCGGCTTGATCCTTGAGTACCAGTCCCGGGCTGCACCGGTTAGCGTGGTCGGGAATGCTCTGCTGAGGAACCCTTCAGAGGTGTCGTGGAGGAGCATCATAGTCCTGAACGTCTCCAGGTGGTCTACAGGGTCGGTGGTTCCGTCATATTGCGGAACTGTCGGCATTTTGAACCCTCTGGGTGCTAGCGGGTTCATAACATTGTCGGTGAACGGCGGTCTGCTTGAGAACGTCTTTGCAGCGGGCCGGCCTTGATCCTTTGCCAGCTCTTCTATACGGTGGTCTAACTCTTCTATCCTCTGTAGCATTGGATCAACCCTCTGGTCTGCTCGGCCCACTGATCTATCTTTCCCTCCTAAGGGGCTCGGAGCAGAGCCGGAATGGCTTTTCGGACTCCTTCGACGATGCCGGGATCTTTCCCACGGCACACAGTCTTCCTTGGCTTGGTGCTTTTCCGCGGAGCGAGATCGTCACCTCCGACGGTGGTGAGGCTCTGTATGGGCATGTCTGGTTCTGGAATGATGGACTCGCCTTGTGGAGTGGTGGGTCCAGTCTCCACTAGGGCGCGCTCGCTCTCCCCTGTGGGCACTCGACCTTTCTTGTACAGGTCGTGGGGCCTCTGGGGGATGCTGGGGAGGCGCTTGGATCAGATGTTGGTATTGACCGACAAGGGCAGTCATCTGTTGAAAGAGAACTTGAACTTGATCAGGAGTGGGAGTGGGATTGAGGTGTTCTGAATGAGCCGGGCTCTGCTCTCCTGTTGCAGAGGGAGCCACCACCTGTGAGGCGATTCAGTCACTTTGAACCCCGCGAGGTACTACAGCTCAGGTAGCTCGGGCAGTTGGTACCCGAGCACTCTTCCGCCCTGCCATTTTGTAGAGGGGATTTGAATAGCTTTTAGTTCAGGGTCCCACGGATGGCGCCAATCTGTTATGCCTAAAATTGGTAACATATACGACAGTGACGAAAGAGCTGATCTAGTGGGCTCAAGGTACCGAACTGGAGGTGAAAGAACTAAGTCCTGCACAAGAGCACACGAGGTCAGAAGACCAACCCGGAGTAGTTGCTCCGGACAGGCCCTTCGACACTCAAGTCAGTATGAGCAGAAGTGCAGAGCCAAAACTTTAAGAGTTGTAGCTTAGAAGTTATTACCCCTTGCTTTGAGCCTTAAGAGGCCTTTTATAGAGGGAGACCTGGGGTGGTTGGATTACCTACCCCAGGACAGGTGTCGGCCCTTTTGTAGGTTTAGGTTTACCTACTCTTAGGTAATTACCGGATTACCCCTGGGCAGATGCTGGATTTGTGGTGGGCCCTTCTGGGGCCACGTGTCGACAGCCAATTGGTCGTTGCTTTTCATACCCCATCAGGTTACACAAATCCCATGTCTAGCATTTTAAACACAAATCCAGCCCAAACACAAGTTAGGCTCAAGCAACTAGCTTCGACCAAGGCTAAATTTTACAAACCCATTAGGTATTCAGTCTAAGAAATGAACATGTGTTCAGTACTCCCATTTGCTCCAGATAATGGCAATCTTTCTTTAGGCTTTTCTTCGACATTCATTGACATTGGAGTTTGCTTGGGTAGAAAAAGATGATGAAGATTTTCAAAATAAAATTGTTTTGAAAAGCAATTTTTAAATAAAAAGCTTTTACTTTGGGAAAAGGAATCTCTTGAAGAGGGTGAAGGGCAGTTGTGCGAAGAGCAAAAGTTTAGTCCCACATCGGGAAGTGGAAAAGTTGCAACGGACCGTCTGTACACACACGCATTGCATGGGTAGTGGACTGTAGGGCATTATGGCGCTTTTTGGCACACTTTGAACCATTGTTTGAAATTTCGGTTTCGGCTAAAATTTTGGACTTATCTGAAACTGAAATTTCTGCCAAAATTTGGTATTAGCTATCGAAATGCCTATTTTTGGGACGAAATTTCGGTAATTTCGTTTGAAAATATTTAACGGAATAAAAAACTATTATTTTAATACAAATTTCGACCAAATTCCTGAAATTTCGAACGAAATTTGGTTAATTTCGAGAATTTCAGTTTCAGTATGTTTCGGTTTCGGTCCTCACCTAAATCCGAAATTTCGAATTTCGGTCGAAATTTAAAACCATGCTTTGAACTTCACACAACGCATCGTCCTGAGGAGTGATTGGAGCACTTAAAATTTTCAGATTTGATCTGAGCCGTTGATCGAGATCGATGTGATCCGATGGTGATCTGAACGGCTGCGATCCAGACCGTAGGATCGTGCTTGGATGTGTTCTCTGGACCGTAAGATCGCACTCATATGTGTTCCAACGACTAATGCTGGATTGAGTGCAATATGGATCGTCAGATCGCAATGCATACCAATAGTTAATTGAAGATTGGGTGCGATAAGAGTTGTGTTTACTTATTTAAAAACCATAAGAAAAAATATCTAAGTCAATGTGGGTCATCCCTTTAAGTGAAAAACTTTTCCATCATCACCCATATATCATAGTACTTCCGGTATTGCTGATCGATTAGCGCCGTCTCATTCATACAGATTAAAAACAATAATCCCTCTCTAATTAAAATGCATCTATATTATGATTCTATACCCACTCTTTCTGTGTGCCTGTTGATGCCGAAATCTACTTCAAGGATTGATGACTGGTAGAGCTTCGATCTGTGCTAGTCCTACGCTCAAAGAATACGCGTTAGGGGTCCAAGAGTGTGAACTCCAGGAGACCACCCCGTTGCTCAAGTCAAAATTCAGCACACAAGCAAAAAATCTAAGCAATGGGAGATAAAATAGAATAGCTTGTGAGTGATTGTAGATCGTTCAAGATGCGTACCTTTGAGCGTGGAGGTCCTTTTATAGAGGAGGAGTCTGAGGCAATTTAGGAGACTTGCCTCAGTGGGAGTCTTTCCTTATTGGTTGACTTCCCTTGGACTTAGTATCTATGTTTATCTAGATAAAAGAGTTTTCTCATGGGAACTAGTTTCTATATTGAATCACCGTGCTTGGCGGGGACTTTCCCTTTCGAGTACTTTCCTGTTTAGTCAGTGTTGCTAATCCGTGGAGATGGACAATCCTTCTTGCTCTTATATTCTAAGAGGCCAGTTCGGTTTCCCATTTAGGCTAGGCGCCACGTGCCGTGCTGTCATAGTGGTTGTGGAATTTACCCGTAGCAGTGAAGGAGTGATTGTCATCCCAGATCACCAAAATTAAAATCCACATGGGTAAGATCTATCATTTCTCCAAAGGTTGGACCATTAAATTTTAGGGTGAAATTAGGTGTAGACCCTTCCTTGGAGGCAACCAAAGTACCAAACCACTTTGACACCGTTCCTCTCTATTGAAAAAATCAATAGAAGATAATGTTTTGTATTTATTAAAAGAAAATTAAAGGTGCTTTAGTGCTTGGCTTTGTAGAAGATTAGTTATGGCTCATTTCGTCTTCTATATATTCTTTATAGGTTCTCAGTTCATTGATTGTTTATTTACAGAACCCATAAAGGCTAATGTTAGATACATTAAGCTAAGCAGTAAACTAATTAGGAAGAGAATGTTTTGTATCTATCAAAAGAGAATTAAAGGGGCTTTAATGCTTGGCTTTCTAGAAGATTATGGCTCATTTCTTCTTACATATATTCTTTAAAGGTTCTCAGTTCATTGATTGTTTATTTACAGAACCCATAAAGGCTAATGTTAGATACATTAAGCTAAGCTGTAAACTGATCAGGAAGAGAATGTTTTGTATCTATCGAAAGAGAATTAAAGGGGCTTTTGTGCTTGGCTTTCTAGAAGATTATGGCTCATTTCTTCTTATATATATATATATTCTATATTCTATATTCCCAGTTCATTGATAGTTTATTTACAGAGCCCATAAGGACTAATTTTAGATACATCAAGGTAAGGCGTGAACTTAGGACTAAGTATAAAAAAAGGTTGTATCTGCATAATTTTCATTCCTCCAAAGGTTGCACCATTAAAATTAGTTGCACCACTAAAATTAATTTAGGGATGTAATTATCAAAAGAGATTTAAAGGGGCTTTTGTGCTTTGCTTTCTAGAAGATTATACCTCATTTTCTTCTTGCTCTTTAAAGTTTCTAAATAATAATACTTATTTCATCAAGCTAAGGTGTAAACTTAGGACTTAAGCATAAAGAAATGTATAAAAAAGGGGTTGTTTTTTTTTTTTTTTTGTAAAATAAGTCTTCTACTTTGCTTAATTTGCAAAAAGAGTCTTCTAGTTTGACAATTTACAAATAGAGTAATCATGTTTGAGTGAATTTTGCAAATTCGGCCATATCGTGATAGATTTTTTACTCGTAAAAAAGACCAAAATGCCCATAAATATGTGTGAAAAGACAAATATTACCTTGTAAAAAGACCAAAATACCCATTATACTCAACTATATGTTTTGATAGTGTTGGTCCCAAACAACTTAACTCAAACCATGCGTAGGGTGGGGCCCACCATTTTACACCTTATGTTTTGATGGGTCGGGGCCTTTAAAGTTTCGATAGGGTGGGTCCCACCAACTCAACTCAAATCCATGCATCGGTGGGGTCCCACCATTTTCCCTCACGTTTTGATTGGATAGTTCCCACATTATTCACCCGAGCTTATGCGTAGAGTGGGCCCACTATTTTATACCACATGCTTTGATTGGAGCGTCACAGGTATTTTGATCTTTTTACAAGGTAATTTTCATCTTTTCACATGTATACGGACATTTTGGTCTTTTTACTGCTAAGAAAAACCAACCATGGGTATTTTGGACACAAATTGATGGCAGGAACTAATTTGCAAAATCCACTCAAATGTGATGACTTCTTTTGAAAAAACCCCTAAAAAAAATTGTATCTGCATGCATAATCTTTCTGGCAGATTATGCCTCATTTTTCTTATATTCTTTAAAGTTTCTCAGTTCATTGATACTTTATTTACAAAAACCCTACTTTGTTGTAGTGAATTCACCAAGCTAAGGTGTGAACTTAGGACTTAAGCATAAGGACATGTGTTATAAAAAAAAGAAGGTGTATCGATCTGCATATTTGAGTCCCATCTATACGATATGCTATTGGAAGTTAAAGTGAGTATCAGGAATATCATATAGACAGCTAAAGAGAAAATGAAAGAATTAGTACAAGTTCAAGCATCCATAATGTTCTAATGGATGGAAGAATAAGTGAGCTCATCTCTATTGTGGTATGTGACATTAACATTCTCTAAGGAATTCCAAAGTCTTTTGTCTCCCTTGCTGAATTTGGAAGATGGGATTTTCTAAATTGCAGTATCATGGACTCTCGGATTGGATTGAGCTTTCCGATTATACTCGACATCTTGTCGCTGTTGGGGTCTCGATACTGGAATCCATTATTGGAATCCGGCCGACAATTGGCAGTGACAAATCTGACATCCTAATCCAAGTGCTGCAGAGTTATTTGTGCCCAGGAATGGATGATCACATACATACACACACATATATATATATATATATATATATATATACATACAAGAGAAATTACAGTGGGGCCCATATTATATTGGTGATCCAGACCGTTCATTTGTTGGGCCCTTACGTAGATAGGGTGTGCCCTGAAAATCTTCTCCATAGTATTATCCTAACCATCCGAGTGTTGGAGGTATAAAATGGGCGGTGAAGCCTCCATCAATCGGAGGGTTTTAAGATCATATACTTCACCTTCCATTTTATACCTCCACCACTCAGAGGGTTAGGATCATACTATGGAGAAGATTTTCTAGGCACCCCCTATCGATGTCAAAGGCCAACATATGAATGGTTTGGATCACCTAAACAATGTGGGCCCCACCGTTTTTTTGGCTATACGCGGCCATCCACGATATAAAATCTCTATATGAAATATTTGAAAATTAGGAACTCGACTCGGACGTTGGATCGAGCTGATGAATATCTTGGACGGACCGAGTGACCCAGTGGGTAAGACAAGTTTGAGAGAGAGAGAGAGAGAGAGAGAGAGAAGAGAGAGAAGAGAGGCGGGCGGGGGGGAACTCGTGTGCCATAAGTTGGATTTAATAAGAAAAGAGAGCAGATGTACATACAAGCATGGTTTTGAATTTCGGCCGAAATTTCTGATTTCGGTGGAGACCGAAACCGAAATTTGGCGAAATTTCGGTTCGAAATTGCGAAAAAATGTCATTTTTCGGGATTTCGGTAATTTCTGTCCGAAATTGCGAGAAAATGTCATTTAAAAAAAACAAAGAATTGTTACAAAATTTCAATCCGAAATTTCGAACTAAAATACCAAATTTCAGCCCAAAATTTCAGATTTCGGTGGGGTCCGAATTAGTACCGAAACCAAAATTTAAAACCTTGCATACAAGTTCACATCATATTACCGAAACGCGTCCGAGTAGAGTCGACTATCTAGTAAAACAAGTTGACAACACCGCGTACCTTTTATTTAGTGTTAAATGGTGGTAAAGGCTGTGGGTTGCAACTTCTATATCCATAAAGTCTATCTCATAATCGAAAAATGTCCTCGAGTTTTTATCGAGTTAACAGTCACTCCTTCGAGTTGACCCGACTCAGTCACTCAATCGAGGTGACACGACTCGACCTAATTTTGAGTCCAATTAAATTTTGTAGATTTTCTTAACTATGGTACACTCAATCACCTATGAGTTCATACATATATATACATACATACATACATGCATGCATACCTATATACATATACATAGATAGTAAATAAGAAAACCAAAGATGCATGAGTGAAAGAATATGAATTTTTAAATAGAAATCGAATAAATATCTTCACTAGATTTGCTGATTTGCACACTGAATAATATTAGGTCATTACCTTTTTCAAGTGGGAGGTTGGCAATAGCATCCATAGATTTAGACCTCCACCCTTTTCAATTTTTCCTATTTTCCTTTCTCATGATAGTGAAATTTTGCAATTTTCTTTCTTCAAAATCTTCAATTTTCTCTCTCCTTTTTCTTAAAAAAATTGATGACCTTAGTTCAATCTAATATCAATTGAAACTAAGATTTGGTATTAGATATAGAAAAGATATGGTTGGATTATTTGAAATAGTGATAAATCGACTCCCAAATATGATAAATCGACTCCCCATGTGTCTTTCTCTCTCCTCTCGGTTAGAGAGAGAAAGAAGAGAGAGATAGACACATGGGGAGTCGATTTATCATTTTGGGGGGTCGATTTATCACTGCCCTATAAATAATATAATTAAATTATGTCATGTCAGGCTTCTAGTACATCATATAAACTACTAAAAATGGACTTTTATTCTTTCTCTTAGGTACTAAAGAGGCAATGAGTTGAAACCCATTTGCCCATGCCAACTATCATTTCATTTTTATAAATATTTAAATTTCTTATGAATAATTAATTTAGAATTTTAGATGTATATAAACAAGTTTTTTATATCACATTTTATTAACACGAGGATCCGACGCAGACTATCACTAGAAAATTAACAATCCCACCAACTCCGGCCTGCGCCAAATCGAGAACTCATTTGCTTGATCAAATCGCGTCAATATCAACCGGGTCGGATTTATTTGAGAAAACCCTAAAAGGAAACCCAATTTGATCGAGCTAAAGGGATCATCTACTCATTGTGACTCTGGCAAATCTAGACTCAATTGATGGTAGCCCATCAAATCAACGGCTTGGATCGCCACAAAGACATATGTGGATGCTGGGATTGCGGCGATCGTTGTCAATTGCTCGTCCGACATATGTGGGCCGCAGCTCTCAAACCGATTTTCGGATTGTCGGACCGCCGCGTCACGCGCTGTTGAGTGTGGATCCACACGTGTGAAGCACCATCCCACCATAGAGATCCAAGGCAGAATCAGCATGCACCAATCTCTAATCCCTTTTGATGCCCTCTCAAAATCACTCTCCCACTACCCTATCCACGTAAGAAATGGGTCCCACCACCCATTTGATGCCACGTGGAATTCACCCTTTCATATGTGGCCCTGACCTTCTAATTGGATGATTTTGGGTGTGAATATTCAAATAGATCCCGGGTGGGCCCATGCTGATGAATGCATGGGCCCATGAAGGTCGTAGGAATAGTAGGAGAGCATTGTCTCGTTTTTTTTAATACCCACACAATTATTTGGATAGATGTTCCCAAAACATTATAAATACTACTTGCTACTGCCATCATTTTTCTCAGGAGAAACACTACAAACCATTTGAGTTCTTCCTCCTCTTCCCGCATCCTTTTTTCTTCTCTTCTTGTAAGTGTCTTGTAAGCTTGCTCAATTCCTTACAAAACAAAAAAAATGGACGGCCGAGGATGCTTTAGTGACTTAATCCAACGGTGCAAGCCGTATCTCGCCATGATCTCACTGCAATTCGGCTACGCCGGTATGAACATCATAACCAAGGTCTCTCTCAATAGAGGCATGAGTCATTATGTGCTCGTTGTCTATCGCCACGCCTTTGCCACCGGCGTCATTGCTCCGTTCGCTCTCATCCTCGAGAGGTAAAAAATTTACCCTTCGATTTTCCAGACAATGTCATCACTTACCTTATGTTAATAGAAATGACTCTGATACACTTATGTGTCACAGGAAGGTGCGACCCAAGATGACATTTCCCATTTTCTTGCAAATTTTTGTTCTGGGTCTTCTCGGGTTAGTACATATTCTATCTTAGCATCATGCATCATGTCATGAAAAATTGTGGTCATGACGTCTTTAGCTAACATTTGATCGGATTTTCTAGGCCGGTGATCGATCAAAACTTTTACTACGCCGGGCTTAAATTCACTTCCCCGACCTTCTCCTGCGCCATGAGCAACATGTTGCCGGCAATGACGTTCGTCATGGCCGTCATCTTCAGGTACATACATAGATACATACGTACATGTAAAATGACTACCATCACCAACATCATCATTTTAGTGAGAATTGTAATAATATTTTTGGGTATTTTTTTGGTGGTGAAATAGGATGGAGAAATTAGACATGAAGAAAGTGAGGTGTCAAGCAAAGGTGTTGGGAACTGTAGTGACAGTGGCTGGGGCCATGTTGATGACATTGTACAAAGGGCCTATAGTGGAGATGGTGTGGTCTAAGCATATTCATCCTAGAAAATCCTATGTGACAAACACAACTGGTGCAACTGACAAAGACTGGTTCAAGGGCTCCATTCTACTTATCATAGCAACTCTAGCATGGGCATCTTTCTTTATCTTACAGGTAAACAAGAGAATCACAGAATCCCACTAAAAAAACCACCTTCCCCTTACAAGAAACAAGAAAATCTTAGCTAATCTTATAGTGCTTTTCAATTTCACACATTAACCTTTTTGGGTTGCTGTTCTTTTTTTATTTTTATTTTTGTCTTTGTGTCTGAGAGGATTTTGTAAGTACTATGGGTAAATTGGAAGAATCTAATGGAAAAATAAGAAAATTTTGTTCTTTTGGTGTTGGGTTTGCAGGCAATAACAATGAAGAGATACTCAGCTCACCTTTCACTCACAGCATTGGTATGCTTTATGGGTACCCTGCAGTCCATTGCTGTCACCTTTGTGATGGAGCACAGACCTTCTGTCTGGACCATTGGTTGGGACATGAACCTTCTTGCTGCTGCCTATGCTGTTAGTCTCTCTCTCTCTCTCTCTCTCTCTCTCTCTCTCTCTCTCTCTCTCTCTCTCTCTCTCTCTTATATATTTGTTAGAATTAAATGGTTTCTAATAAGATTATATTTACATGTTCAGGGGATTGTCTCTTCTAGCATTGCTTACTATGTGCAAGGGCTAGTGATGAAAAAAAGAGGACCTGTCTTTGCCACTGCCTTCAGCCCTCTTATGATGATCATAGTAGCCATCATGGGATCTCTTATTCTTGCAGAGAAAATCTTTTTAGGAGGGTAATTTCCTTTTACTCTCTAACTCAATTCACACCACCCCTTAAAAATAAATAAATAAGACATTTCTTTCAGAAAAAAAAAAAAATTTCCTGAAAAAAAAAAAAAACTAAAATTCTTTCTCATTTATTTGCTTATACCAGAAAAATAAGAATATTTTAAAGAAAACCCTTACTTTAGGAGGGTAATTTCCATTTACTCTCTAACTCATTTCACATCACCCCTTAAAAATAAATAAAAAAGACATTTCTATGAAAAAATATATTCTTCTTTTTATCTGTTATATTCTCCAAATTTCTTGAAAAAAAAAACCATCTTCTCATATTTGCTTATACTAGAAAATAGGAACATATTTTTTTTAAAAAGAAAAAACTTACCTTTTAACAGTTATTCACTTCATGGGTATCTCATAATCCCATATCCCTATCAAAAGAAAAAACAAATTTCCACTTTTTACTTGAGCATCATTATCAAAAGAACAACAGAAAAAATCCAAAACCCCACCAAAAATTTCTAGTCCTTTTCTCTTTTACATCAACTAATATCTTATTCCTTTGGGTGCAGTATTCTTGGTGGAGTTCTGATTGTGGGAGGCCTCTACTCAGTTCTATGGGGTAAATACAAAGAATATAAAGAGAAAAAAGCCATGGAAATACCAGAGGTAGTAAAGGGAGTTGCAAAAAATGAGGGTTTTGTAGAAGATATTGAACTCAATGATATTGAGATTGAGAAAGCTAAAGCTAAAAAGCTTTCTTCATTGGACCAAGCCGTAACGGTCACTGTTAGTGTACAAGAACTTTGATAGTTACCCACTTACCCTTAGCATTTGAAGAGAAGAGAGAGAGAGAGTGCATGGGCTCAGGAAGGGCCTTTTTGTCATTTCCTTCCCACTTTTTTATTTTTATTTTTATTTTGTTATTATGGGAGCTTTGTTTTGTTTCCTTCATGTAATAGTTTGAAAATTAAAAGAAAAAGGAACGCTAGAGAGAATCGCAATAATCTTTTCTTCATAATATATGTTTTCCTTTCTTCCTCCATGCACTTAATAATTGAATATTTCTCAGGAATTATCTTTTTTCACACGTGGCGGAATCACTGACGTTGATTCACATCCCACTAACGGCCATGTGGTTAACTTTAGGAGCTAGTTGAAGTTCGAATCTTCCATCTAACACTCGTTTTTTTTTTCCTTCTATGTGTTGGAAAGTTGTTTGCATTGGAGGAATGCTAAACTGAAGGCCGTCCTTGCGAAAAAAACAGCAACAAGGGCGTCCCCATTGGACTGTCTCACCGAACTGCATTTATAATTCATTTAATTTTGTAACTACAGTCACAATGTCTATTAAAGCTGATAAAAATTAGGGAAATGATATTTTCACCCCCTTAAACGGACAAATCTTCCACCCTCCGCCACCCCCGAACGGTTTCGATGAGAATGGTTCACTGCTTAGGATAAATTCACCCCCTAAAACGTTTTCCTTTGCCTTTAAAACTTAAAGAATAACGTTAAAGGGGGGGATTTTATCCGTCAGAGGGGGAAAATATCATTCCCCTAAAATTATTTAGAGAAATGATAAATTCGCCCCTTTTCTTTACACGGGACAGCTAGCTGCAGTGTACGTGGCAATCAAGCCCTTTGAATTCTTCCGCGAAGTACATCAGCCCTTTTTTCTTTATTTTTTTCTACAGTCATAGGTGCACGGGCTGTCCCAAGTAAATAATAGGCATGGATATATCACCTCCCAATTATTTATCAAAGGACAAATTGCCAATGAGGGACATCAAAATACGAGAATTGCCAACGGGTGGGGGGGACACACTTTTGAAAAATTGTTAGAGGGACGAAAAGGGGGTTATCAACCCTCTAAATGTGCTTATCAAACTCTCAAAAGAGGGTTATCAACCCTCTTTAACAATTTTCCAAAATTGTGTCCCCCATTGACAATTCTTGTATTTTGGTGCCCCCCATTGGCAATTTTTCCTTTATCAAAATTTTAGATATGTTATCGTAATCATGCCATCGTCCCTTCATTAATAGCTTAATTATTTTTGTTATGAAAAAACACTCTTCTAAAGCAATCTGCTATTTCAATGGCAAAGCAAAACTCGAGAAAACACAAGCAATTGCACAGAAGACACAAAGATTTATGTGGTTCGGCAAAGCCTACGTCCACGGCAGAGGCAACGAGAAAATCCACTATAAGATCAAGAGATTACAAGAGAAGATCACCGTCTTTCACCAAAAAAACCCCACACATGAAACCCTAGCACACCCTTTTCCCCCTTTTGAGTTCTCATCTCTCTTTCCAAGACAAGACCACGATAATAGCCCTAAAATCCACTTTTATAAGGCGGGCCCAAACTTGCTCTTATTGGGCCGAAATCACTTAAAACGGTCCTGGAACACAAAAAAACCGAGATTGCCCTATATTTTTTTACAGCACAGAAAAATGAACAGAAACCTTTCTGGTTTATTTGGCTCTCTGTTTTTTCTCTCTTTTAACAGTGCTCTTTATCCTCTTCTTTCTTTGTATGTTTTATATATTTTGGTAGGCATCGGAGTGTTCTTGTGGGTGGTTCTTCAAATCTATCTGATCGGGCAGTTTGGATAAATATCAGCCATGTGTCAAGCTGTTAAATCTTGTGTGCGATTGTGTTCCGATCTGCTGCACCGGAATTAATTTTTGCAGAGACACAAATTCACCTTAAAGAAAGCGACCTAGTCCGTACTTCATCTCGCCGCATCGAAAATGTTTCTTTAACATCATCTATTTTCTTCTTTTTTTGCAGAAATATGGAACACCATATTTTAATTTGGAGGAAGAATCAACAGATGCCATACGATATGAATGGCTAGGATTATCAATTGGAGAAGATATGGGATGTGGCCTGTGGCCTATGTACGAATTGGTAGCAAACAAAAGAATGGTTTGGATTTGAAGAGAAAATTATCCTAACAATCATTGTCAAGGGTTTTCATAACTTTCAAAAGTGGGCCCCATATAGGCTATTTTCATGTGATAGGGCGTGTTGACTTTCGGGAAATGGATCTCCATTTTCACCACAAATAAGCAGATTTGATACCTCTATATAGTAGTTTCACAGAGAGAGAGAGAGAGAGAGAGAGAGAGAGAGTTAGTTCCTTGCGAGGTCCAATCACATAGAAAGAAGAGATAAAATGAAGAAGCTTGAAGAAGAAAGAAACAAAGTGACATTCCATAATTTCCATGAAGAAGGAAAGAGCAAACGTAAAGAAAACATGCAAAATGATCTAATTGAAGGAAAATTTTCTACCAAACCACTCCTAAGCATGGCTAAGACAAATGTTCTTAGAATCTGACCAGTGATTGACAGGAAATGGCCATAGTTCAGTCCAAATTGGTTCAATCATAATTCACGGGAAGTGATATTTACGCCTCTTTTGATCACCAGGGACACCCAACGTCAGTGTATCAATGGAAAAAAGGGAGATGATGTACTTTATGTCAAAAAAATCCAGTGGCTTTGATTGCAAAGTACACTGGCAAATGGGTGTCCCTCGTGATGAAAGGGGCGTAAATATCATTTCCCTAATTCACATATTTTTCATTTAACTCAAGTTTATTTCTTTTTTAAATTTAGCTTGGACCCTATTTGGATTGAAAAAAATATGTAGTTTTGATAGAAATTTTTTTCTTTCCGAATATTATAGGGGAATGATATGATTGCGATTAATTTTGAGGGATATCATCATAAATAAATTGAAGGTCCTTCCTATAGAAATTGAATAGGGTTGGTTCAAGTTATCCTTTTTAGTGTGAAAAAGGGTAGAAACTTTTAGAAATATTTATCCTTTCCAAACTTTTCTAGAAAATTCCTGCAATCTAAACCGGGCCTAGTAATAAATTACTGCTTCGCCCGACATGATTAAGTAGTTTGTATTATATTAACTGCCTTGTTTTCACTTTTTTCACACTTAGTATGAAAAACTAAGCCTAAAACATTGAATATTAGGGGTTTTAACTTTCAAGTGATCACTCCACGATTCTACTTGCAGTTTGCTTGTCCTTACTGCTGCAAAAAGATTTGAAGTTTGAACTTTTGCCATGGTGACACATCATTTCTTTTTGGGTTTTTGCCATATACATTGGTGATGTAATTATGCACTCATTACATGTATGATCAAAACAAAGAGACCCCAAAATCCAACTAAAGAGTTTCAAGTGGGGAACAACCTAAAATGGTGCATGTGACATTCACTAATTGGATAAAATCATGACAGTTTTGAAACATAGAGCAATTGGGGATAATGACTAGCATTATTATGACATCTTCAAACAAGGCTAATCTGCATGGAAATCACTAAGGCACTGTTTGGATTGCAGGAAACATATTTCTTATGGAAAAAGTTTTCTTAGGATTTTGTTTTGTTTTGTTATGGCTCTGTTTCTTTCAACTGAAAACGAGAGTGTAAAATAAATTTTACACCCATTTTACGTCGAAAGAAATGGAGACTTAGTGGATTTAGAGTGTAATGATATGGTTATTATAAAATGAAGGTCCCTATAAGTAAAACTTTAACTGTGAATGGTTCAAGTTTTTGTTTTCTCATGTGTAATCAAACCATGGAAAAGCAAGAAATTCTAGAAAAGTTATCTTTTTCAAAGCTTTTCCGAAAAATGCAGAGGGCATGATTATGCAATACCGATTCTCCACGTATTTATTTTGATTATATGTCTCTTTGCTTTGATGCAAAGCACTTCCTTTTAGTTTTTGTCTTATTGTAAGGAGACACTCAATGGAGAAAATCAAGATTTAGATCAACCCACTACCCTATAGTTTATTGTCATTAATGTTATAAATATAATAATAATAGTGTGCTAGTGTCATAGGCTTTAGTTGTACTTGATCTTTGTATTCTTTCTATATAAAATTTTCATGCACAATACTATAAAACAAAAGAAGAAAAGAGCCCCCCACCTACCCACATACACAGATAACACCTACCCAATACCAAAACATGAGAAGAAGAAACTCTCTCTCTCTCTCTCTCTCTCTCTCTCTCTCTCTCTCTGGTGGACCCGCATATGAAAGGTGAGTAAGCCCTAAAGTAGAGGGTGTGTTTGAAGTTTAGCAATAGTATTGCATCATAAGTCAAAAAGGATACTCACCAAAAAAAAAAGTCAAAAAGGATAAGCACCTTCTCCTCCATAATTTTTCATTCCAAGTGCTTCTCTATCATCAAAGGGGAGGGCGTGTGTATATCTGCTGTTGGTTTAGTGTGCTTTGTCATATGCATGATTTTAACATACCATTGGGTCCTCAATTCCTTTTACACTATAATGTTGTTGCTATTGCAAATCCAACACACTTTGCATCCACCAAGTTTTCACAAAATCCCTTTATCCCTTTACAACTAACAATGACGTTATGCATTGAAAACTCATATTCAAGTTTAGTTTAATTTAGTTAAGTGCCTACTTTGAATGACGCAACCACAGGAAAAAAACCCTTCTATCTACAAAAGAAAGGTTCACTGTTTTCTAACATCATTCCTTTTTTCTAATGGATTGGATCTTACTTCATTTTAGTATTATTGAACAACGGAATTCTTTCTATGGCTCGTAACATAGACAGAAAGCATGAATAGAAGCTAGTGCGGATCAATTTTTTTGCCTTTTTTTGGTAGGTAAGCTGGGATTGAACATCCCACCTCAAGGTTGAAGAAAAACATTGAAGACAGAAAAAATTTCCTGAGATTTTTTTGGCTTCCACAAATTAGTGGGAAATGAGTCAAATAACAACGTGACATGCCTCTATCTGTGGTGTTAAATGTTGATGATTTCAAGAACCTTTTCCTACCCGAGTGTCAATGAGTACCAAAGAAAGCCTTAAAGAAAGATATGCCATTATCTGAAGCGTAAGGGGAGTGCTTCATTTCTTAGGTTGAATACCTTTGTAATATTTAGCTTGGGGTTGTACTTGGGTGAAGTCCCTTGTGCCCGACTTGTGTGTAGGCTGGATTTGTGTTTTAAAATTTTAGAGATGGGCTTTACTCTGGTATACACTCTACCCATCTGCTGGAGTAGAAAGAGAGAACAATAATAATAGGACCCACAAAAACATAAGGCAGATAATCAGAGGTTAGAATGTACATTTTTCAATCCTTCATCACAACTTCTTACAAATCTTACTACAAAAATAAGAAAAGAAAATAGAGAAAAAGACCAAACAGAGAGAAGAGAAGAGAAGAGAATCATCCCTCTAAAGCGATACAATGGCAGAACTGTTACGAGATGGAGGATCATCCTTTGGAAGGGCAACATAGTTTGTGGGTATTATTACGGTGGCACCCTTACCATCCTTCCTATCCTTAGCAGAAGATAATCCGTGTCGACCCGACGGAGTTGAGACACGTCGGCCTGTCGGAGTTCCACTTGTCGTGTTTGCATTCAAAATCTGAGTCAATGGCTTCTTCATTACAAGTGGCCTCACTGGGCTTGGGCTGGGCCTCGACCCATACAGTGCCTCTTTCTCAGTAACCAGTTGCTCTTGTAGCCTCTTCTGCTCCTGTAAACAACAATTTAAGAGAGTAACCCTTATGATCTTTGCTAATAGAGACACTGAAATTCTGGTTTTAGACATGGAAATGTTCATGTAAACAATAGTTTAAGAGTGTAACCATTATGATCTTTGCCAATAGAGACACTGAATTTCTGGGTTTAGACATGATTATGTGCATTCATGAAGCAAAACTCTTGTCGATTTTTGGGCATTCGGGTTGAGCTTATACTGTAAAATCGAGTTGGGTTTGGGTCGATTCCGAATCATTTTTAGGAAAAGCTCAACCCGACCCGACCCAGGTGGCACCCCTGCATGTGAGTAGGGTCCACTACATTGATCTGAACCCTCCATGTGATGGGCCCCACTGGATGGTTCATGCATCGAAATTAATCTGATCAGGCAAGCACTGTCCAATCCAGAACAATAAATGGAGAAATTATGCAATGGTCCGCATTTAGAGTAGATTTGAATTACATAGCATAAATCACAAATACATGTCATTTTGTATTAAAAATGCATCATCATGCATACATTTATTTCTTGCATAACAGTAGACATGAATGTACATGGATGAATATTTATATAAGGAGATTTTGATACAAGCATAAATAAATTGTTAGCTAAGTTGCATGAGTACATGTACAAGTGTCGGAATCAGCTAGCCTCAGAAAAAGGATTAGTGGATTCACCTGTACAGTTTAACTGACAAAAGCAATCATCTTTACAAAAGATATATATGCATTTGACTGGATTTAACAGTGAAATTCATGAAAATTTCCGAACCAGACCTTCATAACACCATATTTAAACAATAGTTCTGAAAGTCAGTAACAATATTTTCCAATTCAAAAACACATTTTCCTCAAAATAATTTATGGCTGTGACACGAAAATATCGAAGTTTGATGTGGAAAATTGCAATGAATATCATAGAAGGATATACCACCATTAAACAGAAAAAGAAGGAAACAAATCAAAATGCTCTCACCCGAGATCTCCTTTTCTCCTCTTCTCTCTCTTGTCGGAGTAGAGTATATTCCTCCAAGGTCTGTAACAGTGGCACCTGAAATTCAAGTATGACATCCTAAGATCAAGCACAAAAATAAAAATATTTTAATAAAAAATTACAAAAATAGCAATATATAGACACAGTCCCACCTTATCATATAAGAAAACCATTCCTTTCTCCTCCTCCCAAGCTTTAACTTTCGTATTCAGATTCTCAACAAGAGCTACATAAAGACAGGTTTAGAAGAACTATGATAGTCAGCGCATTAGTCACAGCAATAAACATTATCAACTTGCCATGTTCACAACAAATCGATGCAAAAAAAAATGGTAAACAAAGTGTGATGTTATATCTTGAAAATGTCCACAACTAAGAGGAAGAGGAGACTGATTCAAAAGAAAGCGTAAGAGAGAAGTTCATGGGGAGCAAGATGATGGTGATGATGGAAACTGGACGAAAGAAGCAGACATGGAATTCAGTTCAGAAGTATTTTATTAACAAGTAGAGTTTGAGAGACGTTTTCTATTGACCATCTTTGCACATTAGGATTGAGGCTTGAGGGCCTAACACTAATTACTATTTAAAGTTCTATGAATGTTTTGTGAATTGACAAAGTGTGATGTTATATATCTTGGTTGCCTAATGTTTGTTAGTTGTTGCCATTGTTGCTTGGTTGTTACTTGATAGTTTCTTAAACAATGCAGATGCCTTATTCTCGATTGTTAGACCTAATGTAAGTTGCATGTTAGACATTGGTTTGAGGAAGGCTCATCCCCCACATCTCTCCTCCCCCCTCTCCTTCCAGCAGAACTACAAGCATTTTGCGTACTTACAAGCTCCTTTTCTAGTGATTAGAAATGAATAAATGCTTATCTATGAAGGGAATATGGAAATAATTGTTTAGCAATCAACTGCAGGATTTAAAATGTATAATCATGACTGATGATTACAGGCTCACATGGTATTTTGCTGACTAGTATCCGTGCTTTCTCTGCCCGTTTCAGATTTTTATGGGCTCCTCTACCGGCACTATACCGATTTTGATCCTGCAGAAGAAAAACCAAGTAAAAAACTATAATGATAAGCTCAATAAAAACATTCAAACAGAACCTTTGCATGCTTCAAATCATTCAGGGACAGATACAATGAGTTTGGCCAAACCATAAATAAAATGTACCCCTAATTTTTATTTTTATCTCTTTGAAATGGTGTAACCCTAATTTTTATAGTACCATAATCCTGATAAGAGAGAGACACCAAATACACTTTATTTGAAATTGCTCAGTTTGTAATGGGAAATGATACCATGAGATGCACAACATGAGCATGGCGGAAGTGATCAGGACTCTCATTTTAAAGTGGGCATGCCTAATTTTATACAGAGGAACAATCGGAGCAAGTACTCAATAGGTTGGCTGAATTACAAAGTTGTGAAAGATATTTCAAATTCTTTCTGCCAAAGGAGGAATCTTATAAAGGGAGAGGAAATAAGTTGGCATGTTAGAGAGAGAAGTCTTGAGAAAGGTGTTAGTGTATGTATATGCCTATGGGCATATTGGTCTTTTGAATATTTCTCGTTATATATAAATACATAAGTGAGGGGAGACTCCCTAACTCACAATCTCTTTCTCTAATTCTCTTCCTCAACATGGTATCAGAGCCCTAGGGTTTTGAATCCCTAGGGACCCCCATTGACACCCCTCTCCTCTTCCATTCTTCTTCTTCCCCCCTAACTTTTACCCAACCCTAACCCTCACCCATTACCTCTCCCCTCCTTCCCTCCTACCCTAACCCTAACCAATTCCCACCCCACCCTCCTGCATCCCCCGCCCCCTCCTCCATACTCACCCGATCTCTCTAGTACCCCTTGCCCCTCTCTCCATAACCCACCCCCCCTCCTGTCCCTCTCCAGTACCCCCCGCCCCCCACTCTCCATACTCCCGCCCCCACACCCCGTCTCCATACCCTCACGCCCTCCTCCGACCCCTGTCCAGCCCCCAACCCTCTCTCTAACCCCCCTTCCCCCTCTCCTCTAACACCACCTCTTGTTCCCTCACTTCCACGACCCTCGTACCCCTCTCTCCCCTTCTCCTTTCTCCATCGTGGACCACCTACCCTCTATTTTTTTCACTTATTTTGTTGATTTTTGACAACCCTAATCCACCTCTCTTCCCAAATGGCTTAAATCTCTAACAATATTCTCCTCTTTATTTTTCTCTCTGCGGCTCCGATCTCATATCTCTATATCTGTTATCTTCTTCATGCCATCAAGGGTTTCTCTCATGCCATATTTATCATTTTTCTCTCTGGAGCCGCGATCTCCATTATTGATTTCTCTGATCTACGCCGAGGCATCATTTCTTTTCGTCAGTCGATTTTCTCTCTTCGATTATTTACTCATGGATAGCCCAATGATTGAGGATCTCGCTCGCAGGCAGCCCTCTGTGGCTACTGCTCCTCTGACTCACCCATCATCTTCTTCATATATTCCCTCGTCTTCTTCGATGGATGGTTCTTTTCCTCCCATCACCACAGTCAGGCTTGATGGTTCCAATTACCTGAATTAGAAAGTGGTTGTGGAGACCTATCTCATTGCTAGGGGGAAGATCTGATCTTCATCATGACCCCCTCCTTCTAATGATCCCACTTATGATAAGTGGGAGCAGGATGATGCCCTTATCCGTACTCTCCTCTCGCAGAGTATGTCCCCTGAGATTTTCGGGACCATGATACGCCTTCCCACTGCTCACCAGGTTTGTGATCACACTGCTACTACCTTCTCCGGGAAAGGCAACCTATCTCGAATCTGTGCCACATATTCTCAGTGGATGAACCTTCGCCGCGGAGACACACCTCTCTCGACCTACTATAGTCAGTTTGTTTCTCATTGCCAGCAGTTAGATATTCTTATGTCTCTTACCACTGATTTGACTACGGCCGCTCAGCAGCGTGATCAGATAGGTGTCGTTCAGTTTCTAGAGACTTTGGGTCCTGGGTACATGTATCTCCATCAGCAGATATTTGGATCTGGCACCATGCCCTCTCTTCAGGAGGTTTACTTACGTGCCCAGCAGTGTGCTCTTAGTGACTCTGTATTGGGTCCTTCGGTCGATATTACTGCCACTGCTGCCTATGGCGTAGGTGATCGTGCTACACGGGGTCGAGACACCTTTGGTCGTGGACGTGATCTTCCTGCAGGGTGTGGTGGCCGACCACATCGTTATTACTCGCATTGTCGTCGTGAGGGACACTATATGGAGACTTGTTATGTATTGCACCCTGAGCTTCGTCCTTCCTCTTAGGCTCGTTTTGGCCGCTCCGCACATCTCGCTACACTAGATTCTTCCGAGCCTTCCTCTGCTTCCGTTCCACCCAGCATTGGGCCTCAAGTTGATGGGGTCTTTATGTCTCGTGCCGACTATGATGAGTTACAGCGTCTCAGGTCTACCAGTCATCCCCCAACTGCGACTTTTGCTCAGCCAGGTAGCTCTTCTGCATCTCTTCTTACTAGCTCCAGCTCCTGGATCATTGATTCTGGAGCCTCCAATCATATGACAGGTACTTCTTCCTCACTTCGTTCATTTCATCCCCTTTCTGATCAGTCCATCACACTTGTTGATGGGAGCTCCACTCCTATATCTGGTGTTGGTGATATTTCTCCTTGTGTTGGACTTACATTGTCCTATGTTCTATGTGTGCCTAAGTCATCCTTTAGTTTACTCTCAGTTAGTCAGATTACTAAAATTCTCAATTGTTCTGTCTCATTTTATCCCTCTTATTGCTTGTTTCAGAATCTCTTGACTGGGAGGACGATTGGCTCGGGCCGTGAGATTGATGGCCTTTATCGTCTTGACTGTAGCCCTCCTCGTACCATCTTACACAGCTTCAGCGACGCATATCAGTGGCACTGCCGTCTTGGATATCCCAGCCTTGATCGTTTGCGACGAACATCTATCGTTTCTTCTTCTGTTACCCCTTTTTCGTGCGAGGCTTGTGAACTTGGAAAACACCATAGGGTGTCCTTCCCGTCTAGGCCCGTTAGTCGGGCTTCGCACCCTTTTGATTTAGTGCATTCAGATGTATGGGGTCCCAAGGGGACTACCTCTGTTTTTGGACATCGCTATTTTGTCATTTTTATTGATGATTATTCATGTATGTGTTGGCTTTATTTACTGAAAGATCACTCAGAAGTGTTCTCTGTTTTTCGTACTGTTCATTCAGAAGTTACTAACAAATTTAATTGCACTCTTAAATGCCTTCGCACTGATAATACCACAGAATATTTCTCAAAATCCAATGGTTTTGACGAATTTCTTTCCACTCGTGGTTTCCTACATCAATCTTCATGTGCCCACACCTCGCAACAGAATGGTGTCGCTGAACAGAAAATGCGATCATTATTGGATGAGGCTCGCACTCTTCTCTTCGAGATGCGAGTTCCCAAATCTTATTGGGGTGATGCAGTTCTAACTGCTAACTATCTGGCCAATCAGCTTCCTTCATCGGTTCTAGGGGGCTTATCCCCTTTCTCAATTTTGCATCCTCATCATGAGCCATTTCCTCTTACTCCTCGGATATTCAGATGTGTTTGCTTTGTCCACAACCTTGGGCCTGGTTTAGATAAATTAAATCCTAAATCTGAACGATGCCTTTTCTCGGCGGCTCACGTACCCAGAAAGATTATCGCTGTTATAGCCCTCAGTTGCGTCGATCCTATGTCTCGGTAGATGTTTTCTTCTTCGAGACTGAGCCCTTCTTTCTGAGCTCTCCGGATACGACCCCTCTCTCATTCTTCAGATCTTCCTCAACCGCTTCCCGTTCTTCCTGACCCCGTGGTCTGTCCATCTCCATCGTCTCTCTTACCTTCCCCTTCTGTAGTTCGTGTTCCAGAGACCTCTCTTCCCTTACAGGTACCTGCTCAACCTCCAGCTCCAGTCATTCAGAAGACCTATCACCGCCGCCATACCTCTGCAGCTCATCCATCTCCCGCAGCGCCATCGCCAGCCCCTCAAGAGCTCCCTCCTTCCACATCCGAGGTATCTATCGACTCTCCTATTGCCTCCCGCACTCATTCTCATAGTACTGCTCATCCTATTTCATCTGTTGTTTCATATGATGCTCTCACGCTTGCTTTCCGCAATTTTGTGTTCTCTCTATCTTCTGTTTCTTTGCCAAAGTCCTTGGCTGCAGCACTTGATCACCAGGGGTGGCGCGCTGCTATGGACCTTGAGATGGATGATGCCCTTCAGGCCAATCAGACTTGAGATTCAGTTCCTCTGCCTCCTGGTGCACGCCCAGTTGGGTATCGTTGGGTCTATACGGTGAAATATTTGCTTGATGACTCTGTTGAGCGCCTTAAGGCGCGCTTGGTTGCCAAAAGGTACACTCAGACGTTTGGGGTGGACTATGGCGAGACATTTTCTCCTATGACGAAGATTCCTTCAGTACGTGTTCTACTTTCTCTTGCTGTCAATCAGGGATGGCCTTTACATCATTTGGATGTCAAAAATGCTCATCTCTATGGTGAGCTCATAGAGGAAGTTTACATGGAGCAACCTTCTGGGTATGTTGCTCAGGGGGAGATGTCATCCTCTGTATGTCGATTAAATAAATCCATTTAGGGTCTCAAGCAGTCTCCGAGAGCCTGGTTTGGAAGGTTCAGTGATGCCATTATGCGCTTTGGTATGAAGCAGTGTGCAGTTGATCATTCTGCCTTCAGCTGTCAGTCTACAGTTGGGTGTGTACTCTTGATAGTCTATGTCGATGACATCATCATCACTGGCAGTGATATAGCTGGGATCTAGAAATTGTAGACCTTCTTGCAACATGAGTTCCCTACCAAAGATTTGGGTTGTCATAAATACTTCTTGGGTATTGAAGTTGCATATTCGACAAAGGGAATTTCTCTCTCACAGGGGAAATATGTCTTAGACTTGCTTGAGGAGACAGGTTATCTTAGAGTGAAACCTGCCTAAGTTCCCATGGACTCAAATGTGAAGTTGCTACTTGAAGAGGGAAACTTGTTAGATGACCCAGGCAGATACAGGAGTCTAGTTGGTAAACTTATCTACCCCCAGATATCTCATTTGTTGTTGGTGTTGTCGGCCAACATATGAGTTCACCTCGTACTTCACACTGGGTAGCAGTTCTTCAGATTCTTCGGTATTTAAAAGGTGCTCCAGGTAGAGGGTTGCTATTCAAGAAACATGGACATCATAAGATAGAAGGGTACATGATGCAGATTGGGCAGGATCTCCAGGTAATAGGAGATCTACCACAGGATACTGCACATTTGTGGGAGGTAACCTAGTGTCTTGGCGGAGTAAGAAACAGGACGTTATCTCCAAATCTAGTGCAGAGGCGGAGTATAGAACTATGGCACACATAAGTGGAGAGCTCATTTGGTTACGCTCTCTTGTCAGAGATTTGTTTCTCCCCATCATCTCCTTCTCGGTTATATTGTGACAACAAGGCAACAATTCACATTGCCACAAATCCAGTCTTTCAAGAGAGAACTAAACATATCGAGGTTGATTGCCACTTCATCCGGCATCGGATTCAAAAAGGAGAAATATGCACAGTGTTCACTAGATCGGTGGACCAATTAGCGGATATGTTTACCAAGCCATTGAACAAAGCCAAATTGAGATATAATTGTGGCAAGCTAGGGATGTTTGACATATACATTCCAACTTGAGGGGGAGTGTTAGTGTATGTATATGCCTATGGGCATATTGGTCTTTTGTATATCTCTCGTTATATATAAATACATAAGTCAGGGGAGACTCCCTAACTCACAATCTCTTTCTCTCTTTCTCTTCCTCAACAAAAGGCAATCCTACCAGGAATAGAAAGATACTTGCATTTTCAAGTTTCAAGGCGGGATTCAATACTTTCAACCATTGGGTCCCAATCATGTGGACTAAGATTCAAATCCTTGAGAGGAAGACCAAGGTATTTGATTAGCAAATAAGGTGTGCTAAAACCAAATGCAACAGAAAGAGAGTCAACTTCAGAATAGACAAGATTGATACCACACAAATAAAATTTACTGCTATTAATTCTTTGCCCAATAGTTTCATCAATAAGAGAAATCAAGACACTTATCCTAACCACCTAGGACAATGGTATCTCTGGGTAGAAAATAATGCCATCCACATACTGGAGAGGGGAGATATGAGGAGCAAGAGGGCAGAAAACGAGACCCATAAGAAAGATGGACTCCGAAGCTTTAGGTATAATCTAACTAATATTTTCGGCAAGCGTAAACAAAAACAAAGAGGATCCCCTTACCTTAGACCTCTGGACATACCAAAGTGACTCCCCAACCACCGTTTATACAACTCAACTCAACTAAGCCTTTGTCCCAAACTACTAGGGGTCGGCTAATGAATCCTTTCGAAAAGAATAAAACTAACCACCGTTTATGAGAATGGAAAATGGACTATCGATATGTACCATTCAATCTATTTTCTTCAGTTAAGACTGAAACTCATATTCATTGTGTCCACATAAGAAGGAGCCATTCAAGCCTATCATAAGATTTTTCAAGGTCCAACTTAAAGAGAATAATCCTAGAGCCATAAGCAAGATGGACTCCGAAGCTTTAAGTATAATCTAACTAATATTTTTTGCCGCAAGCATAAACAAAAACAAAGAGGATCCCTTTACCTTAGACCTCTGGCCATACCAAAGTGACTCCCTAACCACCATTTACGAGAATGGAAAATGGACTATCGTTATGTACCATTCAATCTATTTTCTCCATTTAAGATCGAAACACATATTCATTGTGTCCATATAAGGGGCCACTCAAGCCTATCATAAGCTTTTTCAAGGTCCAAATTAAGGAGCATACTCCTAGAGCATTGTTCTTTGTTGTGTCAATGACTTCATTGATCTCCATTGTCCCATCAAGGATTTGTCTCCAGAATACAAAACCACTCTAATTAGCACAACCATAAAGGCATAGCCTATTTTATTTTTAACGATAGGATCTTAGATATAATTTTGAAGACACTTCCAATGCGGCTTATGGGCTTAAAGTTCTTAATACCCACTGAATCCCTAACTTTAGGGATCAAAGATATGGAGGCATTGAATTCTTCAGAAGTATTATTAAATAGAGTTCAGAAGATTCACAGAATTTTTAAAAAAAAAGTACAGAAAAAAACATCAGGCCTCAAGGCCTTTGTCTTTATTTAAGCTAAAAACTGCTCTACGAACCTCATCATTATTAAAACATGAATCAAGATTCGATGCTTCTTCCTCATGGATTTGAGAAAGATCACCAAAAATCTGAGGTCTGACTTCTAATTCAGACTTGAACATCATTGAAAAATATGAAAATATTCAACCCCCACGATCTTCGTCTACTCCCCATTCCTCCTTTCTTTTTCCCTTCTCACTTCTTTTGTACCTCATTTTCAATGACTTGGGTGCTCTGATATAAGGATTTCTTCTCCTTTTTTACTTTAAAAATGTTAAACAACTTATGGGGTTACTTTAATAATTTTACTTTATTTATTTTCATGAAGATTCACATGGAGCATCAAACCTAGGGAAGAGCAAGAAAGAGAGAGAAGAGGATTTTCTTTTGTATTGTTTTCTGCTACATTGAGACTGTTAGGGTTTACCTCATTTCTCTTCCATTTCAACCTAATATTCTTGTATCCATTGTTTGATGTGTTTTTTCTCTTCCTCCTTGATACTACTTTGCATTAGGTTCATTTTTTGTTCCACTTTCAAGCCATTGAAGACGGAGTGAAGGATGAATTGTTGTCTACTTTGTCCGAACATTAAATTTAATGATGAACCATTGTATGTCCTGTCTGTTCTTCCTTGACTCTTGCATTGATTTCATTATAACTTAGTATAGGTATACTTTAAATGTTTCTTATAGTAAATCTTAGATTACATCTAAAATCATAAATTTATAATCCAAAAAATTTAAATATGCCACAAACCATACTATTAGAATTGAAATATATCAAGATAAATAGTAAAAAACTAAAATAATAGGACAACATTCAAAACTCGTGTATGAATCACCTTGGTGGTACAGATAATCAACATTTAAAAATAAATATTCTATGTGCTTTTTATAATTTATTATCATGTATGTATGTGTGTCCAAATTTTGATTTTGTACCTCATTTACTACTTTGGAATCCAAAGGCTTTAGACTGAGCAGGACTAAGACAGAGTATATAGAGTGCAACTTTAGCAATGTAAGGAGGCGGGGAGAGGATGTAGTAAATATGACTAGACAGAGAGATATCTTTCGCTATCTTGGTTCAATCCTACATAAGGAAGGAAAGATTGAAGAGGATGTTAATCACAGAATAAGAGCAGGTTGTTTGAAGTGGAAGCATGCTTCAGGAGTTCTGTGTGACTGTAAAATACCTACCAAGTTGAAGGGAAAGTTTTTTAAGACAACTGTGAGGCCAGCCATGCTGTATAGCTCCATATGTTGGGCCACCAAGAAGCAGCATGTGCATAAGATGAGTGTAGCAGAGATGCGAATGCTTAGATGGATGTGCGGCCACACAAGGTTAGATCGAATTAAAAATGAAGACATCCGTAAAAAGGTGGGGGTGGCACCAATTGAGGAGAAGATGAGAAAGCACCGCTTAAGATGGTTTGGGCATATCCAACGTAGGCCTTTGGATACTCGAGTGAGAAGAAGTGACTCGTGCCAAATTGATGGAGTAAAAAGAGGTAGGGGCAGACCGAAAACAACTTGGGTAGAAACAGTGAGGAAAGACTTGAGGGCTAGGAACATAACAGAGAACATGACCTTGGATAGGATAGAATGGAAGAAAATGATCCCTGTAGAAGAACCCAACTAGTGTCAGGATTAGACTTCGTCAATTTGAACCGGGTAGAACCTTTCACCTTTTTCGTGAAAATTTTCTAAAGGATTCATTAGCCGACCCCAAGTAGTTTGGGACAAAGGCTTAGTTGAGTTGAGTTTTTAAGCTTTTTTCATAGAATGGATCGCATATGGGAGTTTAACATCGAATTTATGTAATTAAGGATTTCTAACACCTAAAATCATGCTTTAAATCATAATATTGTCTACATTGGAGATAATAGATATGCATGGTCCTCTTTAAGTCTGATACTAAAATAGGAATGGGAACACGGATATAGATAATCCCATACCATAAGATAGGACTCAACACAGACAGACATGCATATATATATATATATATATATATATATATATATATATATATATATATATATGTGTGTGTGTGTGTGTGTGTGTGTGTAAATACATAATAGAAAAGTTAACTAGAGTTAACTTAGAATAGTAATTAATGGAATGTTGATTATGCAATCCAGAAACTCACTCAAAATTTAAATCGCAAATATGCAACATTAACAAACAAGAAGCACATAACAGTTGATTCAACGAGAGTTGCAATTCAACAAACAAAAGTATACATGAGATATACAATGTGAATATCAATATCATGTCGTGTCAAACACAATAAGTTAGACCTAAATGGTATACAGTTATCCTAATTCAAAGTACCGAGGCATTGACAGCGAATTTTATAACATAAGTGGAAATTTTATAACACAAATGTATGTCTAAATTCTAAAAGACCAAGAAGTTTCTTTATCCAGCAAGCTTCAAATTACCCTTTCATAGTCATCAAGCCAACTCTCTTCTTCAGATGCAAATGTCCATTTCTCCACCTTGTCCAAAATGTCCTTTCTGCTGAGGGATTGCTCTTTAGCTTTTGCAATCTGATCATCCATGCCCAAAAGCAGTTCGGAAAGATCGACATTACCTGCAAATTAATTAGAAGAAACCAGAAGTTATTCAACTTTCGAAGTAAAATTTCATGCATTGACTTGGACATGTCCAATCCTGGACTGGTGTGTCGTAACAATGAATTGAAACCTAGATAGGCTTTTCAAGAAAAAGAAGGTCCAGAAAGAAATATTTGTTGAATCATAAAATATAAACAAAATAACGTACAGATCATTATAATGACTAACAAAAGAAGGTCAATAGGGTTGAACAGTAAATCTAATATGAAAACCAAGAAAGTTTTTTAGACGTGATTCGAATTTTAAGAAAGCATAGTTTCAGCTTCATCTTTTTTTGGAATGGTAAGCATAGTTTTAACTTACCCTCTTTTATTTGTTCTGAAAATTACTTTAGCCCTTTCTAGTTCTGCATTAGGTAGTGATATGAAAACAAGGAAAACAGTTTAAAATTTCGAGCCATGCAAGTATGTAACAAAACATTCAAGACCGAATTGCAACGCGGGGGGGCGCTTTATTATGGTAGATCATGACATTAAAAGCAATACTAAACAGAGGCATACCAGAGTCAATAAGCCTCAGTAGAATCTGCCGTGCCGTGTCACTGTCCACATCGACATGCACCCCTCTGTAGATTTCTTCAAGCTCATTTTGTTTCTTTAAGACCAGTTCTTTCATCTTGCTAGCTTTGAGGATATTCAATCTTTTAACTTCGGCCTCGGTCTTTCAGTAAAAGGATAAAGAGAAACCAGAAGGAACATTAATATTACAAAAAATAAGCAATGTTTGTAACATTAATAGAAGGTTCAGCACCTGCTCCATGGCATCCAGAGCAAGGCATCCGTGCCGTGACACCTCATCGACAGAGGCAGAAATCAAGCATGTCACATGGTCAAATCTTTTTTGTTCATCGATTGGAGTGTCCATGAGGTTCCACAACTCTATCAATGTACTTCCAAGATCTTGAAGCTACAACAGAAACAAAATCCTTCAGGAAACGATAGCCATGTCTGCCTGGCAGACTTCTTTCTAATGATATAGAACCAACACCCAATTTTAGATTCTTTATCACCCCAATCTAATAGTCTGGGGGTAAATCAAACTGGATAGCTTCTGGTTACCCGCATTTAGTAATTATGTTGAAAATTGAAATGTTTATGACGTGACATTAAAAGAAAGAGAAAAGGACACACACAGAGAGGTAATCTTATTCGTCTAATGAGGATTAGTCGAACACTCAATTACGTAGTCAGCATTCTTAAAGTTATGATTTTTTTGGTACTGAAGTATGTTTATATAACCCTACTTCATAAGAAGTTCACTCAACTATCATTTAAATCAACTAATCCAAGGAGGTACAGGGTACCAACACTCTTTTTCTTGTCTTACATTTATTAATCTACCTCTTTAAGTGATAGAGCCTTTCACATTCCTACAGGGAGTGACACTGTGAGACTCTTTATAAGAATCCCATATGTGTAAGTTTCTGGTGATTTTCAAATGAGAATCTCAGTATTAAGAGAGAAGACATTTTCCCTGTACGAGCACCAAGAAGCAAATAATAAAATTGGCATAAAAATAAATATTAATTGCATCCCTACTTTGATTTTCAAATATTTTTTAAGCTTTCTTTATTCAACTACTCAACTAAGCCTTTGTCCTACTAGTTGGGGTCGGGAAAATTAACCTTTCTTTATTTTTTAAGCTTTCCTTGAAAATTAAGCTTTCTTTATTAATTTTCATTAATTGGTACAAGTTCCAAGATGCATATCCTCACTCAAGGGTATTACCACTTAGAATCGCCTTTTGATTACCATGTGAAGAAGTGGATCCAAGTTAATTTGAATACCAAATTACAACTAGGATTTGAAAAATATATGTATACACATCAGGAGCAGAAACTTCGTATTTATCTTATTTTTTAAGAAAGGCAGCTAGATTAATGGAAGGTATCCGTATACACATGGACTCTATATGTTTTCCCTAGATACATGGACTCTATATAAACACTGAACATGGCCTACTGTCCGCCAAGTCATTCTAGAAACGTAGCGAAAGGTATCAGAACTCCTGGACTTTTCAAGAACCTCATCCATGAACTTCTCAAGTCTCCAAGGACATGAAGCAGATCTCTTAACCAAGGAGAATAATGGTGTTAGCAAACGTGTGAACTGTTCCATAAAGTTCCATACCAATGTCTATTTATAATAAGTAAATGATGATTCAGATAGAAAAGAAAGACTGCTCCGTTGCTAAATGAGCAACCCAATAATACTCAATATGCCTAAAGTCGAGCACAATAATCCCTAGCTCAGTTAGATGTTCATATAAGTAAATGAGTACATCTTGTGATATGGCAGTCTAGTACATACTTGCTAGAGCGAGAAGTGGATGCAAAAAGCAAGCAGGAAGGGGAACCAGGAAGTGAGGACTCTGAAAAAGAAAAAAAAAAGCAGGAAGCTAGAAGCACTAAGGAAGGGATGGAAAAAACGATGAGAAGTGAAAGGGAAGAAGCATCATGGGAAATGAACATGGAGGATGTAGGCAGCGCAATTGTAAACGGACGAGAAGCATTTTGGAAGAGAAAGGATTACAGTGGGTTAGGGAAGAAGTGTGATGGTGGCTAGGCTTACAACAAGTAAGTTAAGGAGGAATTCAGTGACTGGGATTAAAAGTTCTAATTTTTTGCAATTTTGGCCTTTTAGTCATTTAGATAAACGTTTTTTGTATTCCAAAATTACATTTAGGCATTAGGATCAGGTTTTGAAGAAATCTTACATAAAGTTTTATTTGAAACCTAAAATTAGTTTCTTAAATAGTGTTTCAAGATTTAAATACACTACCTTGGTATAATCAAAAGGCAAAAACCAATCCTTTAGAAAATAAATAATCACCTAAATCTGAAGAGTATTTTCAATTAAGAGGAAGCATGCTGGAAGCGGCTTCCACTAAATTTTGAAAGCAATAAAATTTTAGCTTCCAAAGCAAGCTTCCATTGTTGCTAGGGTGTTTTCGCCAACTGTGGTCTTGTAATATATTTATCATGAACTAAGAAATTGCCCAATATGATACACTGCATACTGGGTAACATAAATCAGATTTACAAAATGTAACGGATGCATAAGTGATGTGAAAAATATACATTACCTGTATAATTCTACTATTTCACCTATAAGTAAATTCGTAAATGCCATGATTACAGTAAGTGTACTATTTATCCAGATATCACTACTTCATTCTTTTTTAAATCAAATTCGAATCAATTATTTAAAATGAAAAGACCTAACATTTTCACATTGTTTCATCTGATATTATTTAAGTTTTCAGGGTACCTGATATGTACTTTGAAAGTGATCCATGATAACAATATAGACAAAGCACCAAAGTGCATAGGTGGGTGATTGTGGAACCCAAGTGATAGGCAATGAGTTTAAGAGTAAAGTTTAGCATGTGTTTACAGCTGCACTAGGTTGATCAGATAGACCCGGAATTGTAAAAAACTGCACCAAGATATGTTATTGTTCTTACAATTGATATTTACGGAATAATGGATCACGTACCATCATTGGCGTTATTTCAATCAACCAAAAATAAATTTTCCTGGTTTAGAAAATTGACTCATTGATGTGTTTCTTTTTATTATATGGTGGACTTAGCCAAACAGCAGTCAATAAGATAAATTTGAGTTGGTCTTACAGATCTTTGCCCATTCTTTTCAGTTTGATGATTGAACCATGACAAAATAGCTAACTTCATAAAAACATGAACAAAGAAAGTGAATGCAATTGTATTTGTGTTACCTTCTGTAGCCTTTTTTGTCTCTCTTGCTTTAATGAATCAACCGTTCCAGCCAACCTAGCAAGGGTTTCATTGCTAATGCTTACTGATTTATAGCATGCAGAATCAGCTAGGCTCGGATGAATTTCACTAATTAACTTCATGAAATCAATCAACATCACAGCCGACAAGTCACGTATAGAAATAACATCGCCATTAACCTTCTGCAACCGATTACTCTGCAAAAGAACAAAATGAAACAAAAAATGTAAACCCAGATGCTCATTTTGCAATATCATTCCCATAACATTTCTATTATTTCTCATTCAAAAAAAAAAAAAAAAACACTTCTATTATTTAAGGGATAGCATTGATCTTTTCTATTTTCTTCCTCCCTTGTCGCTTTGTTTTCAGTAATTTTTTCCATATCTTGTTCCTTTCTTTATTTTGTATCCTCTGGGACCTCCTCGGTCTCGCTTTCAATGAATATTCACTCGCCATTCAAAAAAAAAAAAAAAGACTTCTATTATTTATGTTTAAGTATAAAAGATTAAATAACGCCTTCTCCAACATCTTAAACTTTTGGAGTAATTGGTTGTTTGACATGTCATCAGAGCAAAGGTCTTGAGTTCAAAACTCTTTGATATTAAAAATCCACATATACTGGCCAACCCAAAAGTGGGCTCACATGTGCCACATTTAGACCAACCCTTAAAAGAGGGGCCACACATGAAGGAGGAGCGTTAAAGTATAAAAGATTAAATAATGCCTTCTCCAACAGCTTAAGCTTTTGGAGTAATTGGTTGTTTGACAATCTATATGTATAGATACCTTTTCTCTCTGAAGCTCTTCAAGGTGTGACTTCATCTCTCCTAGCTTTTTAACCGTCAGATCCCACTCATCCACTTGAGGCGCTATGGAATTGCTGCGATGGACGTTGCCAGCTATTTCTGCGCATATCCGAGTGATCTGCATCTGAACATCTGAAAATTCTTTGACCCTCTCTTCTTTCTTCCGCCTCAAATCTTCTAACACTGGCTTTATGGCGGCAATCTGCTCCTTGAGCGTGCCTTTGGATTTCTCAGACTACACATAGGACTTTAAATTAATGAAAGAAACATCTAAAGCAAGATTAAAAAAAAATGTACAATAACCAATAAACGAACCCGAGCAAATGACGCACGTTCTCCAAGGGCAGAGACGAGGTTGGCAGCTTCAGCCTCGGCCTCGGCCAATGCCTGATGTAAATCTGCCTTGTACTTGCTAGCACGGTCTACCTTTCTTCTGTAGACATCGAGGCATTCTTGTTCCAGTTGTAACAACATTTTATCTCTTTCGCTGTCAGTCTCCCCAATTTCATCCCATATTTTCTGATTTCATTGCCACCATCATCGACATGGCAGTAATTACCACAATTGTAACAAAAACCATTATCAGAATATGAAGAACACGATGATGATGATGATGATGATGATGATGATGATGATAAATCAGTGATTATATAGATAAAGAAAATTAAAAAAGGTAATAAATAAAGGGAAAAGATATCAGTACAACCATGTTTTGATAATTGCACTAACTTATCTTGTCGTTTATTCCTTAAAGAGCTGTCAAAGGTTATTACAGTTCCCAAAAAGCCCTCACAAGCCAATTGGAAAGGAAAAGACAAGCTGAGTTTGTGCAATTATCAAAACAAGGAAATCAGTGATAATTTAGATACAGAAAATTTAAAAAAGGTAATAAATAAAGCGAAAAGAAATCAACACAACCAGTTTTTTATATTTGCACTAACACATCTTGTCATTCATTCTTTAAAGAGCAAACAAAGGTTATTACAGTTCCCAAAAAGCTCCCACACGCCAATTGCTAAAGAAAAGACAAACCAAGTTTGTGCAATTATCAAAACATGTTTGTGCTGGTATCATTTCCCTTTATAAAAACAGTAATCATATTTAAGAGATGCCAACAAAGGAGGATGAACAGTCTCTACAAGAAAGTAAACACGAAAATAGAAATCTTCAATTGTGTTAGTGCAAATATCATAAATACCACAATTGTAACAAAAAACATTATGAGAATATGAAGAACATGATGATGATGATGATGAATGAGTGATAATTTAGTTACAGAAAATTTAAAAACGGTAATAAATAAAGAGAATTGACATAGTTTCCCCCTTTTTTACTTGAGACAGCCCCTTACAGTGTATTTATGAGTCATGACTACTCTTTTACTCTAGAGGGGGCTGTCCTAAGTAAAAAAAGGGGGGATGAATATATCATTTCCCTAAATAAAAGAGGGAAAATGACTCTACAAGAAAGTAAAACCCTAAATATAAATCTACAACATTGCATCATTTCTTAGATATGAGAAACCCTAAAAATCAAAGAAGATCGCAAAACTCAGGCGTTAGAAACTGACATACAGATATAAAATAAAAAAAAGAATCAAACATAAGAAACTTCAAAGAAATTCATCACAACTTCAAAACAAAAAACAAAAAAACAAAAAAAACAAGAAGAAGAAGAAAATTGAGAAAGAAAAATGGAAAATTAAAGAGGAAAAAAGATCTTGAAATTCAAGAAGAAAATACCTGCAATTCCTGAAGGAGAGATCCACACGTGGTCTCTGCAAAAGATTTGATCGGCATTTGAAGAAGATTCATTCGAAGGAGAATAATTCGAAACCCTAGAATGCGAAACCCTAGAAATCTTGAAATTAGGGAAAGAAAGGGAAGTGGCAAGAACAAAATTAGGGGGGGGGAAAACGCATGAGTTTTGAACGGAAGAAAGAGAGATTTAAGGGAGAGATTTAAGGGGTGAATTTGGAAAGGGAGTTTTTAGAAGAAAAAACAAAATGGAAGGTTTTTGGGTGTAAGGGTTTAAAAAGGTGGCGCCAAAAAGAATTGAAATGGGGCATTGATAAATTCGCACCCCCTGTAGGATAATTCGCACCTGTGAACTGATCTTGAAAAGACGTTAAAACGCGCCGTCAAAGGGAGCGAATGCGAGCCAAAAAAATAGAGATGGGTCGTTGATAAATTCGCACCTTCTGTAGGATAATTCGCACCATTCATTAAAGTCTGCCACGTTAAAAGCGTTACAGGTTGCGAATTATCCTACAGGGGGTGCGAGCCAAAAAGAATAGAAAAGGGGAAATTATAAATCCGCACCTCCTGTAGGATAATTCGCGCCCCTCTGATGCGAATTGACGTTGAAAAGCGCTAAAGTCTGCCACGTTAAAAAGCGTCAGGGGAGCGAATTATCCTACGGGGAGTGCGAATTCATCAATTGACTCCCTATAAATGTTAGTGAGTGGTATTGGGTGGTCAATCGCGACTGATTCTGTGATGGGTAGTTGATCTGAACCGTTCGTTTAAAGAGTCCTGTCATGGTTGGGAGCAACATTACGAAAAGCTACACTAATCGAGTGATACTAAGTACTAACTATCTGACTAATGAGAAATTATATGATGTGGGGCCCTATAAACCTGTATTTTTTTAAAAGTATGGTACGGCACATATCATAGGATGATCTAAACCGTCCATTTATTGGGCCACAATGTAAATAGGTAGCGCCCCAAAAATCAATTACATAGGATGATCCTAACTAGCGCAGCAACAGGGTCAGGTTTTTCAAAACCCTAGCCCAACCCTGGAACCCATTATCTCGGCCCTGACGCGCCCTGACCTTGAGTCAGGGCTGAAAAACCTCAACCCATTGCCCGCCCTACAGGGCTCAGTGCTGGCCCTGGCCCTCCCTGATTGGCCCTGATTGGGCAGGGCCGGGCCGAGCCTGCCCTAATTGAACCTAGTGCAAATACCTGTTAAGAGTGCCAAAAATAAAGCAACCACTTATCATATAGAACCAAATGATCAATAAACAGAGAAAGTGAACAAACTAAGATAATATGAATTCAACAACATGACGGGCAACAGAGACAATTAATAATAATAATAATCTAAAGAAACATCAATCCAAGAAAATAGAAAACATTAGCAAAAGAAACAAGCACGGATGGTTCAATTCTATAATAGAACACTTAGGGTCACGCCAGGTGGGGCTAACCCAAGGTATTAACCCTAAACCCGACCCGACCCTGAGTCAGGGCCTAAAAAATGAACCCTGACCCGCCCTCAGGGTTGGAAAATCCTGCCCAGACCCTGTTCGGGCTCAGGGCAGGTCAGGGCCAAGCTTGCACCCCTACTAAATTTGCTGTGGAAATAAGAAATTGGGAATCCACAGATGTGGCAGTTTCCTTCACCCTCTTTGCTCCTCAACCTCTCCTCTCCGCTAGGAAGTACCCCCTTCCCTCTCACTCTCTCTATCTCCCTCTACATGAGCTGCCGAAAAATTATTCAATTTTCAATTTCTTCTAAGTGCCCATTATAGGATGATGCAAGACTCCAGTGCAGTGTGATGGATTCAATCGGATGGATGTTCTATCTCTTGCAGATGAAGAAATATATATTGTCCTTGGCATTGATTTCTTCAAAATTAAGGATGGCGCAGTGCACGAGGCTCCCGCCATTGCGGGGTTTGGGGAGGGCCTAGATGTACGCGTACTCCTGCTTTGCAGAGAGGTTGCTTCCGTGACCTGAACCCGTGACCACCAGGTCACAATAGACCAACCTTACCGTTGCACCAAGGCTCGCCCTCGAATGTTAAAATGTTAAAAATGTTACAATGTCTATACATGGCCAAGTCACTAACAAATTATTTTTGAAAAAACAATTGTATAAATTTCAAATTAAAGAAGGGGCTATCTTATGCCTCACCTCAACACCTTCAATAAAATAACACAATTGTTGAGCTTGAAGTGAAGATCAAGGATGAAGATATGACTTTATTTCTACTCTCCTCTTCACTCGTGAAGATCGGTAACCTAATATTCCATGAAAAAAAAATTCGAAGTTGCCAAACATGGCCTAAGAGGTTGTTTTGCTGTAGGGAAATTTTTTCTAGTGAAGTAATTTTTGGATAAGTCATTTTTTTAGGAATTTTTATTTCAAAATTTGAAATTTTCCAGTCTTATAGTTAAATTCTCCCTCTTTTAAAAAAAAATTTAAATCATACTACGCCTTCAAAATCTGCTTGCTCAAATGGAATTCAGTTTTTTTTTCCGTAATAAAAAGCTAGAGTTTAGGAGGATGGTTTCACTGCCCAAAAAAAATATTGGTTACATTTATCAAATCCCTGCTAACCTTGTTCTGCTAGGTAAGCTAGAATGGAACAATCGAACTTGCAACCTCAAGGTTGAGTTACAAAGACTCAACCATTGAGCTACAGGTCCAACCCTTGTATCCTTGTTGGAGAGAGAGAGAGATTTCAGACCCCATAAGGGTTACTGCCAAATGGCTTATTCAAACCATCTGTATGCTCTGTTTCTTTCTTTCAATGTAAAATGGGCCTAAAACACATTTAAAACCCATTTTAATTGGAAACATAAGCATATATTTTGTTTATGCCCATTTTTATGTGGAAAGAAACCGAGCCTCAAAGTAAAATGGGCACAAAACATTTTAAACCCATTTTTAATTGACAAAATGGGTGTAAATTTTGTTTCACGCCCATTTTACCCCCATTTTTATGTGGAAAGAAACTGACCCTCAAAGTAAAATGGGCACAAAACATTTTAAACCCATTTTTAAGTGAAAAAAGGGGCGTAAATTTTGTTTCACGCCCAGTTTTAAGTGAAAGAAATGTTGGTGCAAATAGGGAAATTATAAAATGAAAACTGCAATAGTATGATCTGAGAAAAAGATGAAAATACCAAACAGAGAATAGAAAATCCTCACTATCTGTAGAGTTGATGTACGTCTTCGAACGCTTCGCTTAAGACGTTATTCGGCCCTATTCCGGTGCAAGGATCTGACGACCGAACCGTCTCCAGGAACAACAACTAAGTGTTAGCATGCACCTACCAAACACTTTGAAGGCAAAGCGTCGAGTCTCTCTAGTTAAGCAAATCGGGCTCTACAAAAACACTTTGAGGCTTCTTGTGAAGATCTTAATCTCACACCAAAATATGGGACACACCCTTGGTTGGCTTTCCTTTCACACACCACAACAATGGTGTAGAACTTTTCCTTCTCTATTTTTTCTCTTATTTTTATTAGAAGCTAGCCAAGAGTCTCTTCATTCTTATGGAATCACCCTTAATGAGAGAACTAAAGGCATTCAACTAAAAGGAGAAAATCAAAGAGCCACCATAAATGGAATACAAAGAGGCACCAAGAAAGGCTCACTCTTTTGGCCTTTTGTGCATGACTTTTGGAGACCAAGGAATATGAAAAGCCACCTTAAAGCCTTAGCCCAATTATGGAATATTTGAAACTTAGATTTTTTTTTTTTAATAAAATCCAACAATCCCCCACAAGTTTCAAATCATTCACAAACTTAGAAAGCTCTAGTCACATTGTGCATAATGAAAATGTCCGAAGACTTGAATTTCCAAATAGATTCTCTGAATTGTAGTGTAAGTACATGGTGGACTTAGCCTGGAACCAGTACCTTTCTACTTTTCAGTAATCACACATGACTAGCTTCAGAGTATGAGTGCGTAGTGGACCATGCCTTGAACTACCACACTACTCACAAGCTTGCCTGGAACAAATCACACACAGTGCTCGTCCTGGTTCTGCGAGGGCTCTAGGAGTATGCCAGCTCCATAGAAGACACATAGTCTCCACCCTAACATAGGTGTGTCCTTTAGTGTGTTCCTGTTAGACACCCTGTACCCGTAGTACTTCGGACCACATTAAGGCTTAACAACCAACCTCTTTACCATGACAGGTTTCTGTGTGGGCTCTAACAATCCTTCAGATTACATAGGAGATGGCTAACCTCCACCCGCACATAGGTGAGTTCCTCAGAGTATCCACAATACTCAGGACTCATTAAGGCACTAAAGCCAACCTCAACTCATTCATGTTTCTGCATGGGCTCTAGCAGTCTTGCCTACTCAGACCACATAAGAGGTGATATGCCTCTACCCATACATAGGTGAGTCCCTCATGGCATGCACCTGTCATGCATCCCACACACAAAGTGCTTTGGGCTCATTAAGGCGTACATCCATCCTCTACTCCAACAGGTTAAGTGCACTAACACAGGAATGGTCTCAAACAATTTATATTAAAGTGCACCAAAATAAATCCATTCATATTTCATTCTTTGAACCATGAACTATATTTGATGGTAGACTAAGCTTTGAACCACTAATATAGTTTAATGGTAGATACAAATATAAATAGATTATCTAGGCAAGAGACCCATTCCGACAAGTAAGAGAATATTTCTGCAACAAATGCAATGAGACCCTTGGGCAACATATGCACTTAGTCCTTTATGTAACAAATGCAAGCAATCATGAATCAATCTACTTGTGTTTTATTCTTTGAACCATGAATGACAAAGTTAGGTAGACAAGTCTTTGAACCATAAATGTCATTACAATGGTAGATATAAACACAAAAGACCATTTCCAAATGCAAATGACCATAATGCAAATGCAAATTGCCATACCTCAAATGGACATAAGTCCCATTCTGGAGGATGTCTGCATGACCAATTCTCTTTTCAGACCTTTTGTCATAGGATCAACAACATTCTCTGATGATCGAACATCGATCACTGCAATGACCCTTCGACTTATCAGATCTGATAGATAGCTGTGCTTCAGACGAAGAGTCCTCTTTCTTCCATTGAAGAGCTTGTTTTCAGCAACAGTGTTGGCCGCTTGATTATCACAAAAGATAGTAATTGCCGACAGACGTAATTTCTTCAACGGAAGATCTAGCAAAAGATCTTTGAGCCACTCAGCCTCATCTCCAGCACTTTCCAAAGCAAAAAACTCTGACTCCGTAGAAGACTTAGCTATTATGGTCTGCTTCTTGGATTTTCATGAAATCGCAGCACCTCCCAAGGTGAAAACAAAGCCTCCAGTCGATCTAGACTCGTCTGGCTCTGAACACCAACTAGCATCTGAGAAACCTTCTACAACTGATGGATAACCAGAGAAGAACAAACAATAGTTGAGAGTACCCTTCAAGTACCTCATCAGTCTCTGGATTGCATTCCAGTGTTCCTTACCTGGATTGCTCGTAAACCTACTAAGCATCCCCAATGCAAATGCGATATCTGGCCTGGTGCAACGCATTGCATACATCAGACTACCAATTACCTTTGAGTACTCCAATTGCTTTACAGTTCTTCCAGTATTGCTATGGAGTTTCTGGTTGTAGTCATTTGGAACAGATAACTCAGTCAGATCAAACTATCCATATGCTTCAGCATGCCCTCGATGTAATGAGATTGAGACAAACCAATCCCAGACTCTGTCCTCAGAACTCTGATCCCCAAGATAGTATTGGCAGCTCCAAGATCTTTCATACTAAAATGTGATAAAAGAAAATCTTTCACAGAAGTCACAATCTGTATATCTGTCCCAATGATCAGCATGTCATCCACATAGAGACAGATGATTGCTGCCTTATCCCCATTAACCTTGTTGTATAGACATTTATCAGAGTTACTGACACCAAATCCATCACTCCTGAGGACTTTGTCAAACTTCTCGTGCCATAGCTTTGGAGCTTGTTTTAAACCGTAGAGAGATCTTATCAACTTGCACACTTTGTTTTGTTGACCTTCAACACAGAATCCCTCTGGTTGTTGCATGTACAGTTCTTCAGTCAGATCACCATTTAGGAATGCCGTTTTCACATCCATCTGATGCACAATCATTCCTTCTATTGCTGCTAAAGCAATAAGAACATGAACTGTTGTAATCCGACAAACTGGTGCATAAGTATCAAAGAAGTCTATACCTTCTTTCTGAATGAAGCCTTTAGCCACCAACCTGGCTTTATACTTCTCTATGGAACCGTCTGCACGCAACTTCTTCTTAAAGACCCACTTGCAACTAATGGGCTTAGCACCTTCAGGAAGATCTACTAGCTCCCAAGTATTATTCTGGATCAGTGAGTCCATCTCATCATTAACAGCTTCTTTCCATAGTAGAGCATCTCTAGAACTCATCGCTTCTTTGAATGTCTGTGGATCTACTTCAACACTGTATGTCATAAAGTCATCCCCAAAAGACTTAGCTTTCTTGATACGCTTTGAACGAGCCTCATGAGATTCAGGAATGATGGAATCATCATTCACTTCAACTTCCTTAGACATGGTTGAATCTCCATTAATAACCTCCTGAAAAGCTGGTAGGGAGACAACCTCTGGTTCAATAGACTCTTCTGCATGAGAGTTTTCTGGCAGATCACTAAGTGTAACATTCTTGTCTTTGATGAACTTATCTTCAAAGAACTCAGCATCTCTGGCCTCAATGATTGAGTTAGTGCCAAGATCCAGAAACCTTCGAGCATCACTGTCTTCAGTGAACCCCAAAAATACGCACATATTAGCCCTTGGTCCAATCTTTGGTCTCCTGATATCTGGTATTCTAACATATGAAAGACACCCCCACACTTTAAGAATATCCAAACTAGGTGGATAACCATACCAAAGTTCATGTGGCGTGATCTTTGTCTTTGAATATGGAACCCTGTTCAGAATAAAATTGGCAGTCAAGAGAGCTTCTCCCCAATAACATGAAGGAAGTCCAGCAGTGATGAGCATCGAATTCACCATCTTAGTGAGCGTGCGATTCTTCCTTTCAGCAATTTCATTTGATTGAGGTGAGTAAGGGGCAGTGGTTTCTGCCACAATACCATACTCCTTGAAATACGCATTTGCTTCATTAGACCGGTATTCACCACCTCTGTCATTTCTGAGCTTCTTTACAGGCAACCCTGACTCGGAATTCCACAAACTTCCCAAAAGCTTCATCTTTTGACTTCAACAAGTACACATGACAGAATCGAGTGTGATCATCGATGAAGGTGACAAAATACTTCATACATCCTCTTGTAGTGAAGCTTCTGAAATCACACGTATCAGAGTGAATCAAATCGAGACACTCTATATTCCTTGTAACTTTAGAAAAGGGCTTTCTGACAATTTTGGCTTGTGCACACACTTCACACTTTCCAGGTTTATCACCCCCACATTTGGGTAATAATCCCAAGCTCTTCATGTCTTGCAACTTTCTATAGTTAACATGACCAAGTTTAGTGTGCCACAACTCAGAAGAATAATCAAAACTAGTGATTTCATTAACAACAGAAGATACAGTGCTCATTTTGTACATTCCATCAGTGTGGTAAGCATTTCCAAAATACACATTATTATAAGAAAGAACAGCCTTACCACCTTGGAAATCAAGACGCATACCAGCATCACATAGAAGACTGCCAGACACTAAATTATTAGCTATGGATGGAACATGCTTGACATTCTTTAGAGTAAGAGTCTTCCCAGACGTGAGTGTCAACACAATAGTCCCATAACCGAGCACATCAGTAGTAGAACGATCCGTCATAGCCACTTTATCCTTTGAAGCATTATAAGAAGAAACTAGTGACTTGTTGGTGCACATGTGACAAGTAGCACCAGTGTCTATCCACCAATCAGTAGAATCTAAAGTACCCTCCACATGAGAGATTACTGCCACAAAATCTAAAATCTCTTCATTTCCAGTTACAACATTAATCGACTCCTTCAGTTCTTTGTTCTTTGGTGGTGCCCTACAATCCTTAGCGAAGTGGCCATACTTTCTACAATTGAAACATTGACCTTTTTTCTTAAAATTATTTTTCTGCACATTAAGGTTCTTTTTGTTCAACTTCTTCTTGGAATTGTACTTCTTATTTTTCACATCATATCTTCCCTTGTTATTTTCTGATTTTGCTTCTATCATATTGGCAGTAGCCTTTTGCTTCTCAAGCAATTCAATGTGAGAACGAGTTCGGGCTTCATCTTCAATACGAATGAACCGCTTCAAATCATCATGAGAAACTTGTTTCTTTCTTCTACGCATCTCTGTAGAGAAAGATAACCAGGAAGGAATGAGCTTGTTCACAATAGCTCCAGCAATGAAAGCATTGTTGAGCTTTATCGCTTTCTGTTCAAGCTTCAATACCAATTTTCAAGTTCTTTCACTTGGGGCAAAACTTCTTTTCCATCTTCAAATTTCATATCTAGAAACTTGTCGATAAGATGAATCTTTGACAAATTCTCTTCATCTTTATATTGCTGCTCCAGATTATCCCAAACTGCTTTAGCTGTTTTGTTTTGACCATAAACATCTGCAAGATGGTCTGACAAACAGTTGAGCAAATAACTTCTACAGAAATCATCATCATGATCCCAATCCGCCTCTTCCTTAGAGTTCTCTTCCTCAAAATCGGGTTTCTCCTCTTGAACAGTGTAATAGATTTTCAGAAGTTGCATTCCAAAAATCACTTTTCGACGCCAAGCGTTAAAATCAGAATCGTCAAAGTTCTCAAGCTTTAGACCATCAATACCCATAGCTCTTGCAGTATCCATCTTATACGAATAGCGTCTTAAGATTGTTGGTGCAAATAGGGAAATTATAAAATGAAAACTGCAATATTATGATCTGAGAAAAAGATAGAAATACCAAACAAAGAATAGATAATCCTCACTATCTGTAGAGTTGTTGTACGTCCTCGAATGCTTTGCTTAAGACGTTATTCGGCCCTATTCCAGTGCAAGGATCTGACGACCGAACCGTCTCCAGGAACAGCAACTAAGTGTTGGTGTGCACCTACCAAACACTTTGAAAGCAAAGCTTTGAGTCTCTCTAGTTAAGCAAATTGCGGTCTACAAAAACACTTTGAGGCTTCTTGTGAAGATCTTAATCTCATACCAAAATATGGGACACACCCTTGGTTGGCTTTCCTTTCACACACCACAATAATGGTGTAGAACCTTTTCCTTCTCTCTCTTTTCTCTTATTTTTATTAGAAGCTAGCCAAGAGTCTCTTCATTCGTATGGAATCACCCTTAATGAGAGAATTAAAGGCATTCAACTAAAAGGAGAAAACCAAAGAGCCACCATAAATGGAATACAAAGAGGCATCAAGAAAGGCCCACTCTTTTGTCCTTTTGTGCATGACTTTTGGAGACCAATGAATATGAAAAGCCACCTTAAAGCCTTAGCCCAATTATGGAATATTTGAAACTTAGATTTTTTATTTTTTATAATAAAATCCAACAAGAAACAGTTCTTTCAACATAAAAATGGAGGTAAAATTTGTTTTATGTTCCTTTTTACAACACAAATCAAATTTTAGTACAGAAACAGAGCCTAAGCAGAAAATTTTCTAATTGGATATTGGTGATTTTGGTTAGCAAAACGTGATTCGGCCAAAACAAAAAGGATGGAAAAATTCGAGTTTAATACAGTATTGGTTAAAAAAAAACATAGTAAAAACAGAAACACAAACAAATGCGTTTAAACTTGCGCCATTTACAAAATATAGTGGGGGTAAATTTGGAAAGTTGGCCAAAAATGTGTTTATTAAATTTAAAATGTTTTCTTAAAAAAAGGAATTTCTTTTTCAGATAAAATATTTTAAATGTAGTATTAAACGGCAAACCAATAAAAAATGTTTTTTTTTTAAAAAAAAACACCATTTAAAATGGTGTTTTGGTGACAGAAAGCTTGACAATACACGCTCATATGCTACCAACATCAAAGGTCCGGGCATCTTCAAACCCATCCATCCACATTCCTCATCTCTACCTGACCCTTGGATATTTGCTTATGCGTTTATTAATGGAATGATAGTAGTGTAGGGCAGACGGCTGGGCATGATCAGGGAAAGTCTTCTTTTCGAATTGATCGTGGACACGGAAAAACAATCCAGATTTTTTCTCTTTTGGTTCAGTCCTTCTGACCCAGGGTATGCCCTGGGGTGTTTATTCGATACTATGTAATGCCAGGGACTCCTTGTCCCAATGTATTCTTCATTATATCAATGAAAATTTGTCATTGTCAAAAAAAAAAAAAAAAAGAGCATTCACAAATGCAAAATTAGTTGCTTCAACTTTTTCAATCCAGACCTACCACTCGAGCCTCCATGACAAAAAGTTTTTTCCAATTCAAACCATGCCCCAGGCCCCAACACCAAAGTCCCCATAGTAGTAAAGGCAGTCATCAGTTCCTCGAAGCTAACCAGTTCATGGCGTCAATGCACAATTAGTTTCTTCAACTTTTTCAATCCCACAATTAGTTTCTTCAACTTTTTCAACTTTTGCAATGGAAAGGTTTGGAACGATCCGTGGGAGAAAGAGGAAAGGGGACAAAGCCTTTTTAAAGGCTTGCCAAGTTTTATCAGAAGAAAAGTCATAATATTTGAGTGAAGGGCTGGATTTAGGCTTTGAAACAGACTTCGATCAAAGAGAGAATGTGAGTCCATATATGCAATAGGATATGCAAGTGAAGGTCCACTGATTATTTTACCCTTGGTACAACATCATAAGATCTGATGTTATTGCAGAGCCAAGCATATTTAAACCATCCATCAACATTCCCCATCTCCACTTGATCCTTTGACTAGCCATACATACCCATCTCCACCTGATCCTTGGATATTTAGCCATACATTTTGAAATGAAATGACACCTGATATTGCTGACAACATTCCTCTGGATTAGAATTTCCACATCAGATATGGTGGTGCATTGGTCCAATACGAAGGAGGCGAAGGTCCATGTAACTTCAAATTCCACCAACAACAAATGCACTATTAGTTTCTTCAACTTTTTCGGTCCAGACCGAGCACTGAAGTCCCCACGACCAAAACATTTTGCCAATTCACACCGAGTAGGTGATATGCAATGAGCATATACATGGATTTCTATCTCTCTTTTCTGGATGAATAGGAGAGACTTGAAGTTAGGGGTGGCAAAATTGGCCGAACCGAACCGGAACCGAGCAGAAACCGAACCGAAAATTCAGTTTTGGTTTGGTTTAACCAAACTGATTCCAATTTCGGTTCGGTTCAGTTTGGGGATCAAACTGAACCGAAACCGAATATTTCCAATTATTATGAGTAAGGGGTGGCATAATTGGCAGAACCGAACCGAAACCGAACCGAAAATTCGGTTTGGTAAAAGCAAACCGATTCAAATTTCGGTTCGGTTCGGTTTGGGGGTCGAACCGAACCATTGCCACCCCTACTTCAAATGATGATACTAGGGGAAAGTTGGGAGGGGGATAGCCTTTTTAAAAGATTGATGGATAGGCTTGTCAAGTTGTCAAATTAAAAGGAAAGTAATAATAATCGAGCGTGGACTGGATTTAGAGTTTTAGGGGCGTTTGGATACACGGATTTTAGAATCCAGGTTTTAGCTTGAAAACAGTGTACAAGAGGGTTCATGATCAAGCTGATGTGTGCTGTCCTGATAGCATTTCTTGGATTTTAAGTAAGAAATCCAAGTTTTAGAAATCTCCCCCGCGTCCTGCGATTTCTAAAACCTAAAAAAATGAGATGATCTGCTGCTGCTCTCTCGCTGACGGAAAGAAGGGCAAAAAGCCAGAAAACGACGGCCGGTCCGCTTCTTCTCTTGTCTCTCATCTACAATTTTGAAAAAATCCCAAATTCTAAAATCCGTGTATCCTTTGACGGATCCCCAATTCAACGTTTTCTGATAACTTTCAAGGGTAAGGAAAAACGTTAAAGGAGATGAATTTATCCTCAAGTAGTGAACCAATCTCACAAAAACGTCAAAAGGGGGGGGGGGGGAGGAATCAAGGTAACGAAATATTATTAGAAAAGAGAAAGAGGGGACAAGATGTCTGACAAGCGAAAACAATAAAAAATCCTTTGGCCAGCCACTGGCGGCCCCATGAAACAACCAAAAATTACAACTCCTCCACAAACGGGTATACAATTCTTGGCTCAGTTAGCAAGACCCCAGCCTCAGCCAAAGCATCTGCATTAGACTTTGATACAGAATTTGAAACAGACTTCTACCAAAGACATAATGAATGCCCATATATGCAATGGGCTATTGTAAGTGTCCACTTATTATTTTACCCTTGGTACAACATCACCCATCCCTCCACAGTCCCCATCTCCACCTCACCGTTGGATATTTGCCCATGCATTTAGAAAAGAAATGATACTTCATATCATCGATAACATCCCCGTGGATTAGAATGTTTGCATCAGATATGGTGGTGCACTGGTCCAATACGAAGGAGAGGAAGGTCCATGTAACTTCAAACTCAACCAACAACAAATGCGCTGTTAGATTCTTCAACTTTTTCGATCCAAACCGACCGCTCGAGTCTCCACGACCAAAACATTTTTCCAATTCACACCAAGCCCTAGGCCCCAACACCAAGGTCCTCACATTGGGAAAGGCAGTCATCAGTTCCTCAAAGCTAACCGATTCATGAACAATGGGGCCAAAATGTATGGGTGCCGCCTCAAGCACCAACTTGTCAACTGTTCTACACTCCGGAAACAGCTTTATGAGGCCATGAAGATAACAGCACTCAATACTGAGAAACTTTAAATGGAGAAACCTTTCCACTTCCACAATGCCACCTGGTTTCCCAATTGAAAGAACAAAAGTAGAATGTTGAGGTGCTCTGAGAAAGAATGCCTTTGGCTTAATACATTTCAGCTTCAGCTCGAGCAAGTTAGGAGCTTGTATAGACAAAGATTTTGTAACACTGGATATTGTCCATTGACAGGTTTTAAGTTTCAAGAAACGAATCTTCGGCTCTCTAAGTCCGTCAGCCCCTATCAAATTAAGAACTTGCAGAGAAGGGAAGCAATCATTCAACTTGTTAAGGTCTTCATCATCTAATATTCTGAAATCAAGGGTCAAACTTGTGAGCATCGGCATTGGCTTCAGCGAATCCACTGATAGCCAAGCATTCTTCACCTCCAAACTGAGAAGACTGTCACCTGCAGAAGCCAGACATAAAGCTTAAGTTGAACATCTTTCAGTAACAAAGGAAGATTGGTATTATCCTTAAAAGGAATATGAATTGCCAAGCAATCAAAAGTATAGGTGAGGCCATCTTTTCCATGATCCAAACTGTTCGTTTATTGGGCCTTCCCACTATGGATGATACGACACCCCCGGAAAAAAAATCTCTCTTGACGATCCCTATGCTCCAATATATGTCCAGCAAATGGGCAGTTTACATTTACAAAACAATAGTCCAACAAAAAGAAAGTTTGTATTATTGAAGGGGAATACCTTTGGGGCCATCTGTATTCCATAATGTGGCCCAGCATCAAATGGTTTAGACCATTGAGAAATTCCAATCAATACTTTTGACCGAGCCCGCTTATTCTTTGAAATAATGTGCCTGATCAGCATAGAATTCCTCTTTTTCTTTATAGCACTTTGTGATCAATTGTGAATATAAGTACCAAAGATGTAAAGAAGTACATACTGGCTAATGGTTGCATCACAAGGCACCTTCCAACTGGGATACGGGCTCAAACCCAAAAAATGAAAGTATAAAATGATGAAAGAGTAAAATAGTTTCAATTCAAAATATGTTTGGACATATAAATTCATGTAGATAAAACTACTCATACTTGAACTAGCCTTCAAATCCAATGGAAGTCAAGGAATTGATTATGACTAAATTTGGATTATGGTGCATATCATAGTTACCAGAAACTTCCTACTTGGATGGGAAGCTCGCTTCTCCGGAAACTCGTTTTGGAAGCCAAGTTCTTCTCGCTTCCCAAATTTAGGGGATGCGTGCTTCCCAAATGCTTCTAGCGTGTTTCCTTTTAATTAAGTGTATGCTTCCTATTTAGGTGATTATTTCTTCTTAAAAGAATATTTTCTCCTTTTGATAATGTTAAATGAGCCTATTTAAAAAATGAGTGCATTTAAACTTGAAAACCATCTTAAGTTTCAAATAAAAATTATGTGCATCTTTTTCGAGACACTTAAATATTAAATGTACATGATTTTTTTTTTTAATGGTATTAAATCTACATGAATAAAACATGTGAAATTGTAAATTTCTAAAACTTGTGAATGTAATTAGTTACAAAGTCTTCTTGTCAACTTGTGATCCCTACCTATATTAACCATTCCTCCCTAACCTACTATAATCCTAGTTTATGTACTTCGTTTTCACTTCCAATTAGACTAATTACATGCTACATGTTGACTTTCATTCTTTCAATGACTCTTCCCACACATTTTCTCTGTACTTTCTTTACAGCTTTTCGCTTCCGCATTTTCTCTTTTCTAAACCCCTCGCTTCTCGTACTCGCTTCCCACTATGGCAACTGTCACCCCCTTAAAATGTTGACACACACATTGGCTTGTGGTAGCACCTTGCACCCTTGCCAATGTGCACTTTGAACATCTAGGTGGGAACAAGGCCATGGGACCAAGGCTTTGTCATGGCCTAGAGCATAGGTGTGTTCTTGTGAGTGAGAAAGCTTCCTTGTAATGGCTTTTGCCTAAAGAATTTAAGAAAGAGGATGGCAATGGAGTTGCCCGTAGAGTAGGCATTGTTTAGCCGAAGTAGTTACCGGATTCACCATCCGCCCTCCGACCCGCAATCCGAGTTCGCACGATCCAAAACGTGGTTCGCTAGCGACCCGGATCGTAAAAAATGACAACCCGCGGCGACCTGCAGGAGAGAGAGAAAGATGCATATAGACTGAGGGAAAGATGGAGAGAGCTATAAATTTTATATATTTTGGGTTGGATTGGAACTGGAGCTTTCTTTTGAAAAAAATATGTAAGGCATACATAAGGTTTTTTTATTTTGTTTATTAAATGGATGTAGTATGGACTATATGGAAGGATATTCATATATTCCAACGGGAACTTTCTTTTTGAAAAAATATGTATGACATAAATGAGGTTTCTATATTTTGTGTATTAAATGTATGTAGTGTGTACTATGGAATGATATTCTTGTAAAAATATATGAAATTATATATATATATATATATATATGTGTGTGTGTGTGTGTGTGTGTGTATGTGTGTGTGTGTGTGTGCGTGTGTGTGTGCGTGTCCGTGAGTGTGTGTGTGTAGAGAGAGAGAGAGTGTGTGTGTGTGTCCGAATTAGCGCTCCAAACTGACCGTGACTCCGAATAGTGAACCAACATAGAATACCCTCATCGTACCCCGTACCTGTTCTCGTACCACGTATCGGAACGAACTGCGTTCCAGGTAACATTGAGTCGAACCACGTTAAAATGTCTCTTCTGTTGTGCTGTTGTGTGTTCTTGTTTTGTTGTGTGATTTTTGTGTGTGCAAACTTTGTTGGCTTGACTAGCTTTGTGCTATGCCATCACGGACAGCCCCCTTGTGAAAGAAATTTTGATTTTGAGTGAGTTGCACCGTGACATTTTGGTATCAGAGCAGAAAGTTTGAAGGAAATGGCGGGCAGATCTGCTATGGAGCAATTGAAGGAGAGGGTTCAAAAGTTGGAGGAATTGGTGCACTTGCTGGATGGAGACTCGAACATGGTGTTGTTGCAACAAGTTTCTACACTTATTATGGAAATGGAGACTCTCAAGAAGGCTTTTGAGGGCTGTAGCATCGACGTTGTTCATGACTGCAGTGCTTTGTTAGCCACTTGTGGCAACGCCTACAAGTGCAAGAAGAAGAGATTGCCTTGTTGAAACAAGCAATGTTGGGCCATGTTCGTGGGAGTAAAAGCGGCAGCCAAAGAGCCAAAGTTCCAGAACCAAAACCTTTTTCTGGAGTTCGTTCTGCCAAAGACTTGGAGAATTTTCAATAGGACATGAACCACTATTTCAAGGCGGTTCGCTGTTACGTGCCTAATTGGCCGTAACGGAATAAACAAAGAGAAAATAGAAAGAGAAGGGAAGGGAGGTTGATTCGAGGCAACCGGACCTCCTAGTGGTTCAAATCAAGAGGAACCATGACTCCTTCAAAGTTTCCTTTGCTGTAGAATTATTATTTTTATTTTTTTGCTGTAGGATTCTTTTTTTTTTCATTCCATTGAAATTCAAACTTAAATACAAGCATAAAAGTAGTTTTACATCACTACCCCAAAAACCCACTAACCCACTTACATAAGATATAGGAAATAACTAACATCCACAACCTTAAACCCATAACAACATAATTAATAACCACAATCTAACTAACCCCACTAACATGCACATTGTTGAATTTATTAATCCAAATTAAGTTTCAAACATTAAATCTGGGCTGAGGCTTTAAGGTGGCTTTTCATATTCCTTGGTACTCCAAGAGTCATTCACAAAAGGACAAAAGAGTTAGCCTTTCTTGGTGACTCTTCGTATTCCATTAATGGTGGCTCTTTGGTTTTCTCATTTTAGTTGAATGCCTTTAGTGCTCTCATTAAAGGTGATTCCAAAATAATGAAGAGACTCTTAGCTAGCTTCTAAATAGAGAGAAAAAGTACAGATTTTCTAATGTGAAGAAAGAGAGAAAGGAGAAAGGTTCTCTGCCATTGTTGTGGTCTAAGAAAGGAAAAGCCAACCAAGGGTGTGTCCCATATTTTAGTGTGAGATTAAGGTCCACACAAAAAGCCTCAAAGTGCTGTGTAGAGCCCGATTTGCTTAACTAGAGAGATTCGAAGCTTTGCCTTTAAAGTGTTTGGTGGGTGCACACCAATACTTAGTTGTTGTTCCTGGAGACGGTTCGGTCGTCAGATCCTTACACCGGAATAAGGCCGAATAACGTCTTAAGCTAAGCGTTCGAAGACGCACAGCGTCAGCAGCTCTACATATATTGAGAATCATCTATATTCGGTTTGGTCTTTTCCATCTTTCTTGAAGTTCATATATTTGCAGTTTTCATTTTATAATTTCCCCTATTTGCACAAACAATCTTAAGACGTTATTCGTAGAAGATAGATACTGCAAGTGCTATGGGTTGATGGTCTAAAACTTGAGAACTTTGATAGTTCTGATTTTAATGCTTGGCGTCGAAAAGTGATTTTTGGAATGCAACTTCTGAAAATATATTACACTGTTCAAGAGGAGAAATCCGATTTTGAAGAGGAGAATACCAAGGAAGAGGCTGATTGGGATAGAGATAATGACTTCTGTAGAAGTTATTTGCTCAACTGTGTGTCGGACCATCTTGCAGATGTTTATAATCAAAACAGAACAGCTAAGGCAGTTTGTGATAATCTGGAGCAGCAATATAAAGATGAAGAGAATTTGTCAAAGACTCATCTTATCGACAAGTTTCTAAATATGAAATTTGACGACGGAAAAGAAGTTTTGTCCCAAGTTAAAGAACTTGAAAAATTGGTATTGAAGCTTGAACAGAAAGCGATAAAGCTCAACAATGTTTTCATTGCTGGAGCTATTGTAAACAAGATCCCTCCTTCCTGGTTATCTTTCTCTACGGAGATGCGTAGAAGAAAGAAACAAGTTTCACTTGATGATTTGAAGCGGTTCATTCGTATTGAAGATGAAGCCCGAACCCGTTCTCAGATTGAGTTGCTAGAGAAGCAGAAGGCTACTGCCAACATGATAGAAGCAAAGTCAGAAAGAAACAAGTTTCACTTGATGATTTGAAGCGGTTCATTCGTATTGAAGATGAAGCCCGAACCCGTTCTCAGATTGAGTTGCTTGAGAAGCAGAAGGCTACTTCCAACATGATAGAAGCAAAGTCAGAAAATAACAAGGGAAGATATGATGTGAAAAAGAAGAAGTACAATCCCAAGAAGAAGTAGAATAAGAAGAATCTTAATGTGCAGAAAAAGGATTTTAAGAAGATATGATTTTCTCCAAGCCCTCCGCAAATCGTCGATGATCTTCCATCACTTTCAAAACCAATGCCTTGATCTCCTGCAGATCTTCACATATGGACTCCCAAAACTCCGAAGGCGCAGTCATGGCGCAAGATCAACGGCTCTGATACCAATTTGTTGCGTGCCTAATTGGCCGTAACAAAATTAAACAAAAAGGAAATAGACAAGAGGGGGGGGGGGAATGGTTGATTCGAGGCAACCAGACCTCCTAATGGCTCGATTCGAGAGGAGCCATGACCCTCCAAAACAAAGTTGCCTTTGCTGTTTTAAAATTCATCTTCTTCCTTCCGTGATTCGCCGGTGCTCCTCCATCATTTTAAAAAGCTTCACTTTGATTTGCAGGAAATCATCGCGTAGGGATTCCAAAAGCTCTGATGGCGCAAGATCTACCGCTCTGATACCAATTTGTTACGTGCCTAATCGGCCGTAACACAAGCAAATAAACGGAAAATAGAAAAAGAGGGGGAGAGAGGTTGATTCTCACATCACCCATCCACTTCCCACTCACAATACACACCATCAAGGCATCCACAACTAACACCCACTACCCTAAACACATACACCATAACTAACACCCATAAGTCTAAAAACACATTCCCACAACTAGATAATAATTAGATTATAACTACCCATATGCGCCATAATTATATGCACATAACATTCGCACACCGGATGTGGACAAGGTGGAGTTGACAAGTATGTATCTTATGGTGGAGCACAAGATGGGAGGACTAGAGTCGTCCTCTAATCATAACATGGGACGAGTTGGTGAAGGATCGATATTTTTTCAAGAGAAGAAAATAGAAGTGAAGAAAACTCACAATTAGCAGAAACGATTCCCAAAACCTCTGACCGCCTCCAGTAGGTTTGCATAAAGAAACTCGTGATCGAAAGCGATCTCAACCGTCCAGATATCTTCGGCAACCATTCGGAGACAAAATCGACGGACGTGATGAAAAGATCGTCGCGCTAAAATCTCTGTCATCATTCAAGTAGTTGAAGGGGCTTTCCACACCAACCGAGACTGATTCAAGGCTTCTGGACTCAAGGAGTAGGTTTTTGACGATGGATTTGAAAGGGGTTATTAGGGTTTTAGTTTCTGGTGCCCTAGATTTTTGGTAACGATCGAAGGAGCAGATCAGGTTGAGGGATCGGACCTCATAGGAGAGGGATCGGAGGGTTTTTGAAACGATTCTGCACCTACCGAGATCGGTGCAATTGCTGAGTCGACTCAGGATTTCGATCACAACGGGTGGAGGGAGATCGTCCATTTTGGAGAGAGAGAGAGAGATTTTGCAGGTCTTATTTTTCACCTTTTGGTTTCTAACAGAGTAAAGAATGCTAAAGTGCGCTTATTGCGTACAATGCTTAACTGGAACCTCCCTTCTTATCCAGTTTATGTATACAAATGAGCTACTTCGATTCTATTTAGGGGAGAATGGGGCCCACTCAGGTATCACTAATTTCAAAATGTACCGTGCGGCCCACTGGATGATCCAAACCGTTTATTTGTTAGGCCACAAAGTAAATTGATTGTGCCCTAAAAATTATATCCATGGAACGATCCAAACCATCCAATCTATAGAAGTTTCGATAGTGTGCAGTACCATTATAGATCGGAGGGTTAGGATCATCCCATGGATATGATTTTTGGGACACAACCTATTTACATTGTTACCGAACAAATGGACGGTTTGGATAATCCTATGGAGTGGGCCGAACCGTTCTTTTTTTAAAAAGGGAGATGAGATCAGTAATGCCTTGTTTTGATGTTTGGATATGCGGATTTTAGAATCCAGATTTCAGTTTGAAAACAGTTGTAAAAGAGGGTTCGTGATCAAGCTGTTGTATGCTGTCCTGTTTGGATACGCGTATTTTAGAATCCAGGTTTTAGTTTGAAAACAGTTGTAAAAGAGGGATCATGATCGTGCTGTTGTATGCTGTCCTGACAGGGTTTCTTGCTTTAGAAATCTCTCCCGCATCCTGAGATTTCTAAAACGTGGAAACATGAGATGATCTGCTACGCTCTGGTTGACGGAAAGAAGGGCGAGAAATCAGAAAACGACAGCTGGTCCGCTTTTCTAGTCTCTCATCTACAATTTTGAAGAAATCCTTGATTCTAAAATTCGTGAATGCAAACGGCCCCTTAGTTTTATAGAGTTATCAAAGGGTTATTACAGTTCCCCAAAAAATCTCGCAAGCCAATTAAAAAAGAAAAAAAAAGCCGGGACTATGCAACTATTTAAACATAGTGCTGATATCATTTCCCTAGAAAGAAATAGAAGAAAATGCTGCGTATAATTTTCTTGGGAGGTTTTACCTTTTAACCAAAGTTTTTCTTTGTTAAACAATATAGGAGCTTAAGATTTTCCAACAAATAGAGAACCCAGGTCACAAGTAGTGGTGGATATGGTTCGGTTTCAGTTTAGTTTGACCCCCAAACCGAACCAAACCAAAATTTGAATCAGTTTGGTTCTAACAAACCGAACCGAAATTTGAATCGGTTTGGTTAAACCAAACCGAAACCGAATTTTCGGTTCAGTTTTGGTTCGGTTTCGGCCAATTTCGCCACCTCTTACTCATATTCATTGGAAATCGGGGGCAACGGTTCGGTTTGACCCCCAAACCGAAACTTGAATCGGTTTAGTTCTACCGAACCAAAATTTGAATCGGTTTGGTTTTACCAAACCCAAACCGAATTTTCAGCTCGGTTTCGGTTCGGCCAATTTTGCGACCCCTAGTCACAAGGTGTGGAGTGCCACTATTAAAACAAGGAAGTTCTACCCCGTTTTCCAAACTTAATACAATCTACTTGTTTCTTTTCAGCACTATCCCCACATTTCAATAGGTTTTTAGCTAGACTACTTCATAAATAAGAGAACAAAAACAGAGAATGAAAAGGCTAGAGTTTAGGGTGGGGGTGTTATCTTCAAAATCTCCTTGCTCAAATGGAATTCAGTTTTTTTTTCAGTTTAATAAAAGCTAGAGTTTAGGAGGATGGTTTTAGTGCCAACAAATATTGGTTACATTTAGGTCATGTCTGGGTTGTGTACATCATCTAAGCCCTCCCCAGACCCCGCAATGACGGGAGCCTAGCCCTTTTTTTAGGTCATGTCTGGCAGTAGGGCTGCAACTTGAGCCAGGTTTTACCCGACCCGAAAATAACCTGGGTTGGGTTTAGGTTTCATGGGTTTCGGGTCGAGCCGGGTTGAGCATTCAAAAGCCCGCATGAATCTCGGGTCGAGCCGGGTTTGAAGGGGCCTGACCCGAGTTACATAAGTTATAGTATGTGCATTTTTTTCTATTGTTAGTTAAAAGTTAAAAGTGAAAACCCAAGCACCCACTGTTATTGTATGTGAGTGTATTTCTGATTCTATGAGTTGAGTTGATTCAAGTGTTTGATTCAGCATTGTTTGATTGTAATTACAACATTGTTTGATTAAGCATTGTTTAATTCAAGTGTAATGTGAGTGTAATTGCATCATTGTTTGATTCAAGTGTAATGGGAGTGTAATTTCTACTTCTATGAGTTGAGTTGTCTTGCCGAACAAGAATTTTCCTTAAAAAATTGCGTCAATGTGAAAAAACCCGACCCGACCCGAGATTTATCATGAGTAGGGCCGGGTTTGGGAATCATGGGTTTTCCGGAAAAAAAACCCAACCCGCCCGACCCGAGTTGCAGCCCTATCTGGCAGCCATGAAACAAAAAATTCGTAGAATCCCTGCTAACCTTATGCGGTAGGTAGGTAGAAATGGAACAATCGAATCTGCAACTACAAAGCCTCAACCATTGAGAGAGAGAGAGACGATAATATATATTGGTATGCTCTGTTTCTTTCTTTCAATGTAAAATGGGCGTAAAACACAATTAAAACCCCTTTTAAATGGAAAAATGAGAATATATTTTGGTTCACACCCATTTCTATGTGGAAAGAAACTTAGACTCAAAGTAAAATGGGCACAAAACATTTTAAACCCATTTTTAAGTTAAAAAATGGCCGCAATATTTGTTTCACGCACATTTTACTTCAGAAAAAACAGTTCTTTCGACATAAAAATGGAGGTAAAATTTGTTTTATGTTCATTTTTACAACGTAAAACAAATTTTGAGTCAGAAAGAAACAGAGCCTAAACAGAAAATTTTCTAATTGGGTATCGGTGATTCTGGTTAGCAAAATGTGATTCGGCAAAATAGGGATGGAAAAAATTCGAGTTTAATACGGTATTGGTTAAAAAAACGTAGTAAAAAGCTCAAACAAATGTGTTTAAATTTACGTCATTTACAAAATATAGTGGAGGTAAAGCTGGAAAGTTGGCCAAAAAAGCATTTATTAAATTTAAAACGTTTTCCTAAAGAAAATAGGAGTTTTTTTTTTCTAATAAAATGTTTTAAAGCTTGACCATACACACTCATTTTTTTTCGAAAGGTAGCCGCAAATAATAATAAAAGAGCCGACCGAGAGAGTCAATTACAAGGAAAAAAAATGAAAAGCCAAGAGGCACAGTACATAAAAACAATAGAGAGAGATACATAAACAAATCATGGAGAAAGCTCATCAAAGAGGGCAAGAGCATCCATCAAAGTGGACAATACACACTCATATGCTACCAACATCATAGATCCAAGCATCTTCAAACCCATCCATCCACATTCCTCATCTCTACCTGACCCTTGGATATTTACCCATACATTTATTAATGAATTCATACCTGATTTCGTCATTAACGTCGCTGTGGATTAGAATTCCAGCATCAGATATGGTGGTGCACTGTTCAAACTTGAGCATTGACAAATGCACAATTAGTTTCTTCAGCTTTTTCAATCCAGACCTACCACTCGACCCTCCACAACAACAAAAAATTTCCAATTAAAACCAAGCCCCAGGACCCAACACCAAAGTCCCCATAGTAGGAAAGGCAGTTATCAGTTACTCGAAGCTAACCAGTTCATGGCGTCAATGCACAATTAGTTCTTCAACTTTTTCAATCCCACAATTATTTTCTTTAACTTTTGCAATGGAAAGTCATAATATTTGAGTGAGGGGCAGGATTTAGGCTTTGAAACAGACTTCGATCAAAGAGTGAACGTGAGTCCATATATGCAATAGGATATGTGAGTGAAGGTCCACTGATTATTTTACCCTTGGTACAACATCATAAGATCTGATGTTCAGTGCAGAGCCAAGCATCTTTAAACCATCCGTCAACATTCCCCTTCTCTACCTGATCCTTGGATTAGACATACATCCCCATCTCCACCTGATCCTTGGATATTGAGCCATACATTTTGAAATGAAACGATACCTGATATCGCTGACAACATTCCTATGGATTAGAATTTCCGCATCAAATATGGTGGTGCTTTGCTCCAATGCAAAGGAGGCGAAGGTCCATGTAACTTCAAATTCAACCAACAACAAATGCACCATTAGTTTCTTCAACTTTTTCGATCCAGACCAACCACTCAATTCTCCACGACCAAAACATTTTTCCAATTCACACTGAGGTGATATGCAAAGAGCATATACATCGATTTCTATCTCTTTCATTTCTTGGGATGAATTGGAGAGGCTTGAAGTGATAGTTGGGGAAAGTTGGGAGGGGGCAAGCCTTTACAGAAACTTGCCGGATAGGCTTGTAAAGTTGTCAAATCAGAAGGAAACTAATAATAATTGAGCGTGGAATGGATTTAGAGTTTTGGGCTTTGAAACAGACTTCTATCAAAGACAGAATATGAGCCCATATGTGCAATGGGCTATGGTGTGGGTCCACTTATTATTTTACCCTTGGTACAACATCATAGGTTCGGTTGTTCGTCGCAAAAATAAGCATCTTTAAACCCATCCCTCCACAGTCCCCATCTCCACCTGACCGTTGGATATTTGCCCATGCATTTAGAAATGAAACGATACCTGATATCATCGATAACATCCCCGTGGATTAGAATTTTTGCATCAGATATGGTGGTGCACTGGTCCAATACGAAGGAGAGGAAGGTCCATGTAACTTCAAACTCAACCAACAAAAAATGCGCTATTAGATTCTTCAACTTTTTCAATCCAAACCGACCACTCGAGTCTCCACGACCAAAACATTTTTCCAATTCACACCAAGCCCTAGGCCCCAACACCAAAGTCCCCAGATCGGGAAAGGCAGTCATCAGTTCCTCAAAGCTAACCGGTTCGCGAACAAAGGGGCCAAACTGTATGGGTGCCGCCTCAAGCGCCAACTTCTCAACTGTTCTACACTCCGAAAACAGCTTTATGAGGCCATGGAGATAGGAGGACTCAATCCTGAGAAACTTTAAATGGAGAAATCTTTCCACTCCCATGATGTCGTTTGGTTTCTCGATTGAAAGATCAAAAGTAGAAAGTAAAGGTGCTCTAAGAAAGAGTGCCTCTGGCTTAACACATTTCAGCTTCAGCTCGAGCAAGTTAGGAGCATGTATATACAAAGATTCTGGAACATTGGATATTGTCCATTGACAGGTTTTAAGTTTCAAGAGATGAATCTTCGGCTCTCTAAGTCCCCCAACCCCTATCAAATTAAGAACTTGCAGAGAAGGGAAGCAATCATTCAACTTGTTAAGCTCTTCATCATCTAATCTTATGAAATCAAGGGTCAAACTTGTGAGCATCGGCATTGGCTTCAGTGAATCCACTGATAGCCAAGCATTCTTCACCTCCAAACTGAGAAGACCGTCACCTGCAGAAGCCAGACATAAAGCTTAAGTTGAACATCTTTCATTAACAAAAGAAGATTGGTATTATCCTTAAAAGTAATATGAATTGCCAAGCAGTCAAAAGTACAGGTGAGGCCATCTTTTCCATGATCCAAACTGTTCGTTTAATGGGCCTGCCCACTATGGATGATACGATACCACCGAAAAAAAATATTCTCTTGACCATCCCTATGCTCCAATATGTGCCCAGCAAATTGGCTGTTTACAAAACAATAGTCCCACAAAAAGAAAGTTATGTATTATTGACGGGGAATACTTTTGGGGCCACCTGTATTCCATAATGCGGCCCAGCATCAAATGGTTTAGACAATTGAGAAATTCCGATCTATACTTTTGACTGACCTGCTTATTCTTTGAAATAATGTGCCTGATCAGATAGAATTCCCGTTTTCTTTATAGCACTTTGTGATCAATTGTGAATACAAGTACCAAAGATGTATAGAAGTACATACAGGCGAACTGATATAGTTTCAATTCGTGATGGTTGCATCACAAGGCACCTTCCAACTGAGATGCAGGCTCAAGCCCAAAAAATGAAAGTATAAAATGATGAAAGAGTAAAATAGTTTCAATTCGAAATATGTTTGGGCATATAAATTCATGTAGATAAAACTACTCACACTTGTATTAGCCTTCAAATCCAATGGAAATCAAGGAATTGATTATGAGTAAATTTGGATTATGGTGCATATCATAGTTACCGGAAACTTCCTAGTTGGAGGGGAAGCTCGCTTCTCAGGAAACTCATTTTGGAAGCCAAGTTCTTCTCGCTTCCCAAATTTAGGGCAAGCGCGCTTCCCAAATGCTTCTTGCGTGTTTCCTCTTAATTAAGAGTATGCTTCCTATTTACGCGATTATTTCTTCTTAAAAGAATATTTTCTCCTTTCGATAATGTTAGGTGAGCGTATTTAAAAAAAGAGTGCATTTAAACTTGAAAACCATCTTACGTTTCAAATAAAAATTATGTGCATCTTTTTCGAGACACTTAAATATTAAATGTACATGATTTTTTTTTAATGGTATTAAATGTGCATGAATAAAACATGTGAAATTGTAAATTTCTAAAACTTGTGATTCAAATTAGTTGCAAAGTCTTCTTGTCAACTTGTAATCCCTTCCTATATATATAAGGAATGATAGATACAAGGGAGCCCTTGCATAAAGAGCCACAGAAGGGCTCTTGATTGGATCCACGTCATCAAATATAACTGATTTTACTTTTTCAACCAATTTTAAAATATAACAGAAAATGATATGGATCCAATCAAGAGCCCTTATGCGGCTCTTTATGCAAGGGCTCCCTTGTATCTAGCATTGCTCATATATATATATATGAGGAAAGTGTTTCTAGTCGGCCGACTAGAGATCATTCTCTAGTCCGCCGACCAAAAACACATGAGTCCCACCTTATTTGGGTGATGCAAAGCATTCATTTGATGGGCCCTGACATAGAGACGATGTCCACAAGAAATTAGCTCCATAGGATCATCCCAACCCTATGATTTGTGGAGCTTAAAATGGACGGCTATAAATCGCCACAAATATGTCCATTTTTTAACTCCACAAATCGAAGGGTTAAGAAGATCCTATGAAGCTGAATTTTTGTGGACATCCTATCTATGACGAGGCCTATCAAATGAATGCTTTAGATCACCACAAAATATGTGGGACCCATGTGTTTTTGGTTGGTGGACTAGAGAATGATCTCTAGTCAGCCGACTAGAAACACTTTCCTCTCTCTCTCTCTCTCTCTCTCTCTATATATATATATATATATATATATATATATATATATATATATATATATATATATACACATATGTGAGAAAACTGTTGGTCCACTTAAGCACACCATTTTTTTGGTGCGCTTAAGTTGTTATAACGCCTCCCATTCGTTTAAATGTTTGGGTCCCGCTAAAGCGCACCAATGGGAAGCGTTATAACAACTTAAGCGCACCACTATATATATATATATATATATATATATATATATATATATATATATATATATATATATATGAGGAAAGGGTTCCTGCTAACTTTAGCAAGTAAGCTTACTTGCTAACGTTAGAGTAAAACAGGGTGGGCCCACATTGTTGGGGGGATCCAAAGCATTCATTTGGAAGGCCCTTTCATGGATAGGGTGTCCACAAAAAATCAGCTCCATTGGGTCATCTTAGGGTGTCCATTTGTGGGGTGAAAAAATGGGCAGATTAGTGGACAAACAATATCTGTCCATTTTCACCCCCACAAATGGAAATCCTATGACGATCCAATGAAGCTGATTATTTGTACACCCCCCCCCCCCCCCCCCCCCCCCCCCCCATCCATGATGGGGCCTTCCAAATGAATGCTTAGGATCAGCCCAAGAATGTGGCCCACCCTTGTTTTATCCCCAAAGATTACAAATTAAGATAAAAAAAAACCCAAAGCAACCAGGACATGTACTGGATTTTCATGGGTTCCTTGTCTACAGACGGTTGAGAACGCCATCCGCTATGGTTAGTGAAATTTCCTCCCGATGGACACCGGTGCGAGCTAATTCATCCGCCATCGAATTAGCCAAACGGCGTTTATGTTCCAACTTAGGCCGTAAGACCCGACTACCCGAGCAATATCCCGTATCTCGTTGATCGTGGAGGAGAGCAGCCAAGGACCAGGGTTGTGCCCCAAGGCCCAAGCAATGGCATTAGATGAGTCACCTTTGATTATGAGGGGACCGAGGTTGTTGTCTGTGAACCACTTTAATCTGAAAAGAAGTGCTTGCGCCTCAGCCTCGTTTGCATCACCTACGCCTGTAGGGCCCAAGTAATCCATTCCTCCCTAACCTACTATAATCCTAGTTTATGTACTCACTTCCCACTCTGGCAACTATGGCGCATATAGGTATGTAAGTATGTATTTTTTTTATTTTTTTTTATTGAAGAATGTATGTAAGTATGTATGCATATGTTTGTTAGCTAAACTGGCTTGAACGCATAAACCTAATGGTCAGGGCGCAAATCAAATTTCAACTGAGGTACGGGATCAAGCCCAAAACATGGAAAGCATAAAATTATGTATGTATTGCCTTTTCGCGTTTTGATATGTTATTTACTCTCTTCTTTCCTCTTTTCGCGTTGTTCTTGTTGTTTTGCCTTTTCTTATATTATATTGCCTTGAATGAATTTTTAGGTCTTTTGGGTGCGGAGTCATAATAAATTGCGTATAATTTCAAAAAAAAAAAAGAAGTATGTATGTATATGTTTGTTAGGTAAACTGGCTTGAACCCATAAACCTAATGGTTGTAATGCAAATCAACTTTCAAGTGAGATACGGGATCAAGCCCAAAACATGAAACACATAAAATTATGAAAGAGTAAAATAGTTCCAATGCAAAGATGCATATGTTCATGGGCATATATACTTAAAATTTTAAAAAAGGGGAAAAAAAAAAAACAGATGTATGGGCATATATGTGCATACATGTAATATTATAGGGCCCTGTCTGTTTTGCATTTTGAGAATCATTTATGAGTCCAGAACTGATTATTGGACTTAACATTAGGTTTAATTTTGAGTACAATAATCAGTTTTAGACTCACAATCGGTTGTCAACACCCAAAACAAACAAGGCCTTATTAGCCTTCAAATCCAATGGAAGTCAAGGAATTGATTATGGGTACATTTTGATCATGGTTTGTATCTCATTTGATATCATGGTTTATCTTTGTATTGCCCGCTACCTAAGACAAATATTTGCATCATCCAGATATAGTTTGGTTGATGTAGCAAAAAAAACCCAATAAAATTCAACAGTCGAAATCTGAAATTTCTTATAGCCTGTTTGTTTTGGATTTTGAGAACTGATTGCGAGTCCAAAACTGATTATTGGACTCAACTCTAAGATTAATTTTGAGTCATTCTTTTTTAAATGATGTTTGATTTTGAGTCAAAAATTTGACCCAAACTTAAACATCATTTAAAAAAGAATGACTCAAAATTAAATGTAAATGCGAGTCCAAAACAGATTATTGGACTCAACTCTAAGATTTATTTTGAGTCATACTTTTTAAATGATGTTTAATTTTGAGTCAAAATTTGACCCAAAATCAAACATCATTTAAAACAGAATGACTCAAAATTAAACGTAAATTTGAGTCCAATAATCAGTTTTGGACTCACAAATGGTTCTCAAGATCCAACCCTATTAGATTATAACCACCGATTATGAGTCCAAAACATATTATTGGACTCAAAATTACATTTAATCGGTTTGCATAATCATAAACAAACATAGAATTTTGATGATTGTACCACTTAAATCAAATAATACTCAATCATATATATATATATATATATATATATGGGAAAGGTGTGCGTACTCGGTCGAGTAGATAAGCTTATCTACTCGGTCGGGTTAAAAACAGTGGGGGCCCACATTTTTGGGGTGATCCAAACCATTCATTTGAAAGGCCCTTACCTAGATAAGGTGTCCACAAAAAATCAGCCCCATAGGATCATCCTAACCCATCCAACAGAGGAGGGAAAAATGGGCAGATTTGTGGACAAGCTGTGTTTGTCCATTTTTCCCCATTTTTCCCTCCACTGTTGCATGGGTTAGGATGATCCTATGGGGCTGATTTTTTGTGGACACCCTATCTAGGTAAGGGCCTTTCAAATGAATGGTTTGGATCACCCCAAAAATATGGGCCCCCACTGTTTTTAACCCGACCGAGTAGATAAGCTTATCTACTCGACCGAGTACGCACACCTTTCCCTATATATATATATATATATATATATATATATATATATGAGGAAAGTGTTGGTGAGCTTAAGCTCACCAAACTTATGGTGCGCTTAAGCCCCCAATCACATGGGGGCCCACTTTGCTAGGATGATCCAAAGCATTCATTTGAAAGGCCCTTACATAGATGGGGTGTGTACCAAAAATCAGCTCCATAGGATCATCCTTAGTCCTAACACATCCATTTGTGGTGGTCAGAATGGACAGACATTGTTTGTCCAGAAATCTACCCATTTTTGCCCTCCACAAATGAGGGGTTAGGATGATCCTATCGAGCTGATTTTTGGTACACATGCTATCTATGATAGAGCCTTGCAAATGAATGGTTTGGATCACCACAGAAAATGTGGGCCCCCATGTGATTGGGAGCTTAAGCGCACCATAAGTTTGGTGAGCTTAACTTATGGTGCGCTTAAGCTCACCAACACTTTCCTCTCTCTCTCTCTCTCTCTCTATCTATATATATATATATATATATATATATATATATATATATATATATATATATATATATGAGAGAACGGTTCCTACACATATGTGTAGAGACTTCTCTACACACTAGCTTAAAATACAGTGGGGGCCCACATTGTTTGGGTGATCCAAGCCATCCATGTTAAAGGCCCTCACATAGATAGGGTGTCTAACAAAAATTAGATCCATAGGATCATCCCAACCCTACGATTTGTAGATGTAAAATGGATGTCTTTAAACCTTCACAAATTAGTCCATTTTTTGCCTCCACAGTTCGAATGGTTAGGATGATCCTATGGATCTGATTTTTTATGGACACCCTATCTATGTGAGGGCCTTAAAAATGAATGGTTTAGATCACCTAAATAATGTGGCCCCCACTGTATTTTAAGCTAGTGTGTAGATAACTTATCTACACATATGTGTAGGAACCGTTTTCTCATATATATATATATATATATATATATATATATATATATACATTTTGTTTCTACACACAACTGTAGATAAATTATCTACACATTAGCTTAAAATACAGCGGAGGGCATATTGTTTGGGTGATCCAAATCATTCATTCGATTGGCCCTCACATAGATAGGGTGTCCACAAAAAATTAGCTCTCTAGGATCATCCCAACCCTACGGTTTGTGGAGGTAAAATGGACGTGTATAAACCTTCACAAATCTACTCCCTACCTTAAAATTGTGAAATAAAATAGAATCGAAGAAAACTCACAATTATCAGAAATGATTCCCAAAACCTCCGACCGCCTCCAGCAGGATTGTATCCACAAATCAGAGATCGAAAGCGATCTCAACCGTCCAGATATCTTAGGAAGCCATTCTGAGACGAAATCGACGGACGTGAAGTTAAGATCATCGGGATCTTCATCTTCGTCTTCATAGAAAACATCAAGGAAGGGATCCTCAAGGGAAATAGAGACTGATTCAAGGATTGTGGAATGAAGGATTAGGTTTTTTGCTAGGGTTTTGAATGGGGTTATTAGGGTTTTAGTTTCTGGTGCCCTAGATTTTAGGTATCGGTCTATGGAGCATATAAGGTTGAGGGATCGGACCTCGTAGGAGAGGGATTGTAGGGTTTTGGAAACGATTCTGCAGCGAGCGAGATCTGTGGAATCGTTGAGTCGGCTCAGGATTTCGATCACTACGGGTTGAGGAAGATCGTCCATGGAAGGGTTTCAGAGAGAGAGAGAGAGAGAGAGAGAGAGAGAGAGATCTTACTTTTCACCTTAACGCTTTTTGACGTCAATTCAGGTGAAAGGGGAGCGAATCATCCTGCATAGGGTGCGAATTTATCATCTCCCTTTTGTTTTTCTAAAGCGTAGAGAAGCAGCTAAAGTGCGCTTATTGCGTACAGTGGTTAGAGGGAAGCTCTCTTGTCAGCCCGTTAATATATATAGTGTTTACAAATTAGCTACTCCGATTCTATTGGTGGAGGATATTGGAGCCAGCACACACGAAATGTGGGGCCTAGCATATCAGATGGACGGTCAAGATCAATTAATCCAACGTATGTCCCTTCAGGGTGGGACCTACTAGTGCACAGACAAATTCATCCAATGGGCCACACCCATGATAGATGAACCATGCTTTAACAAGAAGATATCCATCAATTGCACGGTTGCGATCATCCTAATTTTTAGCAATGGATCATATTTTCACCTTGTAACACGCCACATCCGGGCCTACCAAACCCATCTTGTTAAAAATGGGACAGTAAGTCCTCTTTGAAAGCCAGTGAAGACATTAGAGGAATGCTAAACTGAAGGGCGCCGTGGCAAAATTTTCTTTTATCCATCTTTGGCTCATCATATCAAGGGTCCCAATCAGTTCACAAGTAATTGGATGGTAGAAGTGGTAGGACGTGTATAGAAATTTCAAAGTTTTCCAAAACCAGCTAGTGCCAGCTTGGGGTGCAACTCGGGTCGGGTTGGATCGGGTTGAGGCCAACCCTGACCCCTAACCCAACCCAAGATAGAATTCCCTCAACCCTAACCCAACCCAGCCCGAGCATCGGGTTTAGGATGGTCAACCCTAAACCAACCCATCTACAGGTTGAGTTGGGTCAGTTCGGGTTCTCCTTGAGCCAAACAAAAAAATACAATAACCCAAAGAAAATCAAGATAAAATTAGAGGACGGAAGTTGGGCTCAAGTCACGTCGAGTCTGGCCAGGTTACTAAGGCCTCAACCCTAACCCAGCCCGAAATTAAATCGGGTTGGACACGTCGGGTTCAGGTTGAGACCGACCCAAGTTGCACCCACTACATGCTAGTGTCAGTATTTTTCTGAAACACCCATTACAATAGTGCAACGTGTACCTATTAGGGGCATGTTTGTCATAGTCATAAAATGGTCCTTAATGTGTTTTTGGGCAAGTGGTGTGTAGGGCCGGCAATTTCACCCGTTAAAACGGGGATCCACCCCGCCCCGAACGGGGGTGGGGATTCCCCGAGTTGGAGCGGGAACGGTGTGGGGCGGGGATGGAGATGGACCCGCCCTATTTTAATATGCAAGCCATTATCAATATCCTCTTATTTTAGCATTGTTTTGGTGTTTTTTAAGTTAACTGTAAATATTTTTTTTATGCTAGTAATATTGGCACTACCATATTTTGATAAGTGCACAAACACGTCTTGTCTTTTTTTTTTTTTTTTGGGTGTAAAAAAGCTTTTTTGAGGTAGGGCTGGCAATTTCACCCGGAAAAGCGGGGATCCGCCTCGCCCCTCCCCGCTTGGGGAGGGGATTCCCCGATTTGAGTCGGGAAGGGGATTTAAAAAATTCCCCAATGCGGGGAAGGGGATGGAGTTGGCCCCGCCCCGCCCCGCATTAATGCCATTTTTTTCTTGTATTTTTTTAAGTGTTTTTTTTTTTCTGGGAAAACTACTATAAACCCCTTGGATCAAAACATATCTATAAGATTCCCCCAAAATTTTCATAATTTCTATTAGTACAGTTTTGTCCCTCAAATAGCTTTTTATGTTTTCTTTTACCCATAATCCATTGCGCATTGTCCCTCATTATATTAGTATATTACCCTTAGAAATCCCTAAAATCTCTCCATCGAACGATTACTGTAAGGCAACATTAAATTCTTTGAAAATCTCCCTCCCCCAAATAAAGGTAACATCTCTCTAATGAGTGATGAGATTTTATATGGTGTGCGCTCGTATAGTCCATTATTTTTCAAAAAGCAATGTATGGGCTACACCATAGGATGATCCAAACCGTCCATTTGATAGGATACAATTTAAAAGTACTTTACATGCCACACCATAGATCATCCAAACTGTCCATTTGATGGGCCACAACGTAAATAGATTGCGGCCCAAAAATCATTTCCATAGGATGATTACAACCCTCCGATCTATAGAAGGTACCATAATATGCAATTCCTCTATAGATCAGAGGGTTGGGATTATCCTATGGAAATGATTTTTGGGCCACAACCTATTTACGTTGTGGCCATCAAATGGACAGTTTGGATTATCCTAGAATGTGCTCATCAAGTGGAAGGTTTGGATCATCCTATGCCTATGGTAGTATGGTGTGCTCATCAAATGGACGGTTTGGATCTTCCTATGGTGTGGCACGTACAGTACTTTTTGGCAAGTGGGATTGGGAATTAGGGATCTGCTAGGGACTATTGATCAATTAAATGAATCTGAGAGCAACCACCTTTGTCCCCATGTTAATAAAATGAATAAGACAAAATCTTAGCCTATGTGGGTTGTGTGGCTACTCTCACATGCAACAGCCAAGCCGCAACATGCCTGAAGTGATTGTCCCTAGCAAATCTTTAGTTTTAAACCTAACATTTAACAAAGTAAAATGATTGTCCTCGAATGATGCAGGGCGGGAAAGGGGATGGGGATTAGATATTCCCCGTGGAGGAGGGGAGGGGGATTCCCCACCATCCCCGCAGTGGGGAGGGGAAGGGGAGGGGGAAAATTCCCCGCAGAGGGGAAGTAGTAGGGGACCCCAACATATCAGATGGACGGTCAAGATCAATTAATCCAACGTATTTCGCTTCAGGGTGGGACCTACTAGTGCACAGACAAATTCATCCAATGGGCCACACCCATGATAGATGAACCATGCTTTAACAAGAAGATATCTATCAATTGCACGGTTGCGATCATCCTAATTTTTAGCAATGGATCATATTTTTACCTTATAACATGCTCCATCCGGGCCTACCAAACCCATCTTGTTAAAAATGGGACAGTAAGTCCTCTTTGAAAGCCAGTGAAGACATTAGAGGAATGCTAAACTGAAGGGTGCCGTGGCAAAATTTTCTTTTATCCATCTTTGGCTCATCATATCAATGGTCCCAATCAGTTCACAAGTAATTGGATGGTAGAAATGGTAGGACGTGTATAGAAATTTCAAAGTTTTCCAAAACCAGCTAGTGCCAGCTTGGGGTGCAACTCGGGTCGGGTTGGATCGGGTTGAGGCCAACCCTAACCCCTAACCCAACCCAAGATAGAATTCCCTCAACCCTAACCCAACCCAGCCCGAGCATCGGGTTCAGGATGATCAACCCTAAACCAACCTATCTACAGGTTGAGTTGGATCAGTTCGGGTTCTCCTTGAGCCAAACAAAAAAATACAATAATCCAAAGAAAATCAAGATAAAATTAGAGGACTGAAGTTGGGCTTAAGTCACGTCGAGTTTGGCCGGGTTACTAAGGCCTCAACCCTAACCCAGCCCGAAATTAAATCGGGTTGGACACGTCAGGTTCAGGTTGAGACCGACCCAAGTTGCACCCACTACACGCTGGTGTCAGTATTTTTCTGAAACACCCATTACAATAGTGCAACGTGTACCTATTAGGGGCATGTTTGTCATAGTCATAAAATGGTCCTTAATGTGTTTTTGGGCAAGTGGTGTGTAGGGCTGGCAATTTCACCCGTTAAAACGGGGATCGGGCGGGGATGGAGATGGACCCGCCCCATTTTAATATGCAAGCCATTATCAATATCCTCTTATTTTAGCATTGTTTTGGTGTTTTTTAAGTTAACAGTAAATATTTTTTTTATGCTAGTAATATTGGCACTACCATATTTTGATAAGTGCACAAACACGTCTCGTCTTTTTTTTTTTTTTTTGGGGTGTAAAAAAGCTTTTTTGAGAATTTGAGGTGAGGATGTTTGTGTGGAGCGGGGATGGGGTGGGGATGGGGATTAGGTATCCCCCGCGGGGCAGGGACGGGGATTCCCCGCCATCCCTGAAGCGGGGAAGGGGAATGCAACATCCGGCCCCGCCCCTCCCCGTTGCCAGCCCTAGTGGTGTGTGTCTTCGTAGTAGCCCTGTTTTTGTCTTTAAAAAATCTACCTCTAACGATAAAAGAGAGGGAAACCAACGGCTTATCTTCAACTGCTTATCTTCAACTGAATCTCTCTCTCTCTCTCTCTCTCTCTCTCTCTCTCAAACATCATCTTACCAATGTCTTTTCCTTCCATGAAATTCCCCTCCCAAACAGAAAATTCAGATTTCCAGGAAAGAGAAATCGGAAGCCAAGGCCTCAAAAAACAGATTCTCAGACAAGGGAATTCATGGCAAACCCCATTCCATGGAGACCAACTCCATGGTTTGAATCTCTCACCACTTACTCTTGCTTGAATTTCAAGAATTTTCTCGAAAAGGAAAATATTTCTAAAGTTTCTTACTGTTTTTACACATGAAAAAAAAGAAGATTACTTCAACTAACCCTATTCAATTTTTATATAAAAGGGTATTCAATTTAGAATGTTATTCCTCTAAATTATCCATAATCATATCATTTTCCTTGCAATCCAAACAGGGTTTAAGTTTTTCTCCTTTTGAGTTTTGAACCATCCTATAAAATCTCCTTTTCTAATTGTAGAAATTTTCATTTCTTCAGTTCATTACAGTGGTTATGTTGAAGGTGGACCCAGTTTGGATTCCAGTCGTGATCGAGAAATCCCTTTTGTATTCAAGTTAGGGCAAGGTGAGTCATAATTCTTGAATTTTTGTTGTTTTTTAAAATTTATTCGAATTAATTTCCGTAAATTAACTCAAAATGATGAAATCCCATGATTCTAATTGTAGTGGAACTTTGTTATTTTATATAGTGCTGGCTTGATTTGAACATGAAGCACATTTTCCTAATTTTAGGCTAAATTTAAATTTTGCAGTAATGGGTTTTCTAGCATCTCTATTATGGTAGGGTTTGTTTGTTAATCTTGTTGCAAGGGATGCAATCCTTGTACAACTTACACATGTGGTTGAGATTGCGGCGGATGACCAATTTAGGTAGTCTTAGAGTAACACTAAACTAGCCCTCTTAATATTCAGTTACAATTGCATGTGCTATTCTCGTGTTTAGTAGAAAAACTCAACTCAACTCAACTAAGCCTTCCTCCCAAACTAGTTGGGGTCGGCTAATGAATCCTTTAAAAAAGTTTCATGAAGAAGGTGAAAGAATCTACCCGGCTCAAATTGACTAAGTCTAATCAGTAGAGCAATTGGTTTCATCTACATGGATCATTTTCTTCCATTCTCTCTTATCCAAGATCATGTTCTCTGTTATGTTCCTAGCCATCAAGTCTTTCCTCACTGTTTAGTAGAAAAACACGAAATAAAAATTATTTTGATCTAAGGAAATGTTAGTTATTTTTTAGTTTCAGTTAATTTTGTAGAAACAAAATTCCTCTACGAGTTTAGAATTGGCAGTAGCACTAGTTGAAAAGATGTTTATTGTTTACAGGTAGGCATATAGTAACTAATACTTAATTGATTGGCTCGTTTGGCTATTCCAAGTAGTATATGTGTAATCCCAAATGGGGCTCTTCTCCATGGGGATAGCAAGGTGGCATTATCCTATGTTCACGTCGACCTTTGTTCTTGGATAAAATATTACCAGAACAAAATTGATTGATGAACTGTGTAGGAGATAATTTCAAGATAAAATTATTCAAGCAGGATCGGCCATCCCAGGAATACTTATCCAAGGATTACTATACCCATGGAAAACAGCCCCAAAAGAAAGTTGGGCAGTTCGGAGAACTTGGATTTACCTCCGTTATTTTTTTCCTCTTCTAATTGCCTGATTTTGGACAAGTATCAATTTAAGGGAGCTGATACCTGAACTCTCTTGTTCTGATAGAGATACCTTCCAATTTATTTTAAACTTTTTCAATTTCCATTGTCTGTTACAAGTCCCTATATGTTGTAAAATGCAATGGAAGATGTTTAAAATAAGGAAATGGATGTGTTTATAAAATGAGGAAGATGTTTAAACTAAGTATCAGTTCCCCAATTTTATTCGTTATAAAAAATAAGATTTCCCACTGCATAACTCCTGCCAACTTTCACCTTCTCCAGCTAATGAAACCGCTGCCTCGTTATCCTCACACAAGATATGATTGCTTTCATTATTTGAAAGATTGTGAATACATTTTTCCTTTTTATTTTGTAAGTATCCAAAACATGCAGGTTTTGTTTCAGTAATTTTTTTCCTTTGGAGTTTGGGAAATAATGACTGGAAAATTATAATTACTTGCTTGTTTAGCTGAATAAGCAGTGAAAATTGTGCTCTTTTTTTAATCGAATAGCTAGTGAAGAATGGGCAGAAAATGAAATTCTTGTTTATTTGCATTTTAAGTTGTATACTAAAATGCATGTTCTAAAGTGCAGTAAAATACACTGAATGAGAAAGCCAGTTATGAATGTTTGTACTTCTCTTAAAGATTTTCTTCAATTTGATTAAAAACTTTTACTGGTGCCTGCATCAATTGATAACCTAGTGAACATTGGATTTCACTATTTCAGGTGAAGTTATCAAAGGATGGGAGGATGGAATTGCTACCATGAGGAAGGGAGAGAAAGCAATCTTTACCATTCCTCCAAATTTGGCTTATGGGGAGGCTGGTTGTCCTCCTCTCATTCCTCCTAATTCAACACTTGTCTTTGATGTGGAGTTGTTATCCTGGAACACTATAAGGGATCTAAGTGGCGATGGCGGAATATTGAAGAAGATAATTACAGAGGGTGAGGGGTGGGCATGTCCCAAAGAGGCCGATGAAGTTATGGGTAATTTTACTATTTATTTTCGAGTTTTCTCTTACTATACTAGTGAAACTTGCTAGGGAAAAAGATTGGACAGGATTGGGGAAACTGATCAATAACCATAAGAAACACATTCCATGTGGCATCTAGGATTTTTTCATGTGGGGCTTCTGTAAATTCATCTACTGGTTTATATCTTTGAGGGTATCAATAGTTCTTCTCTGTAACTGTGTAGTTAAGTACGAAGCAAGGTTGGAGGATGGGACAATTGTATCCAAGTCAGATGTGGGTGTGGAGTTTCATGTTAGCGATGGTAAGTCAACTTTTCACTTATCTCCTTAAGGGTTTTCAATCGAGATCATGTATTCATGTTAATGCTAGTGATTATGACTAATATACAACATTTGCAATAACTTGCTGTCTTTTTATTCTTTACTGCGCAGGTTTTTTAATTCCTGCCTTCAGCAGTGCTGTAAAAACAATGAGGAAGGGTGAGAAGGCAGAATTATTGGTGAAATTTTCATGTAAGTCATTGTATCTTTTGTGTTGTGCACAAAAAAAAAATTATAAGAAAGAATCAGACTGCCTCCAACCATGTTTTCATATTTGCACTATTATGCGAAAATTTATGTTGAAACAGCAACTTGTGTTTTGGAACCTAGCCCCCTAATTCGGAAGTGGCTTTGAATTGCTTGCTTTACGTTGCATTCGTTGCTTGGTGGAAAGCCACCATAAATAATGACAAAATAAGGGTCATGGAGCCTAATGAGAAGTAGAATTCATGGGCCGAAAACACTGTGGACCTAAATGTTCATCTTCTCATAGTGCGGAATTGCAGATTTTTAGGAATTAAGGATAACTTTCATTGTTTAATGCTGTAGCCTACCAGAATGATGGTCCTCCTTGACGCATATTTGACACAACCTTGTTCAAGTTAGCCCTCATGAGTGCCCGTCATAGTTCTGATTGTTGTCATGTAGCTTGCTTTTCAATTTCAGCTTTATAGTGCATCCAATTCCCAATCATGTTACAGTTGAACATGATTTTTTCTGTTTTGAGATCTTTGATGAGTTTTAGTCATATAGTTTGTGAGATCTTTGCTCACTAGCATCATTATTTCCATAATCTCTCACAACCAAGTTTACTGTTAGATGTATAGTTTATGATGTTGGGTAACTATCATATCCCTCCGAATGCTTATATCCATGCACTTTCATGATTATATGAGATACTCATAGCCACAGAATGTGCAGATGGTGTTAGACAAAATGGAAATGAAGCTATTATAAAAGATTGCCAAGTTCCACCCAATTCAAACATAACTGTTGATATTGAGCTAGTTTCTTGGAAGAGTGTCATCGATGTCACAGGTGATAAAAAAGTAGTTAAGAAGATTGTCAGGGTCGGTGAAGGTTATGACCGCCCCAGTGAAGGATCCCAAGTGAAGGGTATGACTGCTGTCTCTTTCATTTATATATCATAAGTGGAATCTTATCTTTACCTTCTATCTATTACATGGTCATGATCATCTGATTATTAGGCAAATCTAACTTTTATTTCAATCATCCTTCAAATTTTCTCCTAAAGCATGAGGTTACTACTTACTACTATGACTATCTACTCATGTTTTTATGTTATTGTTTTCTAAATTCTTTAAGCATTGAACTGTTTTTCTGGTTTTCAGTGAGATACAATGGTAAACTCGAAGATGGAACTCTTTTTGAAATAAAAGGATCTGATGAAGAGCCTTTTGAGCTTACGTGTTGTGAAGGTATGTGCAAAATTCTTGGTTTGAAACATTAGTCACATTAGGGGTGCAACTCGGGTTGGGTTCAACCTGAAAAAATCCCGGGTCGGGTTGTGTTTGAGTCGGGTTTGGGTTCGGTTGAGGGGTCGCGTTGACCCGACCCAAACAAAACCCGACATTTAAAAAAAAATTACCATTTTTTCTGTTTTATTTTTTTAAGAACATAAAAACCTAAAGGGGAAAGATATCATCATAACCGGTTCAACCAGCATGAAAACCCGGCTCAACCCGGTTCGGGTTGAGGGTTAGGGTTCAAGTTGAGATATTACTTTTTCGGGTCGGGTCGGGTCGGGTCGGGTTAGCCTTCATTGGGTTGAGAGTTGGGTCGGGGTCGGATCAGGTTGACAGTTTAGAGTTTCGGGTCAAGTTCGGGTTGGCTTCAATCCAACCCAAGTTGCACCCCTAAGTCACATGTTCCTCTTTATGTATGATCTCATTTTTTGCCTGCAAGTGCTGCTTTGATCCATCTAAACACACCTATCTTGCCTGAGATTTGCTTCTCCCACATGGCTGCAGAAAAAATTCTTGAGGGTTTAGACTGGGCAGTCATGACCATGAAAAGAGGTGAAATAGCACTGGTGACTGTTGCCCCTGAGTATGGGTTTGGCAATGTTGAATGCCACAGGGATTTGTCAGTGGTTCCTGCAAATGCAACTCTTTTTTATGAAGTAGAGTTAATTAGCTTCATTAAGGTTATTATTCTCGCCACTGCTTAGCATTTGCTTTCATTCATAATGAATTTGGAGCAGTCATGCAGAGATTTGGCAGATCAAACCTTCATTGTGCTTTAATACTGAAGTTATGTTTCTTAATCTTTTCATCTGAAATACCAAAAGCTAACTTTGGCAACGATGCGTCAAACACTCCATCAACTGAAGGGTTTATGTAAATTCTTGGCTGAATATCTATATTAACTTTTAAATAGTTATTAGTTTAGAGAGAATATGAGTGTTTGCTCTCTCTCTCTCTCTCTCTCTCTCTCTCTCTCTCTCTCTCTCTCCCCCCCACTGAATATTTTGGAGCATTCTCATGGAGAAAGTATTCCCATGCAATAGAGACATCTCAAAAAGAATTGTTCAATTCCGTATTCTAAATAGATTATGCACTTATATATGAAGAAATACCAAATTTTCATAATCCTACATAACTTACCAAACTTTCCTATACTAAGAGAACTTTATTGCATTCAACTTCAGTGCAATTTTCGGTCCAACAATCGGTTGGGGACTCCCCAATCGGTTGTCATAATCTAAAACAAACAGGGCCTTAGAAGGTAATAAATCAACTGATTGTAGCAGCTCAATGTGTGATAGTGAGCGACAAATAACAGCTTTGGGATCCACGCATGGGGAATGGGTTTCTAGTGAAGTTGTGAGAATGAATGCTGCAAAACTCTCACTTTGTCATTTTCGTTTCTGCATTTTCATGTTTTTTAGTTAAATAGTAGAGTATGTTCTAGACTACTTTTTATGGTAATATTTAACAATGAAATGTTTCAAATCAATCTTGACTCTTGAAGGTTTGTATAATTTTTATTACTATTGCCTAGAGTTTGCTGGTCATTATCAGTCCATTGCCAACTTAATATCTAGTTTATTGGTGAACTTTCAATTTTATATTATATGCATTGATGAAGAGTCATGCACTCATGTTATACAGATGCTACAGAATCATGAGATTATAATTTTTTTTAATGCTTGCAAATAGTTATAGAATATGTAACTCTTGTTTCAAATATTTTCCAAATTACAAGTTCCAGCCAAACTAATGCATCTTTAGACTGGCAACACAGTCTGTATAAAAATCGAAGGCTATTGAAGTTCCGACAATAACTATAGTTTTGTTTGTATTTCCATTTTTGTTTTTGATATCTCTTGATTTCCCTTTTTTAATATTCATTGTTCTTCCTTTCTCCTCCGATGCGACTGAGATCTGAGTGAACTCATCACGTGCCATTGCTAAACCATGTGACAAATCTTTTTACTTGAACCTTTATTAGTTTAGACCATATGAAGGCATTGTTCTCACTGATAATGATAATACCACTAATTTTTGGCAATTTCACAAAGAATGCTTCAAATATTTTTCCTTCGTAGGAAATAAGTTAATTAGCTATTTTAGATCCAGAGCTGCTAGCGTCAGTGCTATAGTTTAGTGGAAGTCATGTCATGATTAAACTTGTGGGGTGACTTGTCCCTGTATTCCATTTTGTAACATTTATACTCAAAATCATTGAAGTAGTAACTATTATTGAATCTTCACCCTTGTTTTCCATTTAAGATAGATATGATATTTGCAGCCCTCTCTTTATTTTAAGCCAATTTTCTGTTGATAGCTTGTTGGGACTTGTCGCAGCCAATGAGATAAAATAAAGAGATGGCTCCCAATATCAAAATAAGGGAGTGTGGGTATCACCTTCCCTGCAATATACTGCACACTCGATTCGATATGTAATTCTTTTCATATGATATGATAAGATATAGGTTATGCACTTCTCATGTTTGGGTATTTCATGCATGCTTAGGATAAAGAGTTTTGGAACATGGAAACACCAGATAAAATAGAAGCTTGTCAGAAAAAGAAAGATGAAGGAAATGAACTCTTTAAGGCCCAGGAGTTTCGGCGTGCCTCCAAGAAATATGAGAAGGCAAGTTATTTATTGTCCATGGAAAAAAACCAATATGATCTTTGGAATCTAGGAAATGATTGATCAAAGATTTGAAAGAAACAGATGCTTTGAGGTTGTTTCTAATTTTATATATCCAGTTGTTTTGGATCCTGTGCAAACTAAAAGATGTTGAATAATCTCTGCAGGCTGCTAAGTATGTAGAGTATGACCATTCTTTTTCTGAAGAGGAAAAAATCCAGGCAAATACGTTGAAAATATCTTGCTATTTGAACAATGCATCCTGCAAACTCAAACTGGGGCAGTACATTGAGACTTTGAGATTGTGCACAAAGGTTTTTTCTCCTTTTACTCTTCTTCTCACTATTTGAAAATGGAAATGATATCATTATCAGCACAACCATGTTTTTATAATTGCACTAACCCATCTCGTCATTTATTATTTAAAGAGCTATCAAGGGTTAATACAGTTCCCAAAAGGCACAAACCAATTAAAAAGGAAAAGCCAAGATGTGTTTGTGCAATTATTAAAGAATGGTTGTGCTGATATCATTTCCCTTTGAAAATTGCTATAAGTACTTCATGCATCATTTATATATGAATTAAGGATTTTTTTTTCAGGTTTTAGATCTTGACCCACATAATGTAAAAGCCCTATACAGAAGGTCTCAGTCATACGTGAGAACATCTGAATTTGAAAAGGCTGAAGCTGATATTAAGAAATCGTTATCGATTGATCCAAATAACAGGTATTTGTGCTTGCTGACCTCTGCTCTTCATCTATCTTATTCTAAAATATTTCTTGCATGTTATGTTGCAAGCTTATCTATATGTGCTCGAGGTAAATCTATTTAAGACCCCTACGTAATTCTAACACATAATGATGATGTTCCTAATATTTTGAACTAACAGAGATGTAAAGCTTGAGTACAAAAAGTTGGTAGAGAAGAAAAAGGAGTATGATAAAAATCAAGCCAGGATTTTCGCCACCATGTTTTCAAGAATGGACCAGTTTGAGATCTAGAGCTAAGGCATATCCACACAGATCAACTCATAGTTATTTCTCAAGCTAGAAAGAGTTGGCTAATGGCATTCTGAATTCAGGCACTTTGCATGTACAATTTTCTTTTATTGGTGCATTTTTTGTAATTGTATTGTTCACTTATTTTATTTGAAAAATAACTAGTTCTTTCATTCTCATTGATTGGGGATTTTTATGCTTACTTGTTATTACTGTTAAAGTATAAAAGATTAAATAACGCCTTTCTTCAACAGCTTAAGCTTTTGGAGTAACTGGTAGTTTCACATGGTATTAGAGCCAAAGGTCCTGAGTTCAAACCTCCTGGATAGCAAAAATCCACATGCAATGGCCAAACCCAAAAGAGGGGCCACATGTGCCACGTGTAGTCCAAACCCAAAAGAGGGGCCACATGTGCCACGTGTAGTCCAAACCCAAAAGAGGGGCCACACGTGAGGGGAGTGTTAAAGTATAAAAGATTAAATAACGCCTTTCTCCAACAGCTTAAGCTTTTGGAGTAACTGGTAGTTTCACAATTACCATGTTAAATTCTTTTATCATCGTTATGACGGTTCAAGGAAGCAAACATTAACTTCCGAAAAGGTGAGTTGATATGCATGCATATATATGTAAAAACAGTCAAAGGATCATTAGAAGAAGAGGATAAGAGAAAGAGGGGAAAGGCATGGAAAAAGTAACTTATTAAAAATGACGTTACAATAGTTTATATACTTGAATGTATAAAATTACTAACCCACCCACCCACCCCCCCCCCCCCCCCCCCCCCCCCCCCCCCAAACCCCCAACCCCTAACATGCTAAAAGTTTCATTTGAGCATTCCCCCGCTTTATCATTAAGTCATGAAGTTGATATGTGAATATGTGATGTGCCCTTTTGTGAATACGCCAGTAAGCTGATCTTGGATGGACAAATCCAAATGAACTACTCAAATATTTTTTACTTTCTCTCAAATGAAATGGTGGTCAATCTCGACGTGCTTGGTTCTAACATGTGAAACAAGATTATGAGACATTTTTCACTTTGATTATCACGCAAAAGAGCATATGTCTGAGACTTCAAATGCACTTGTTGTTGAAGATATCATCATATCCATGCAATTTTAGCAGTAGTTGATGCCATGAATTCATATTTAGCCTTTGCACTGGATTGTGCTACAGTACTGTTCAATGATAACAAGACAACACCATTCACGAATACACAAAAAGTAGTAACAGATCAATGTATATCAGAAACACCTGCATAGTCTGCACTGATGTATGCTTATACCTGAATATCTCTCCCTTTGTGTGCTGTGATGAAGTTTATAATCAATTATGCCTCAGAACATATCAGAGGGTTCTTTTGGTTTCTTGTAAGTACTCTTCTGTAATATCGTGAAGGTGTTAGCATACTTGATTCACCACATAAGTGATACTAGATATGGAGAAAGTGAGATTGGTTAAGCACTGATTATGTCTGATATATAGCAGGATTCGTGTCCTTACACCTTATTTTCCACTCATATTTTCGCCAAATATTGTTGGAGTACTAACGTCCTTACTGTTCATGAAAAGATCAATGACATATTCTGTTTGGGTTAAATGCATCCCTTGGCTCTCAATCTCGACACCAAGTAATTTAGCTGACCCAAATCTTTCATACCAAAATCTTTTTTTAATTACAATTTCAACTGTAGAGTTTTAGCAATATCACTCCCTGTGATAATGAGATCATCAACATAGACAATAACCAACACCATACCCTTAATCATGCACGTGTAGCTTGTTTAAGACCAAATTTTCCTTCTACAAGCAACACATGATTTTTTATCACTGACTTCAAGCCCCTCAAGTTGCTCAGTGTAAATCACTTAAGCTTCCCATGTAAGATCTTATTTTTAACTTCCATTTGATTTACAAATTAACCAAATGTGAGGCCCAATGCTAAGATGAATCTATATGTGCTTGCCTTGACAACATGGCCAAACTTATCACATGTCATTGATTATACATCTTAGACACCAAGATAAGTTCTATACATGTCAATAGTGCGCCGTTTTATTTCTTCTTTAATGTAAAGACCCATAAGCTTTAATTTAAAGACCCACAAGCAACCAACTATTTCTTCTCTGTAGGTCACACAATTATCTCCCATGTATCATTCTTGTACACTACTTCCATCTCATCCAACATAGCCTCATCTCACCCATCATTAGTGAAAGCTTCAATGAGGGGATGATTCTTAAAAGAAGCTCATCTTTGGTACTATTGCATGTGGTGTTTATTCTGATAAATGGAATGCTTCTCACAGGGTGGTAACACCCCTGACTAATGGCTGCCATGAGTTGTGGGAAGGTAGGGGTGGGTGAAGATGATGTGAAAACCTCACCATTAAGCCATGTTTGGCAACCATGAATTTTTTTTTCATGATAAATTAGTTTCTCAAGTGGTGAGAGAAGGGTAGGACAGGTGAGAGGAGAGATTTGAGAGGGCACGAATGTCTAGAGCGTGAGGGGGTGGCTAAAACAAGGAAAAAATCAATCATATTTTGGGTGAAGTTTCTTGTTTCCTTGTTTTTAAGGCTTTTATTAAACTCTCCTCGCTCAGTCCCTCTCATGTCTATCCTTCTCCCACCTTTTCTCACCATTGGGTAATATTCCAAGAAAAAAATCAAGGTAGCCAAACATGCACTTACCTCTCTCAAACCACTTGAAGACACTACATCATCAGACATGGCCTTAGTCTCATGTTCTCTCCTGCAAAAGTGTGAGCCAGGAGATGGCTTTCTGCAAAATTGCCTAGCAAATCCCATATAACATACATGTTGTGCTTAGGGTCTCTACCTTAATGACATAGATAAATCAACTTATCATACAGTTAGCAATACATATGCCAGTCATAATCAAATTCAATGTCTAGTCATCATCCTTAGCTTAAAAACTATTTAAAAGCCTACAAGAGCATTTACAAACATGTTTGTCCTTTTCATCTTGTAGTTTCTTCCATTCCAAAACAATATTTTCCTTTTGTAGTTTCATCTCCTAATATTACCTAAATAACATACCAATAAATTTTCATGATATTATTTGATAAATTATCATATTATTCAAATAAATTATCTAAACAACGCTAACAATACCTACAACAATAATCTCATACTTATGTTTTATCCATTAAAATCATAGAATTGCTTCCACCACATTTTTGTTCCCCATTAATGTCGTATCCCCATTGCACTCAAGGGTTGCAACTCGGGTTGGGTTCAACCCGAAAAAAAGGTCGGGTCGAGTTGAGTTCGGGTTCAGGTTGACTTTTCCTAACCCGGGTTGGGATCAGGTCGGATTCGGGTTGGGGTTTGGCAAACCGACATTTTTTATAATTTTTTATTTATTTTTTAAGCTTAAAACTCGGGTTGTAGTCGGGTTAGGTCGGGTTGGGAAAATGGGTTTCTCGGGTCGGGTTGGGTTGGGTTGGGTTGGCCTCAACCCGACCCAACCCGACCCGAGTTGCACCCCTTCATTGCAGCAACTTATGAACCATGTCAGGATGAGCCTACAGTTATTCGGCTTCTTTCTTATATAAGTGCTTCAGATGGGTTTTGAATAAGATTCTTCGCGATCTAAATCATTTATTTGTTGGGTAAAAAAGTAACGAGGCACTTTTAAGGCAGTGCAGACTGCTGATCTTTGTCACATAAAAGCTCCCTTGAGAACACGGGTTTCCAGAATGCATACTTTCTTGAAATGACCTATTAGTAAGGTAAGCCCTTTCTCAGTTGACTTGTCCTGTGGAAATCTCTATGGGTCGGAGGGTTGAGATAATCTTGAGGAAATGATTTATGGGGCACAGCCTATTTATGTTGTGGCCCGAAAAATGAACGGTTGGATCATCCTAGGAAGTGGGCTCCAGTGTAGATATATAGCTTGTGCTCTGGAATTCTTCTCCATAGACAGGTGTGGAGCTACATGTAGCATAAAGGGGGTAGTTGCCCTTGTTGAGTTGGACCAAAATCCTTAATAGGCTCAACTCAATTGGGCTCCACCTTATGTATAACCTGCCCCCTGCCCCCCTTATGTATAAATCCCGGCTCCGCCACTGTCCATAGATGATCCTAACCATACAATCTGTGGAGATTTGTAGGTGAGGTTTTGTAAAGTGAGAAATCATATGGTGGCCGACCGAGTGCGTAAAAGGGCAGAGAGAGAGAGGGGGGTTTTCTCTCTCCGACCTTTATATGTAAAGGTCGGCCACCATATAAAATACCAAGTAAAGTATGGATAAAATCAAAAGTTGGAACCCATAAAAAAAAAATCAAAAGTTTGGAAAATAAAGGATGCCACAAGAGTGATATTTCATCATCCTTCCTAACTTATGATGAGAAATGATGTCATTGGACTCTCTCTCTCTCTCTCTCTCTCTCACCAACTCCCCTCATCCAACTTCCTGTGGGTCCCACCCACTGGTGTGAAACCTTTGACCCCCACCACCAACCCTTGCAATTATCACACCCACAAAAAGAAGAAAAAGAAGAAGAAGAAAAAAAACATACCTATGATCTAAACCGTTCATTTTGGAAACAAGTCCACTGGATAAATGGGTAGGATTGTTTGCCACCTGATACTTTTGTCTTCCTCTCCTTTATGAGGCCTGCATTAATCCCTCCTTTTAATTACACCAACTCATTAACATTTTCTAATATAGTGGATAATGACAGAAACACCTAATGAAGTCTTACAGAGTAGTCTACAAAATACCACTTTGTCTTGGGTTCCTTTTGTTGTTTTTAGAAAAAATCACCCTGTTTGGATTGCAGGAATTTTCCTGAGAAAAGTTTGAAATGGAAATTAAAATTTCCAGAATGTTTTGCTTTTCCATTGTTTGATTGTTCATGAAGACACTGTTTCTTACTTTCTTTTGACAAAAATGGGCGTAAAACAGAATTTTACTCTGGAAAAGTGTTAAGAGGGAAGCTCCTATGTCAAAACAAGGAGAGAGAAAGAGAACTAGACAAGCGATTGAGCATTGATTTTGAAAGCCCTTTTATCTTATGGATGTGAGATTCCTGTTAGACCTGGGACTAGGACCATGTGGGTCCCTCATTATGGGCTGCAAGGTCAACGTTCTTGATTATAGATATATGTCTGACTGTGGGACCCAAAAGTTGATCGTTAGGATTGATCTCATCGGATGGTTTGTTTTTAAATGCTATATTAAGATGGGTTTCTCTCTAAAGATGAAATAATAATAATAATATGATAGAGTTGTTGCGCTCGAGCACAGAAAGAGGGTGGGGTCACATTTTGGGTATGATCCAAAGCATTCATTTGATGGGCCCTTTCATGGGTAGGGTGTCCACCAAAAATCAGCTCCATTGGATCACCTTAGGCCGTCCACAAATCTGTTCATTTTTTGCCCCACAAATGGACACCCATTGGTGATCCAATGGAGCTGATTTTTGGTAGGCCCCCCCATCTATGATAGGCCCTTCCAAATGAATGGTTAGGATCACCCCCCATTGGCCCCACCCCCATGTTTCTGTGCTTGAGCGCAGCAACCCTTTTCTCTAATAATAATAATAATAATATAATAATAATAATAAGGGATTTGCCAGTGTATCGCAGAAGGCATTTCGCGGATGGGCTAGCTCTCACATGCAACGGCCCATCCGCAAAATGCCTTCTATGATGGACGCTAGCAAGTCCCTAATAATAATAATAATAATAATAATAATAATAATAAGGGATTTGCTGGGGTCCATTGTAGAAGGCATTTCGTCTTTTGTCTTCATTCATGAGGTGGCTGGTCTGACATGCGACAAACCAGCCGTGAAATGCCTTTCGTGATGGACGCTAGCAATTCCCTAATAATAATAATAATAATAAATGAATTGGTATTGACACACCTATAGATCCTATAATATACAAATTCAGAAGGTAGTCGTGCCTACTTTTCAATGGTGATCTACACCCTCATCTCTCCAACTATAATGATAATAAGCATAAAAAGGAAAGAAACAAGGAGAAGGAAAAGCGGTGGGCACAAATTGACAACCCACCCACGACTTCCTCACAACCTTTGAATCCCCCTCAACTTTTCCACAAACTCTCAAAGTCTTTTTCCCTCACCAACCCACAAAAATACAATTCTAAATACTCTTTCTTCCCCCCACATTCATTTCTTCTCTTATTTAATAAGCAACAAAACCATTTCATCAAACACCCACCAAACTAATACAAATTTTCTTTTTCTTTTATCTCATCCATCACCTACTCTCTCTATCTTCCTCATATATCAATCACCTCCCCCAAAATACCATCCAACCTCTCTGTATCTATGGCTTTTCTCTTCATCCTTACACCCATCATCTTCATCTTCCTTGCTTTGAAGCTCTATCAACGGCTAAGATTAAGGCTACCACCGGGTCCACGGGCATGGCCTGTCGTCGGAAACCTCTACGACATAAAGCCAGTGAGATTCCGATGTTTCTACGATTGGTCCCACATTTATGGGCCGATCATGTCGGTATGGTTCGGGTCGACTCTAAACGTCATTGTGTCTAGCTCGGAATTGGCAAAGGAAGTTCTTAAGGAGAGGGATCAACAACTAGCAGATAGGCCAAGGAGTCGATCAGCTGCGAAATTTAGTAGAGATGGCCAGGACCTTATATGGGCTGACTATGGGCCTCACTATGTCAAAGTTAGGAAGGTGTGCACCCTAGAGCTCTTTTCGCCTAAGCGGCTCGAGTCTCTAAGGCCCATCAGAGAGGACGAGGTCACAGCCATGGTTGAATCCATCTTTAGAGATTGCACCGATCCAGGTATTTCTCAATATATGTATACATATTTTTGGTGTATAAGCTTTTAGATAAGATTTTATATGATGTGTGGCCGTATAAACCCGTATTTTTCAAGAAGTATGGTATGGCCCACTCCATTTCCATTGGTTGATCCTAACCAATTTGTTGGGCCACAACATAAATAGGTTGTGCCCCAAAAATCATTTCCATAGGATGATCCTAACCTTCCTATCTAAAGAGGAAATTATTTTGGGGGCACAACCTATTTACGTTGTGGCCCAGCAAATGGACAGCTTGGATCATCCTATGGAGTGGACCATACCGTACTTTTTCAAAAATGCGGGTTTATACAGCCACACATCATATAAAAATATAAAATCTCACTTTTATGCATATGGAGAGGGGAACTATGTATGGTGAACCCATTTAGGCTCTTTCTTTCCCGGGGTCACCCACTAGTAGAGTATTAGAATAGTCATAAATACACTAGAGGAGGGTGGCTTAAGAAAGACAGAGAGAAGAACCGCCTCAGATTAGGGGAAGGTTCAACTGAGGTCGATTTTTGAAGTTCGAAGGGCTATTTGGGACAACCCCAACTCAAGCATGCTTTTGTGTAATTTCTCTCTCTTTATTTATTTGTTTCGAAGGTGGGTGAGTACTTGGCTTGCACCAAAGAATTCATTCATTTTTTTTTTCAATTTTGATTCTTTAGTGGGCTATACCATATATTCCTTTAAAAAAATTGAGCTACAACCCTTCCACTTAGCAGCATCAGATCCCTAAGGCCGAAGTTTGTCCATGTTCGACAGGTGGGTCTTGCACTCAAGCTCCCTCCCTTCTGTCAATGCACCAAAGGGTCAATCCATCATTCATTTTGTACCTAGAGCAAAAGGACATTTAACTTTAGTTCTGTTTTCTTCCTAGTCTTCTTCAAGTTTGTCCTTCCTATTTGGGCTGTTTGGCATGATGATAACTTTAGAGGTAGCTATCCCATAGTTTTCCTCAAGATTGAAATCTAAACTCACAACCAACATGTGAAATCCCCATTCGCTTTTCTTTCTTTTCCTTCTATTCTACTTGACCTGTGTTTGCCCTTCTCTCTGCCCCCCCCCCCCCCCCATTCCACTCACCCCGGATATTGAAATCTCAATTCACAACATTTGAAAAGTTTCTTCCGCTTTTCTTTTCTTTCCTTCCATTCTCCTCTCGACCGAGGTTAGCCCTTTCTCTTCTCTCCCAGCCCCTTCCAATCCCTTCCCTTCTCCTCTCAGACCTAGGAACCGTCGAAACGGGAAGAGCTACCCCTCGAGGCTATTCCTGTGCCAAACACTGCTATTGGAAAACGACAATTAGATAAGTTTTCTTAATAACTATCACACCTCATCTTCGATAGTGCTTCTAAGGATAGGTCTTGTCTTTGTTCTCTTGGTCTGTTTCCTATACCTGTGATAGGGTTAATGTTTTGTATGCTGATTGTAATATCTTTCTCATTCTAATAAACCGGTGGGGGTCCCCGCCAAAACCAACTTAAAAAAAAAAAGATCACACCTCCATCTGGTCATTGCTTCAATGTCACACCACGGATGATTGCCATTTGTCATCGTACGATGGTGGCCCAATAGCAAGGGCACCTCATTGGATCCACATCACCAAACATCTTTATTTAGATCAGAACTCAAAAATACAAAATTAAAGGAATGATAAAAGCAATTGGGTGAGCATGAATCGTCGTAAAAACATGTTTATTGGGTATTTGTCAGCAAGATGTTATGTCACTATAATTTGATTTATTGGTAGTATATTAGTGGTTAAAACGTAATATATAAATAGTTAGTGTTAAAGATAAGAGGAATGATAGATACAAGGGAGCCCTTGCATAAAGAGCAGCAAAAGGACTCATGATTGGATCCAAGTCATCAAATGTAACTGATTTTTCTTTTTCAACTGTTTTTAAAATGTAACTGAAAATGATGTGGATCCAACGAAGAGCCCTTTTCCCACTCTTTATGCAAGGCTCCCTTGTGTCTATCATTGCTCAGTAAATATTTCATATAAAATATTAAAATTTGAGGAATGCTGGATTCACATGCCTTGCAAAAAAAGGGCAAAGGACACCCCCATTGCTAAACTTCCATTAAATAAAGTTTAGATCATAATTTTCTGTGCCATCTTTCATGGAAGTTGACAAATGAAGCAGCCCTTTGCTCTTCTTTTGCAAGGGTGTCTGTGAATCTAGAATTCCTCTTAAAATTTTTATTAAAGTAAAAAATACAATGAAATTGATTATATGTGATAAAATGGCATCAATTTAGGGAAACATATACATGCTCTCTTGTTCTCTTTCTTTTATGCTTTTCTTATTGGCTATTGAGAACTTGTTGGGAACTGCAGCAACCAATGAAAAAGTTTTTATATACAGATAGAGATATAGAGAGAGTAGCTTCAATATCAAAACAAGGGGTTCAAGTTATTTAAGTTGTGCTTTGTTATGAGAAAAATGTTGCATGTCTACTAAATTCGTGCATGTTATTAGGCACATGCACTTTAGTCAGTCATGACTCAGTCGGGTCGACTCAACTCAACTAAGTCGAGTCCAGTTTTTTGCTTTTTAAACTATGCAAATTGTGAAACGACCAATTACTCCAACAGCTTAAGCTGTTGGAGTTGGTGTTATTTAATTATTTGTACTTCAACACACCCTTCACGTGTGGACCTTCTTTTGAGTTGGTCATACACATGGATTTTTAATATCAAGGAGTTTCTGGGTTTTGAAAGCATGACCTGCTCTAAGGCAACCGCTCTGATACCATGTGTAACAACCAATTACTCCAAAAGCTTAAGCTGTTGGAGTTGGTGTTATTTAATCATTTATACTTCAACACTAATGACTTATTTGTTTTGTTAAATCATTGCTAAAGTTGTAAATACGATTTTAAACATCATTTTAATGTGACAGACAAGACCGGGAAGAGCATGGTGGTCAAGAACTATCTATCCGCAGTGGCATTCAACAACATAACAAGGCTTGCGTTTGGGAAGCGATTTGTGAACTCGGAAGGTGTGATGGACGAACAAGGGTTGGAATTCAAGGCGGTCGTGGCCAATGGATTGAAGCTTGGGGCATCCCTAGCCATGGCCGAACACATCCCGTGGCTCCGATGGATGTTCCCACTCGAAGAGGAGGCCTTCGCAAAGCATGGAGCTCGAAGGGATCAGCTCACCAAGGCTATCATGGATGAGCACACCCTCGCTCGCGAGAAGAGCGGAGCAAAGCAACACTTTGTGGACGCACTACTCACACTTCAGGAAAAGTATGACCTTAGCGAAGACACGATTATCGGCCTTCTATGGGTGAGTAATCCTTCTCTTTTTTTATTCTTCATTTAGGCCCTACTTCGTTTGGATCTTAAGAAATGATTTTGAGTCCAACTAAACAAAATTTGAAGTCCAATAATAAGTTCTCGGCTCAAAATAAATTCTCAAAACTCTAAAACGAGGCCTTGTTCGTTTTAGAGTCTTGAGAATTGATTTTGAGTCTAGAACTTATTATTGGACTCGAAAATTAACACAATTTCGAGTCCATTACTCAGTTTTGGATTCAAAATCAATTTTGCAATCTAAAACAAACAGGGCTGCCCTGCCCTATTTGTTTTAGATTGTGAGAATTGATTTTGAGTTCAGCCCTGTTTGTTTTAGAATGTGGGAATTGATTTTGAGTCCAAAACTGACTATTAGACTCAAAATTAAACACAATGTTAAGCCGAGTATGGAAAAGTGGGGGTGCGTCATTGTATTACATTGTGGATGTGCCCTAAATCCCTAATGACTTATTCCTCTAAGAAATATTTTTGGTGAGTTTGGGTTGTTGTAATCAGGCACTGGAATCGACATCCTGTTTCGATTCCGCCTGGTTCTGGTGTCTGGTTGGTTCAAACAATTGAACGGAATCAGTGAAGTGGAAATGATACTGGGGTAAAAATTAAAGGGGAGAAAAATAATTTGTTTCTTGTCTCAAGAGTTGGTATTCTGATTCCACCCCGGTCGGAGTGAAATTTTTATTGAAACTTTTTTAATTAAGTATTTTTCTTCTCTTTTTTTCCCATTCCGTTTCTATGTGAATCGGAAGAGGAATCAAAATAAGATGCTAAATCCAATTCTTTAAAACAAGGAAAAAATTTATTTTGGAAAATTTTTTTTTATGGAAACTGAGTTTACCAAATGTTGGAAATTTTACTTTCCATGAAAATAATTTACCAATAAAAAGTTTCCATACATCAAACAAACCCCTTCATGTTGAAAGCAGACAACTTAACATTTGCCAAATAAATGCAGGACATGATCACAGCAGGCATGGACACAACTGCAATATCAGTTGAATGGGCAATGGCAGAGCTAATCAAGAACCCTAGGGTCCAACAAAAGGCCCAAGACGAGTTGGACCGGATCATTGGGCCCAATCGGATCATGACCGAATCTGACTTCTCAAGCCTCCCCTACCTACATTCCATCACCAAAGAGGCCTTACGTTTACACCCTCCCACCCCACTAATGCTCCCTCACAAGGCCACAACCAATGTAAAAATAAGTGGCTATGACATCCCAAAGGGCTCTAACGTGCACGTAAATGTATGGGCCTTAGCCCGTGACCCAGCCCATTGGAAAGACCCGTTAGAATTCCGGCCCGAACGGTTTCTCGAAGAGGATGTGGACATCAAGGGCCATGATTTCCGGCTACTTCCATTTGGAGCGGGTCGACGGGTCTGCCCCGGGGCCCAATTAGGGATCAACTTGGTCCAATCTATGTTGGGACATCTTTTGCACCATTTTCGTTGGGCCCCACCGGAGGGGGTCAAGCCCGAGGAGATCGACATGTCGGAAAATCCTGGGTTGGTCACATTTATGCGGACCCCACTACAGGCGGTCCCAACACCTAGGTTGCCTGCTCAGCTGTACAAACGTGTGCCGTTTGAAATGTAATTTTGTTTTTTTTATCTCTTTCTTTCTCTTCTCTTCTCTTCTTGGAAAGAAAGAAATTGAAGGATTGGATTTGCTTTTCTATGACTTTGATCTTTCAATAAAGTTGAAAAAAATAGTGGGCATGTTCTTATGGATGTATATAGATGTAAAAAGACATCGAGAAAGTTAAAATGAGTGATATGAAGTTGAATGGCCAGAGTCGAGATCCAATAAGAAAAATTCAAAGCAAAGAGAGGAGTGCCAGTGTCAATATAAGGGGTCTTCCTAATCTCCGGTCGAGGATGACCTAAGTGGTGGGCGGTTTTAAGGGAATGTGTTGTTTTTTGGTTTTTCCTCTTTTGGTTTCTGATTTAGAGGCGAGTCAATTAGCCCTCTTCTTGTAATTTTGCAATTTCTATATAATATTTTGAGGTCCTCCCCGGAGCCACAATCTGTTCCGGGTTAAAAAAAAAAAAAAAAACCCTCCTTTATCTTACTTGCTGCCTTAGTTTTGATTATTCTTCTTCACAACTTTTCCACCAAACTTTCGAATTCTTCTTCCCCTCCCCCCACCCACACACACACACAACAAAACTAACTCCAACGACTCATTTAAATGTAAATCTCTACCTAAACGATGGAGATTTTATATGGTGTGTGTGATTGAAAATTTTCGAAGTGGTACAGTGAGGCCCACTTCATAGGATGATCCAAACCGTTCATTTGTTGGGCCACAATGTTAATAGCCTTTACCCAATAAATCTTCTTCATATGATGATCCCAACCAAGGGTTGTCAGTTTAGTTGTAGAGAGGGAGAGGGAGATCAACAATTTAGATGTTATTATTTGAATAATTCTTGGCCAATGATATTTTCACCGCCCTGCATTACGCATGCACCCCTCTTATATGTAGTGATTTGACATCAAAAAGCGTTAAAGCTGCCCACTTTTCACGTGATTTATGTTATAAGGGGAGCGCATGTGTAATGCAGGGGAGTGAAAATATCATCTCCCTAACTCTTTTAGGTAAATGTTATTAGTACAAATGTTTTCATATTTGCACATGTGTACCTTTTCTTTTCTTTTTTAATTGGTTTGTTGGAGCTTTTTGACGATAATGACCTTTAACAGCTCTTTAAATAATAGAAGGTAAGATGTGTTGGTGCAAATATCAAAACATGGTTGTGCTAATAACATTTCCTTTTTTTAACGGTGGATGTATTATTAAAGAAGAAAAACCAAAGGATATATACCTGCCCAAGAAGATAGTAAAGAGATACAAGCCAGTAGAAGGAAGCCTACATAGAATGAACACCGAAGCCACCTTCAATGAGGACAAAAATCAAAACCTCCAGCCTATCTCTTAGAACTCCAGCTCTAGCTAGACTATCCGCATCGCAATTTGCTAACCTTACAATGTGCCGGAAAGAAACATCACAAAACGACACCCGATCAATAACGGACTCAAATCTCCATGGGGAAGATAACCTGCCCTCCAACCAACTATTTACATTAATGAGAGAATCACCTTCCACAATTGAACTATCAAAGTCTCTACTCTCAATCTACCTAATTCCTTGAAGAACCACCCTAGCCTTATCATCATTTGCGTCCGTGGTACCAATAGGGCTTGAGAAAGCACTATTATTTGAAAATATTTCAACTATGGTAGGTAACCAGTTAGATCTATTGACAATCAGATCTTTGTCTGACTGAAAACTACTGGGGATTTTTAAAAAGTGCTCGTAAGTGAAATAATGCTGGTGTTGCAAGCACTTTGTAAGCAGGGGTGGACCCACATATAAGCGTGTGTGTGTGTGTTTTGCGTGGTTTTTTTTTTTTTTTTTTTTTGTTGGGGGGGGGGGGCACTGCTCCCCAATGACTTGCAAAATCCCTTTTATACACTACAACACAAAAGGGTTTTACCAGCTTTCCTGAGCCGGTAATAGTAAGCGGCCCCCCAAGACCAAAGCAGGCAAAGTGTAAAGTACGGAATTATTGCTATAGTTTCGACTAATTACGGATTTCGTGTACCATTTAAAACGAGAATTAAACACGGTTGAATCTTCAAAAAGGGGTGGGAAAAAGTCCCTAATACCCTTCTGACAGAGTCCTCGTATGTTGCCCTTCCTGATGGATGAGAACATCAATCATTATCATCAAAAAGCGTTAAAGTTGCCCACTTTTCACGTCAAATCACGTTATAAGGGGAGCGCATGCGTATCTTTTGGAAAATAACGGCTCACGTCTCTTTTGGCTTAGAACGCCGCGCCGCCGGATTCTTGAGCACGCCGCCGGAATATCAAGTGCGCTGGATTCAAGAAACACCCATCTTCAAATATATCAAGTACGCTGCCGGATTTTCTAGGTTCAAACATGTGTTTCAAACGTATCGAGTACGTCGCAGGAAAATCGATTACGCCGCTGGATTCTAGAGTCGCCACCAGAATATTAAGGGGTATGCCGGCGGAAATAGGGTGTAAGCGGAAATAGAGTGTACACCAGCGGAATCTCATACAAGGAGACGGTATTATTAGAAGACAGTCACCGTTCCATATTTATGTCCACGTGTCTTGGATCCGACCGTCTATGTATATTGACGACGGTCAAGATTTAAAAGAACCCAAGGAAATCTGGGTTCAAAGAAAGATTTCAAATCCAAACCAAACCGGCTGTGTATAGAGGCGCCAGCGTTCCAAAAAAAATTTCAACACGTGTCAAGCATTTATTCGTCTCTAGTTATTTCCGACGACCAAGATAGAAACGAACCCAAGGTACTGTCTGTTCAAATACACATTTACAGGAATCAAAAGAAGCCTTGTGAAGCGCGCCAATTTAATAGGCAGTAATGAAAAAGGATGTGAAGCGCGCTAATTTATTAGGCAGTAATGAAAAAGGAGATTTATGTTGATGTCAGAAGGGTATCAGGGTATTTTTCCGACCTCTTTTTGAAGAATCACTCGTGTTTAATTTTTTTTTAAAAGGCACGTGAATTCCGTAATTGCTCGAAACTATGGAACGCATTCCATACTTTTCCCTTTGCCTTTTCTTGGTAACTATTTTCTGAAAGAATCATTGGGTCTCAGTGGTCATTAAGGCCATATTAGGCAATCATGAAAAATTATTCCATGAAATATTCATTGGCCCAGCTAGGCGAGAGGGGCTGAGAAGAAGGAACATGGAGAAAATTGATTAGAGGGGAGTACGGATAGCATAAAAAATCCCTAAAACCTAGTGAAAAGAAAACACTTATTTAGAATTGGTTTTATGCTTTCCTCGTTTTCAAGAGCTTTTCGTGCTCCTCTCCCTCCCATCTTCTCAAGTCTCCCTATCTCCAGCCCATCCTCACAGTAGGTCCGTCCCACAAATATTCCATGGAATATTTTTTCCTGGTGGCCAAACATGGTCTAATTTCCTCTTTTTAGTTCGAGAAACACAGCTCATTGGGGTACTAGACTATAGTTGGTTGCAATACATACAAAATAAGGTGTCAACATTGTCATATATGGGACGTGCCCTAATTATCTCTATGGGATCATCTTGACTCTATACTAAGTTCACGTGGGGGTTTTGCCTACCTAACTAAGCGAACTTAGCAAAGCTCATTTTCCGTGGAAACATGAAGTCTATAAAGACAGAGATGCAATTGACCCTATTTAAAAAGGAGAAATGAAAGGGGAAGGCTTTGGCCTTTAGCCTTTGCCTACCTGAACACGCTAAAGATTGGTTTGCAAGACGTGCACCTCTCTCTCTCTCTCTCTCTCTCTCTCTCTCTCTCTCATTTTTCCTCCGACGGACAGAAAAACAACACAGGTCTCTATCTCTTACACTCCCTCTTTTGATCGGTGCATTACCTTGCCTGATGGGGTGTAAAAATTACAGCCTCTCAGAGGCCGCCACCTATCCTGGAGTAGGTGAACTCCAGCCTCTCACAGGCCGCCACCTGTCCTCGCACAGGTCATCTCACGTCACCACGTTTTCCCCTATAAATAGGGGTTCAAAGCTCAAACTAATGGGTAATAAGAAAAAAACCCTCTCCACCCAAAACTCCTAAAACTAGCTCTGCACTCCTGCTCATACTGACTTGAGTGTTGAAGGGCCTGGCCGGAGTAAAACCCGGGTTGGTCTTCTGACCTCGTTTGCCTTGTGCAGGACTTAGCCCTCACAGCAGGACTCAGCCACTTCGCTCCCCTTCACTCCGGCCCCTCAGGACTAAGCTCCTCTGGTCATACAGCTCAGCTCTTATGTCACTGTCGTACCTGTTACTGATTTTCGGTCTAACAGATTGGCGCCATCCGTGGGAGCCCAGAACTAAAAGCCGTTCTCAAACATCTCACAAAAAATGGCAGGGCGCAAGAATGCGCGGGTACCAGCTGCACGGACTGATCAAGCCTTGCTGCCTCGCAGGACCCGAAGTGAACGAATCGCCTCGCTGGTGGTGGCGGCCTCTGCTATAGCTGAGCAGAGCCCTGCTAGCTCAGAGCACCTGAATCCCCTGCCCACTCCGGAGCAAGTTCAAGCTCTATTTCAACAGATGACAGCTCTCGTTGGGCAGTACCAGCAACTGCTTCAGACGCCTTCACAACCTCCTCCAGAGGCTCCGCGATCTGTCCAAGAAAGGCCAGACGTCCATAAGGGAGAGTCATCGCGCCATGGTGAGGATCGAACTCACCACTCCACCTGACAAGTCCATCACAACCCAGCGAGGCATGCTCAAGCAGAACCTCACCGCCGTCAAAGGTCACGGTCCCGCTCCGCACAAAGGCCCCGAGCTCATGAAGACCGTGCTCCACCAGTGAAGTCCTGGTCTCGTCGAAGGAGTCCGGAGAGCCAGTCCGGCTCCGCGGCGAGCCGATCTATGGGAAGAATCAGGTCCGCGGAACATAGAACGGATCCGCTCCTACAGAGAATGGAAGAAATTGATCACCGGATAGAGGAATTGGCGAAGGATCAGAGTCGGCCCGCCTCCAGGGCATTCTCAAGTAGAACGCCGTTCACTGACGATGTCCTGGGTGCCCCAGCACCCAGAGAGTTCAAAATGCCCGCCGTCCCGCAGTATGACGGGACTACTGACCCCGTTGACCATTTGGAAACATTCAGAACAATGATGCTCATCCACGGCGCCTCCGACGGCTTCATTTGCAGAGCGTTTCCAACGACGCTCACTGGTGCGGCAAGAGACTGGTACTCCAGGATCAAACCGAACTCCATCAGCAATTTCGATGATTTCGGAGAGGATCTGGTCCGCCACTTCATGAGTAGCCGCAGGCCGAGGAAAACGACAGCATCCCTGATGGCTTTGCGGCAGGACGACAATGAGCCTCTGAAAGTGTTCGTCCGCCGCTTCAACAGGGAGGCACTTCAGGTGCCCAATTTAGATCCCTCAGCAGCTATGAATGCGCTCCTCGCGGGTGCCAGGTCTAATGACTTCCGTCGGGTTGTAGCGCAACAAAATCCGCACTCACTGGCAGACCTCATGGCCGGGGCAGAGGAGTATATAACGGTGTAAGAAACACTGGTAGCCCTTAATTCAAATCGGAGGATAACCTCTGAAGAGAAAAATCCCCCCAAGCAGCGCAGGGAGGATAACCTCCCAGAAGAGAGAAGTCTCCACCTCCGCAAAAAAGAGAAGGGAACTTCACACCTCTCAACACCTCCAGAAAACATATATTGGCTGCGATCAGCGAAGAAGAATTCGTGAAGTGGCCCGCTAGAATGATCTCCAAAGGAAACAGGAGAGATCCATCGAAATACTGGCGGTTCCATAAGGACCACGGTCACGACACGGATGAGTGTTGGCAGCTCAAAGAGGAAATTGAGCAGCTGATCGACCGGGGTTATTTGAAAAAGTATATCCGAACTGATGGCCGCAAGCAAGAGCGCAGGGAAAAGAGCCCCCGAGGCCGCAGCTCTCGAAGATCGCAGCCGCCCCCTGCTCGGAACAAAACTCCTCAGCCGCCCAGCACGCAACCAGAGGCGCCTCGATCTCAGCCAAGGGGTGTCATTGGTACAATCATGGGTGGACCTGCCGCTGGAGGCACGTCCTCCGCTGCCCGCAAAGCGTATGCACGACGGATCAACGCCGTGCACACGACCAGCAAGAAGACACGAACAGAGAATGAGATCTCCTTCTCAGATGCAGATTTGGACAACCTCATACTGCCTCACGACGATGCACTGGTTGTAACCATGCTCGTCGCCAACTGGGAAGTAAAGAAAATTCTCATTGACAACGGGAGTTCGGCGGATATCTTGTACTATCACGCCTTTCAGAAGATGATGATAGGAGACGACCGCCTGAAGCCGGCAAGCTCAGACCTGTTTGGCTTCTCCGGAGAGGTGGTGAAAGTAGAGGGGTAGATTGAGCTCCCAGTTCTTGTCGGGGAGCCACCCTGCCAAGCAATCGCCATGGTCAACTTCCTGGTAGTAAGGGCCACTTCTGTCTATAATGCTATCCTCGAACGGCCTGGCCAGAACCTGATCCGTGCAGTGGCTTCGACCTACCACCAAAAGATGAAGTTCATAACGCCCAGTGGCGTGGGGGAAGTTCGAGGAGATCAACCTCAATCCAGGGAGTGCTATGCGATGGCACTGAAGGGCAAAAATGCAGTGGAATCACTACCAATCGAACTATTCGATGTAAGGGACGAACTCAGCGGGACTCAACCCACTGAAGACCTCATCTCCATTCCGCTGTGCCCAGAAGACAAAGAGAAAGTTGCTCTGATCGGCTCCTCTCTCAGTAGCAACATTCAGCACCAGCTCACTGAGTTTCTCCAAGCCAATGCAGATGTCTTTGCATGGGTTCCCGCTGATATGCCCGGCATTGATCCAGAGATCAGTACGCACAGGCTTGGTGTTGATTCAACGTGTAGACCGGTTAAGCAAAAGAAGAGACATTTCGCTTTTGAAAGGCGACAGGCGATAAAAGAAGAAGTGGAGAGGCTTCTGAAGGCTGACTTCATTCGCGAGATTCGATATCCAGACTGGCTGGCAAATGTAGTCCTAGTCAAGAAGACAAACGGAAAATGGAGGACCTGCGTCGACTTCACCGATCTAAATAAGGCCTGTCCTAAGGACAGCTATCCGCTCCCAAAGATCGATCAACTTATCGACGCCACTGCGGGTCACGAATTGTTGAGCTTCATGGACGCCTTCTCCGGATACAACCAGATCAGGATGTACGAATCAGATATACCAAAGACCTCATTCGTCACAGATCAAGGGACTTATTGCTACCGTGTTATGCCCTTCGGCCTCAAAAACGTCGGAGCTACCTACCAAAGGCTGGTGAACCGACTCTTTCAGCACCAGATCGGCCGTAACATGGAAGTCTATGTGGACGATATGCTGGTCAAAAGTCGCAGTGCGCAGGATCATGTATCTGATCTCAGAGAAACATTTCAGGTCCTGAAAAAGCACAGCATGAAGCTTAACCCTACCAAGTGCACTTTCGGGGTCAGCTCAGGAAAATTTTTGGGTTTCATGGTAAGCCAACGAGGGATAGAAGCAAATCCAGAAAAGATCAAGGCTGTGATGGAGCTCACTGCTCCAAAAACTATCAGAGAAGTCCAGCGGCTCACGGGAATGATAGCCGCACTGGGGCGCTTTATCTCCAAGTCCGCGGAGAGGTGCCTGCCTTTCTTTAGTGCGGTCAAAGGACTTAAGACTGCGCCCTGGACGGAGGAATGCCAAACCACATTTGAGGAGTTGAAGAAGTACATGTCCTCCCCACCACTACTAACAAAGCCAGAGCCAGGCGAGGAGCTATTTCTGTATCTCTCCATTAGCTCCACGGCTCTGGCAGCTGTCCTCGTCCGCGAAGAGCATCGACAGCAAAAGCATATCTATTATGTTAGCAAGGTTCTTCACGACGCAGAAATAAGGTACCAGCGGGTCGAGAAATTGGCTTACGCGCTAGTAATGGCGGCCAGAAGTTAAGGCCTTACTTTCAAGCCCACACCATAAAAGTCTTGACTGATCAGCCACTCCGGCAAGTACTCCATCGACCAGATATCTCCGGGCGACTTGTGAAATGGGCCGTGGAGCTAAGCGAGTTCGATATTCAGTACGCGCCTAGGCCAGCCATCAAGGCTCAAGTACTCGCAGACTTCGTGGCTGAGTGCACCATCCCCAGCAGTTCGTCGATTCTGAAGCTGTGCAGCTCCCAGTTGCGGAGGAAGCAGCTCCTGCAGAATGTATAGCAGAGGGAACTGAAACAGAAACCATCCATCCGTCAGCCGAGCAGGGCTCCGCGACCAGCGCACTAATTGGGAAGTACATGTCGATGGGTCTTCGAACAAAAGTGGTTGTGGAGCTGGCCTCATCCTCACCGGACCTGATGACTTCACTGCGGATTATGCCTTAAGGTTTGGATTCCGCGCATCCAACAACGAGGCAGAATATGAGGCTCTCCTACCAGGGATGAGCCTTGCAATCCAAACCGGCGCCCAGGACTTAAAAGCATACTGTGACTCTCAGCTGGTTGCAAACCAGATTCAGGGGGTCTACGAAGCTCGAGACGAGCGTATGATCAAGTACGTCTCCAAGGTCCGCCAACTCGCCAGCAAGTTTGAAAGTTTCGAGGTTATCAGGGTACCCAGAACAGAAAATGCCAAGGCAGATGTACTGTCAAAACTGGCTGCCTCCGGATATACCACCCTTGGGAGCATACGCATGGAGTTCCTACCAAGATCCAGCATCGAAAGTAAAGCCGCGGAAACAATGCAGGTAGAAAATGCGCCGTGCTGGATGGACGAGATCATCAGTTATCTGCGCGACGGCAAACTCCCCGAAGATAAAAAGGAAGCCCGCAAGGTGACACAAAGAGCCGCCCGATTCTCCCTCAGCAGTGACATCTTGTACAAGAGATCCTATACTCTCCCATATCTGAAGTGCCTTAGGCCGGGCGATGCAGCATATACACTCCAGGAGACGCATGAAGGAATTTGCGGAGAACATCTGAGGGCAAAGCCCTGGCGATAAAAGTGCTGCTCAGATGACTGTATTGGCCTACCATAAGGCAGGATGCACTGAGTTTGGTTAAAAGGTGTGAGAGGTGTCAGAAATTCTCTCCCACCATCCACCAGCCCGCCGTAGCAATGGCTCCAATTATCAGTCCACTCCCCTTCGCAGCATGGGGGATGGACATCTTAGGCCCTTTCCCACCGGCCTCTGAAAAGCGCATGTTCGTGGTAGTGGCGATCGACTATTTCACTAAGTGGGTGGAGGCAGAACCTCTAGCCCAAATCACAGAGCAAAATGTGCAGAACTTCTTCTGGAAATCAGTAGTCTGCCGATTTGGGATTCCCCGTGCCTTGATAACGGACAACGGCAAACAGTTCGACTGCCGTAACTTCCGGAAGTTCTGCTCTGACCTAAAGATCGAACAGAGGTTCACTTCAGTAGCTCACCCACAGACCAATGGGCAAACGGAAGTTACTAATAGAATCCTGCTTCAGGGGATAAAGAAAAGACTGGACGACAAAACGGGCCGCTGGGCAGACGAGCTTTATCACGTTCTATGGGCATACCGCACCACTTCTCGCACGCCAACTGGTGAATCGCCATTCAACCTCTCCTTTGGAATAGAGGTTGTGATCCCGGTCAATATAGGCACTCCGTCTCCTAGAATCACCAGCTTCAACGAGCAGCTTAACAGTGACGGGCTCCGCGCCAATCTCGACCTATTAGAGGAGATCCGGGAAGAATCTTGAATCCGAGTCGCCTCCTACAAACAGAAAGTATCCAACTATCATGACTCCAAGATACGCCCCAGGGAATTTCGGACAGGAGATTTAGTCCTGAGGAGAGCAGCAGTATCTCAACCAACTAAAGTCGGGAAACTCTCCCCGACTTGGGAGGGGCCATATCGAGTAAAAGAAATCATCCGCCCCGGGAGCTACAAGCTAGAGACACTGGAGGAGCACTTGTTACTCCACGCATGGAACTCCAAAAACCTTAGAAGATATTATCAGTAGACACACCGCCCGGCTTGACAGGTGATTTTGTAAATTATGTTTATAAGAATATGAATAAATAATTCTTTTTGCAGATTCAAATTTTCCTCTTAGAACTGGAAACCCAGTTCATAAAACTTGGGTACTCACTAGAAACCCAGTTCACAAAACTTGGGTACTCACTGGAAACCCAGTTCACAAAACTTGGGTACTCACTGGAAATCCAGTTCACAAAACTTGGGTACTCACTAGAAACCCAGTTCACAAAACTTGGGTACTCTCTGGAAACCCAGTTCACAAAACTTGGGTACTCACTGGAAACCCAGTTCACAAAACTTGGGTACTCACTGGAAACCCAGTTCACAAAACTTGGGTACTCTCTGGAAACCCAGTTCACAAAACTTGGGTACTCACTGGAAACCCAGTTCACAAAACTTGGGTACTCACTGGAAACCCATTTCATAAAACTTGGGTACTCACTGGAAACCCAGTTCACAAAACTTGGGTACCCTCTGGAAACCCAGTTTATAAAACTTGGATGCTATCAATCGTCTACAACCCCAGGTTATTAAAACTAGGGGGCAAGCCGGGCAAGTCATTCAACTAAAGCTTATCAGAGACAGGAGAAACAAATATGGACAAATATAATTTCATTCATCAAAATGTAGGGCCTCGAGGGCCATTACAGGGTTGGCCTTGAAGGCCGTCAAAAAAAAGAAGGGAAGAAGAAGAAAAACAACAAAACAAATAAGAGATCCTAAGGTCTCAAAAACCACTACAGAAAGAAAGAAATACTAAGAGGCATCGGGGATGGTGGCAGTGTCAACGGCGGCATCAGCAGCAGTATTGGCGAGGGCCTCTGGCTCCTCGTCAACAATTGTCGGCCTGGAAGGTAGAGACAAATTGGCCATCACTAAGTTTGGATTGCACGCCTGGAGTTCTTGGAGGCAGTCATAATACCCAAGACTATAAGCCTCACTCGACAGGCTGAATAGTTCGGCTTCTTTCGCCTCGACGGCTCCCTTTACTGCTGTTTCCTGCCTCTCTTTGGCTCTCCTTCTCTGGGCATCCATGGCTTCGGCAGCCTTATCCAGCTTCTGCTTTTCGGAGGCCAGATCCTCCGCCAGTAGCTTCTTCTCGGCCTCTACCCGTCCGATGCTCGTCTGAAGCTCCTTGACCTCAGTGACCAGCTTTCCGTTCACCTCTTCAGATTTGGTGATGGCCTCGGAGAACTTCTTGCTCTTCTCCTTAAGATCGTTGTAGTACACACCAATCTGCAGGCAGAGACAAGTATCAGTATAGGAAGAAAGCAAAAGACGGACAGAGAGTGAACAAATTTATCACCTGATAGAGTGAAGAGAACACCGCCTCTTCGCCAATAGCCGGCGGCTCGTGGATAACTTGTTGCTTATCCTTTACAAGGAGACACTTGCTCACAATCTCAGCCGCGACTCGACTCTCGCCCAGTCCGGTGTCATCCTTCTGAACGGCCCAATTGGGCCGAAAAACATTGTCACCCGTCCTCACGGGAGGGCGGGCCCCAGCTCCAGTTCCGGTGGATGTACCACCAGACTTAGAAGAACCACCTCCTTGAGCAAAGGGGCCCACTAGCCTCACCGTGGTCTTTGCCTTCTGTGCCGGGGGTGGCACCGTGTCTCGTGAGGGGGCCGGACTCGCCAGCTCGGTCGCCTTTCTCTTTTGGCGCTCTTGGAGAGCCTGTTGAGCCCCTTCTTGCGCCCTTGGCTGGGCTCCTTGCCTTATCTTCTCCACTGTTGATTGTTTCTTCATTTCTGCAAGTAAGGAATCAGTCAGAAGCAGATAAAAGAAAAATAATAATAGCAGTTTTTAGAGTCTAGCTACATACGTGCCGGAGTCGCGGTACTTATACCAAGTCCGACCAAAATATCTTCTCCTGAAAATTTCGAACAGTGAATGGGACCTGTTCGCTCCACTTCCTCCCGCATCAGGATTAATGTCCTTTTATCGTCGCCCTCAAGAAGCGGTTTGCGGCTCAGTCCGCTGGTATTCGGAGTATCCCACACCAGAGGAACCGGCCAGGCTTCCCTGGACTCCGAGTCCTTAACGTAGAAGAACTTATTCTTCCACGAGTGTATCGACGAAGGGATACCAGTGATGATTTTCATATCAGGGCGCTGGCTGATGTAAATCCAGCCCCCTTCTTTGTGCCTCTTCAGATGAGCACAAGCACGGAATAGAGGCACGGACACGCCCCTCTCCAGCCGGCCATGAACTAGATACAAAAACCCAGTCAGTAACCTCCATGAGTTCGGAGCCACCTGGGCAGGAGCCAGTCCATAATATCGGAGCACCGCGACATAGAAGGGGTGCAAAGGAAAGTGAAACCCTGCTCTCAACGACTCTTCGTAAATGCAGATATCAGAGCTTTCGTTGCACGCCCTATCTCCCTCTATTGCCGCTCTCAGCTTGAAGGATGGGGGCACGCAGTATTTATCCCTAATGTTCTTCAGCATGGACTCGGTGAGGTGATTTTCCTCAACTAGAGCCCGCATGTTGTACTTAGGGTTGGCCTCCATCCGTGCTCTAGCAATGACCTCCACGGCCCGGCCAGGAAGGAACGTTGTGGATGCCTCAGCAACGTCGCTGCCACCACTCCCCCCTACTCAGTGGAGACTATCAGTCGGAAGTGGGGTGGCGTTCAGATCTAATATCACTTCGCCCTTGTCCCCTCCGTCGTCACTGTCTATTATATCTATTCTAGCGGCCGGACTAGCCATTACAGGCTCCTGCAGCGGCCTAAGCTCTGAGCTACTACTGGTGGAAGACTCAGAACCGGACTCGGAACTTGAACTACTATCAGACATGTAGAAAAAGGAGGGACTGAGAAGAATACCGGTGAGTGAGAACTCGCGCGAAACACCAACCACGAACTGCGAGGCCGAACTGCGAAGCCGAACTGCGAAACCGAACTCGCAAAGCAAGAGAAGAGAAGATAAAAAGTGAAAAGTGAAAAATGGGAGGTAAAAACCTCCTTTTATAACTTTTTCGAAAGCGGTGGGGCATTAAATGCAAAGCACGCATCTCGAGGGCACTCAAAGGACGCCACGTGTCCCTTATTTACGACGGACACATTCTCCCAGACAAAAAACTGATTGAGCACGCGCGTACGAATACGCGTACCTCCACCACCAAAGCACTCCGGACTGAATCTCTTCACTCCGGACTGCATCTCTTCACTCCGGATTGCATCTCTTCACTCCGGACTGAATCTCCGCCCTCCGGACTGGATATAACGCGTTTCTACAAAACGACAAAAATCAGTCCGGCCCAAGCCGGACTAGATGCAAGACGACAAAAACCAGTCCGGCCCAAGCCGGACTGGATCTAACGCGTTTCTACAAAACGACAAAAATCAGTCCGGCCCAAGCCGGACTGGATGCAAGACGACAAAAACCAGTCCGGCCCAAGCCGGACTGGATATAACGCGTTCGCTAAACGACAAAAGCCAGTCCGGCCTAGACCGGACTGTCGAACTCCGGACTCATCTCCAGCCGGACTCCGGACTAGATTTCCGGACTCATTTCCAGCCGGACTCCGGACTGGGTTTCCGGACTCATTTCCAGCCGGACTCCGGACTGGGTTTCCGGACTCACTTCCAACCGGACTCCGGACTGGATTCCCGGACTCGTTTCCAGCCGGACTCCGGACTGGATTCCCAGACTCATTTCCAGCCGGACTTCGGACTGGATTCTCGGACTCACTTCCAGCCGGACTCCGGACTGGATTCCCGGACTCATTTCCAGCCGGACTAAATCAACTCCGGACTGGCTCAACTCCGGACTGTCGATTTCTGGACTCATTTCCAGCCGGACTCCGGACTCATTTACAGCCGGACTCCGGACTAGACCTTCCGACTGAACCCTTCGATTCACTTCCATACGGTGCCCGCCCGTCCAGATAATCCATCAACCGCACTTTCCCAAGTCACTCAAGGACTTGGAAAACTGGGGGGCAACTGATGGGGTGTAAAAATTCCAGCCTCTCAGAGGCCGCCACCTGTCCTGGAGTAGGTGAACTCCAGCCTCTCACAGGCCGCCACATGTCCTCGCACAGGTCATCTCACGTCACCACGTTTTCCCCTATAAATAGGGGTTCAAAGCTCAAACCAATGGGTAATAAGAAAAAAACCCTCTCCACCCAAAACTCCTAAAACTAGCTCTGCACTCCTGCTCATACTGACTTGAGTGTCGAAGGGCCTGGCCGGAGTAAAACCCGGATTAGTCTTCTGACCTCGTTTGCCTTGTGTAGGACTTAGCCCTCACAGCAGGACTCAGCCACTTCGCTCCCCTTCACTCCGGCCCCTCAGGACTAAGCTCCTCTGGTCATACAGCTCAGCTCTTACGTCACTGTCGTACCTGTTACCGATTTTCGGTCTAACATTGCCCAAAGTTTATAGTAAGAGAAGTTTAATTTGAATAATTTGAGATTTTTTTAAGTTTAAAATAGGCACAAAACATTAAGGGGATGATTTTTGGTTGAGATTTGGTCTACACATAAATTGAGAATCTAACGCATTTGAGAATCTAAGAAATTATATGGTGGCCGACCGTGTGGAAACAATGATGGAGAGAGAGAGAGAGAGAAAAAAAAAAAAAAAAACCCCTCCCTTGATTTCTGATCCAACAGAAAGTCAAAAAATAGGACTTTTGTTGGATCAAAAATCAAGGATGGATGGGTTTTCTCTCTCCAACCTTTACATGTAAAGGTCGGCCACCATATAAAATCTCTGAGAATCTAACATTATACCCTTGCGTGGGACCCAACCCTCTATCCATTAATGAAAGCGCTTGCTATCTTTATATCCATCCAAAGATGTCAAGTGGTCTCAATCAACTTAAGGGAGACCTCTTACCCGTACGAGTCATTACACCTATACGGGCAAGAGTATTCAATTATGTACGCAAATGTGGAAAACCTAAAGTCATGCTATTTTCTTTCCAACGCCACATTTTACGATTTTTCTTTCGCGCGAAATTGGGTTACCAATGTTGGGAAAATCTTTTTTTTTTTTTTTTTTTTTTTTTTTTTTTTTTTTGTTGGGAGTATCTCACATTTCTCAGTAAAAAAAAAAAAAAAAAAGATTATTCGGGCAGTTTTAAAATTTGAAGAGCTAAAGGTGCATTTGGATTGCAGGAATCGAAGCTTAAATCGGTATCTTTTTCCAATTCCATCATTTGGTTCGAAAAATGAACGGAATGAAGGGCAGAAATCACACCGGGGTGGAATTACGGCGGGGAATGTAAGATTCTCTTTCTAACCCCAATATGTGGTATTTTGATCCCGCTTGGAATGGAATTTTTACAGAATTTTTTAAATTAAATATTTCATTTTAATTTTTCCATTAGGAATAGGAATCGGATTAGATGCTCAATCTGATTCCTGATTCTTGTAATCCAAGGACAGGTTTTGAGCTAAGTTCGTATTTGAATACACGTGTGCCCTGTATCTCGCACGTGCCTTACTTTGCACACGTGTTTAAAATAAAGTGCATTTGGAATGCAGGAATCAGAGCTTGAATGGATATCCTATTCCAATTCCAGCATTTGGTTTGAAAAATGAATGGAATGAAGGGCAGAAATGACACTGGGGTGGAATTAAGCGGGGAAATTGTTAGAATCTATATCCTAGCCCGATAGGTCGTATTCTGATTCCACTCGGAATGGAATTTTTATTAAAAAAAATTAATTAAATTTTTTATTTTAATTTTCCATTATGAATAGGAATCGGATTAGGATGCTCATTCTGATTCCTGATTCCAGTAATCCAAGTGTCCGTTTTGAGCGGAAATCCAAGGGCAGGTTTTGAGCTAAGTTCGGATTTGAGCATGGTTTCAAATTTCAGTTTCGGAATGCATTTCAATGCTCACCGAAACCGAAATTTATGCCGAAATCCTCCGAAATCACATTAGCACCTCTCTTTTTTTTTCATACATAGTTTCGACCGGTAATTTCAGCCGAAATTTTGGGAAAGATTAGATAATTATCAAAAGTCGAAAATTTTGGGTGAAATCCCTTAAGGGCCCGTTTGGATACCCGATGCATTCGTATTTGATTTGGATTTGAGTTTTGGATACAAAATACATCCATCATCTTCATGAACATGTTTTAAGAGAGAGAGAGAGAGAGAGAGTGAGAGCAAGAGGGATGTCTCGCTGCTGCCGGAGCAACGTCGAGAGAAGCGACGGTGAAGGAAGTTGCCACAAATATTGATTTCCAAATAATGTCTCGCAGAACAGATTTGAAAAATCGGAATTTTTTGCACTGTGGTAGCTGATTTGGAAATTTTTAAGGATATGATCCAGTTCAAAATGTCAACTAAATCCAAATCTAAATCTTGTGGGTATCCAAACGTAGCCTAAATTTAAGATGAAATCTCGGGATAATTCGGCCAAAATAAACTACAGTTTCAGCTGTTACCGATTTTAGTTTCGGTCTCCACCGAAACCCGAAATTTCGCGGATAGGCTTCTGCAGGTTAGATACTTAGATCAGCCAAACGGTCCTACTTTTCCTGTCTTCATTCGCGAAATGCCTTTTGCTATGGACGCTAGCAAATTCCCACTTTCAAATATCTCTGGAATGAAGGAGAAGCTTTCAAACAACCAAGATACTTGGAGTGTGAAATCATCTCTCTCTCTCTCTCTCTCTCTCTCTCTCTCTATTTCGACTTTGAAATTCTATTCCGAAGAATTCCAACTTTCCAAAATCAACCTGTAAACCAGAGGTATTTTCTTACTCTTCGGTCTGCTTAAAAACCCTAGGATCCAGATTTTTAGCAATTCTATATCTGCATAAAACTAGATTCATATTACTATTTCTTTCATTAAATTAGATCTTCATCTACCTTCAACAGATCTGTTTGTCGAATTCTTTCATTTACTTAGGGTTTATGAAGGGATCTGTTCATCTATTCCCAGTAATTACGTTATTATCTCTCTCTCTCTCTCTCTCTGCTGAAAATTTTCCTAATTTTTCGGATTCTCAATTAAATTAGGTTTAGAAAGAGATCAATTTATCTATTTGAAGTGAATTACATTGATTTTGCTCTTATATAGGTTTTGTATATGGTTTTATTCTACTTTCCTTGTAAATTAATTTTCGATCAGTTCAAAGTTGGCTGATCTATAGAATTTTTAGGGAATTTAGTGTTATTCCATTAAATGAAGTTTATTTTAGTGAGAAAGCTATTGATTTTGATTATTATGTCTTTCTCCCACTGAATTAGTTTTTCATCTGCTTCATTAATTATCAGTGTGAAACAACCAATTACTCTGAAAGCTTAAGCTGTTAAAGTTGGTGTATTTAATCTTTTATACTTCAGCACTCCCCCTTTTGTGTGGCCCCTCTTTTTTTGGGTTGGCCATGCATGTGGATTTTTAATATCAAGGAGTTGTTGGGTTTTGAACCCCGGACTTGCCGTGAGGCAATAGCTCTGATACCATCTGTAACAACCAATTACTCCGAAAACTTATGCTGTTAGAGTTGGTGTTATTTAATCATTCATACTTAAAAAAAATTATCAAATAACCTTCTCCGTTGGTGGCATCGCTCTTGATATCTTGTTTCGTTAGACTTTAATACATATAATCTATGGAGATTAATATGGTGTTTAATCATTTATACACGTGTATTTTTCGTATTAAAGAGTTGTTGGGTTCCCAGGACCTCTGTGAGGCAATAGCTCCGATACCATGTGAAACATCCAATTACTCCAAAAGCTTAAGTTGTTAGAGTTGGTGTTATTTAATCATTTATGCTTAACATTCATTGAGACTTGCTTTTCTCCTTTTAAGTTTGATTTTCTGTGGAATGTTATTGCAGCCAATATCATTGAAGGACGTTTTCAAGAGATGGACCTGCTATCCTTTTGCTCTTGTTCTCCATGCTATCATCTTGGTAGTTTAAACTTGAAATTCGTGGACAAAAGCCTGAATTTGAGCACATCAAAGCTATTTGTTGATAGAAAAAGTCGAGGAGCATGGGCTAGGAAAAAATCCGTACGGAGATCATTGAGAGTTTGTGACCGGCAGGGAGGTTCTAGGTTATTAGGCGCACTTGAAGGCTTTAATAAGGGTATAAATTCCAATATATTCAACTACTATGTAGTTGACGGAAATGAGGATCTAAGAAATGTTTCAAAGAGGGAGGATTCCACGACAAAAGTTTTAATTCCTAGTCTTCCTGATGAATCTGAAGGCAATCAGAGTTCCAAGGTCACTAGTTGTTTCTGGGAATGGAAGCCAAAATACTCTGTCCATTATGAAAAATCAGGTTCTGAAAATGTTAATTCCCCAGCATTGCTCTTTCTTCCTGGTTTCGGCGTAGGATCATTTCACTACGAGAAGCAGTTGAAAGATCTGGGTCGCGAATATAGAGTATGGGCTTTGGATTTTCTAGGGCAAGGCATGTCATTGCCATCTGAAGATCCTGCTCCTTTGGCTAAAGAAGAATATGATTCAGAAGAGAAGGATTCATTATGGGGTTTCGGAGAAGAAGCCCGGCCGTGGGCAAATGAGCTAGTTTACTCGATGGATCTATGGCGAGACCAGGTGTGCGATTTCATAGAACAGGTACTTTGGTAATCTTTGAACTTCTCTTAGTCGAATTTTGCATCTGTTGCAGTGTTTGGCCTTTTCTTGTTTGACAAGGGCATGTCTAAAATGTTTAAATACTTGAATGTTTTACTATTACTTGCTCCCTTCTTTTTTTGTTGATTGCTCAGTTTCAAGTATACTGAATAGGACAGTCATAAGATTAGCTCCTGATATGGACCTTGCTCCACCTCGACTTCCAATGTTTTCAAGAGCCATAATTAGTTTATTGGGAACCCATGGTTTCTGTTTCTTGTCTTTCAATTAAGAAATTTGATTTTAATTTTCTGACTGACCAAATCTTCAATCTGAATTGGATCTCCATAGTGATTCGCTTCCAAATAGTTGTACTGTGAGACCATTACTGCCTTCATTTCCATCTATCAATTGCATTTTACTAACACATGCAAATTTTACTTATTAGACTCATATAGGGTAATACATTTAAAAGCTTTCATGAGTGAATTTCTATTTGAAGCTTATAAGGGTCAGGCCTGGTTTGGATGTTATTATTATATTTTACTATCAATATATCATATAGTTTTCTAGTGCAGAAGCATAATACAGATTCATGGTTCATGGTGTTTGTGAACTAATGTGGCTTCAATGACTTCTGTCTTAGTTGAGACTCTCCACTTCCTATGAACCTGTATTGTGATAACAAGGCTATGCAGCCCAGGTGAAGAGAAATAGAAGAAAGAGGGAATAAGAATAGAAGAAGAAGAAAAGGAGAAGAAGAGGGAAAGAAAGTGAAAGATGGATAAGAAGAAAGAAGAGGAAGATTGGAGGGGTAAGATTTTTCTCGTGTTGTGTTGGAAGGTGACTCCATTAATGTTATTCGGTGGTTGTCCGGGTCTCACATTTTCCCTTGGCGTTTCGCGGACTATTCCAATGAGATTAAAGACATTCTTGGATCCTCTAGGATCTCTTTTCGCCATATAAGAAGATCGGCGAATGGAGTAGCAGACAAGCTAGCAAAAAGAGAAGTTCTCTTGGTTTCTCTAGAGAAATATGATTTTCTTCCGCCTTGAGGGTTGGGGAAGTGTGTATCTTCAATCATTGTATTTTCCATCGTTGTATCTATTGACCATCTCGGGCCTTTTAATGAAATTCTTACCATTCAAAAAAAAAAAGGAAGAAGGAAGAGGAAGAGAAAATTGAGGGGAGAAATTCTGTAATCAATATTATTCCAAAAACTAGGGCAGTGATAAATCTACCATCAAATATCTTAAATCGACCTCTATGTGTCTTTCTCTCTCCTCTGGGTTAGAGAGAGATAGACACATAGGGGGTCGATTTAAGATATATGGGGGTCGATTTATCACTCCCAAAAAACTATTGTCCAATCCATGAGGCTCTCATTTATGTAGGCAATTGAAATATCATGGAAATAAAATCCGTAAATCTAAATAATATGGAAATAGAATCCCTACAACTAAATAACATGGAAATAAAATCCCTAAAACTAAATAACATAAAAATAATATCTCTAAAATTCCTATTGAGGAACTATGCCACTTATTGGGCCTCACAGGTGCGACCCACCTAGAGTAGCGGACGATCCTCATCACTGACACTACTAGCCAAATTCCCATGCAACAACCCGAGACCAAGTCAAACCACATGGATGACAAATGGAACCATCACATTGCTGCCACTTGGTTATCCAGTTGGACGTAAGTGGTAGCATAGCATGGAAGATAGAAGATGAGATTTACCTGTCGAATGACCATTCACACCTATATCAATTATCCAAAACAAAGAAGCGTTCTGCAAAGTCATAGCATGAAAGTCAAAATTACTACAAACAATGAAGTCTTAGGCAGGAGTGAAGGACCAACACTGGAATAGAAATCTCCAATTTATTGGTCTTTTTATGAATTTTTAGTACTAACCTCTAGAACTTAAAAATCATTCACTCAGATGTAGAACCATTTATCTGAAAATATGAGGATCCTTCGGCTATTCGTGTGCATGCTTGCTGCTGATTACATTTCTTCTGAAATTGGGAAGTTTCCCAATGATGTCCAAACACCTTTTCTTTGTATCCCTAAATTTTTCATTTGCGCCCCGTCAACTCCATGCCCTTAACTTCTTTGACCTCCTTTCACACCAAGAATATCGATTAGTAAGAAAGGCACAGTTAATGTAACATGTACGACCTGCTTCCATGCCAAAAATATTGATTTTAATGACCTTAAACTCAGTCTTAACATAATGAACAGCTGAAATAAGTGATATTGATATGCATATTTAGCACTCGTCTTGTGGGCACCACTATGCATCCATACGAGCGCTAGTACAATATGAAACAGGTGTCAATATGAAGTTTCTTCATACAGAAATTTTGGCTTATTGTTATACTCAGCTATACTAGATCTTCTCACTGCAGATTCTTGACATGTTTTTCCAAATGAAATTATATTTGCAACATTTCCCCCTGGATACAAAAGGGTAAGATGGTTTGCATTTCCGTTGTCATCAATCAAAATATCAGGGTTGTTGTACTGGTTCAATGGAGTTTATAACCTATGTATAGCCAATTGCTTATTGGTTCTCTAATCTATCATATTTTTTAAAATTAACACATGATGGTCATAGGATTTTCCCATTAACATAATCTCATTTTTTCCTTTTCTCCAAAGTATCATTTAACTTCATAAAAAGCAGAATGAGATTATGCACAGGCCTGAATATTCCAAACCAACTGAGGGTGTCACTCTCATATTCAATTACATAGAGTCAATAAATGGAGTGCCACTTTGATGAAGTGATGCAAATGTAATATCATATGCATCAAAGAAATCAAAGAAGAAGAATAAAGCAAGGCAAGAAGGAACAAGGGGCTGATTTGTTTGCGGTCCCAAAATCTGGTCTAACTTCATATCATTACTGTGGACCTTAGAAGCACAAAGCAGGTGGGGGGCGGAGGCGGAAGCGGGGGTGGGGAAGCGGGGAAGCCGGGGTTCTAGAAGAGTCTAAGTTTGGGAGCGCCATGGGAGCGTGTGTGTAATATTTTATTTATATATCTTTCAAAATTCAAGTACATCAAAAAGTAATAAAAAGGTAATAGTTTCTAAATTAGTATCTTTCAAAATTTAAGTACATCAAAAAGCAGTAATTCCTAACCATCTTCATTTACGTGCACTCGTTCCTCATGCCTTCTGAAGATGCACAAGCCTTTGTGCTTGCTCCAATGAAGTACTTTGAAGAGTTTGAGGAGTTTGATGCAAGGAAGTTGGTGATCGTGAGAGTTCTAGAAGAGTCTAAGTTTGGGAGCGCCATGGGAGCGTGTATGTAATATTTTATTTATATATCTTTCAAAATTCAAGTACATCAAAAAGTAAGAAAAATGTAATAGTTTCTTAATAAGTATCTTTCAAAATTTAAGTACATCAAAAAGTAGTAATTCCTAACCATCTTTATTTACGTGCACTTGTTCCTCGTGCCTTCTGAAGATGCACAAGCCTTTGTGCTTGCTCCAATAAAGTACTTTGAAGAGTTGGAAGAGTTTGATGTAAGGAAGTTGGTGATGGTGAGACTTATGGAGTAATAGAAGCAGGCTTGGAGCATAATGGAAGCAATGCCCGTCTCTTTGGGGTCACGCTCCCCGGAAGCTCCTTCCTAAGGAGCGCCGAATCGAGGGTCCAAGGTGGGAGTGGCACCCCGTGGGAAGGTTCCTGCTTCTAAGCTGTGGACCCCAAAATCTGGATGAGCATAGGGTTTTATACATAAGAGAAACAAAGCGATAAAAAAGAGACTTCTCTTTGCTATTGTTTTCTATTCTATTGAGACTATTAGGGTGTACATTATTTCTCTTCCTCTTTTACTTGATCTTCTTCTTGGTTCCATTATTTGGTGTAATTTTATGTTCTTCTTTGATACTACTATCCATTATGATCCATTAACCAATCCTCTCAACAATTAAGACTGAGCAGTATACTTCAAAATGATACCACGACCATCAACCAGGCACCGAATAGCCATTTTCATCATTTGCTTCAATAACTCATCTATGGCCTCATAATCACCCTAAGGCCCTGCTCTTTTAAGATTATGAAAACCGGTTTTGAGGGCGAAACCGATTATTGGACCGTCCCGATTATTGGACTCAAATTTAAATGCAATTTTGAGTCCAATAATCGGTTTGTTACTCGCAATCGGTTGACATAATCTTAAACGAACAGGGCCTAAATGTCATCCAGAACAGCATAATCACCAGATACAGAACTTGAATATTTGCAAACAATCAAATAACGTCCAATATTATGATCATTACCCATGTAAATCTAAAAATACCAAAACTATGACATGGAGCAATCAAAAGGACCCCCTCCCCACCAAACGCCTTCAAAGCGGCAAGATCTCACTCAAACAGCTGTTTGTCTTGCTGACCCAAGAGTGTTTGGCCATACAGATACTGACTTGAGCTGTATGAGTGCTGTTGTCACAAGTAGTTTTTTGACACCATCAAGAACAATATTTGGACTTGCTTCTCTATATTGTATTGGGATATATTGTCCAAGCACTGATGACGAAGGATCTAACTCTAACCTTAATAGGGTTTCAAAAACCTTGCTCTGATACTATGTTATAATCAAAGAATGAAAAAGGAGAATTTTTGGGGAAGAATCGTAATTATTTCCTTCTCCCAGTTCATATTTTTTAGGATTAAGTTAATGCAAAAAATATTCATAAAAATGCCCTCATTTATCCAACTAAGGGTATAAAAGAGAAAGGCATAAACGACATATTGAAAAGACAAAAATGCCCTTGATTATTCAACAATTCTCATTGAGCATAATATTGTAGTTGAATCCTGTATGGAGCCTCTTCATGCTTGTGAGGAATTTAACACAATATGCAAATTGGGTAGTCTTTAGATTCCCATTCATCTTCTTCTCTGTTGTTGCTTTGCAAATGGCCTAAGAGCGACTTGGAGCCGTTCTTATTCTAATTTCAAATGGGGGTGGGAAATACATGTGAAGTCTTGTGACGCTACCTCGTGTGCAAACACCCAACAGGCCATAATAAGATCACGGCGGCTATAAGATAAACTCATTAGTTTTGCATTTTCTCTGCTTAATAAGGCATCTTGTGATAAAAGGAAATTATAGAAGAAGACTTTATTTCTTTCAAGTATTGCTTGGGTTTGTGAACATATCATCACGCAATTTTCTTTTTTGTAAACAAACACATGCACTCAATTCTAATATGTTGAAACAAAAAGACTTAAGTTGGTTATATCTTCCTACAGGTTATTGGTGAACCAGTTTATGTGGTTGGAAACTCGCTAGGAGGATTTGTGTCACTGTACTTTGGAGCATGCAGCCCTCAGCTAGTGAAAGGTGTTACGCTGCTCAATGCAACACCATTTTGGGGATTTCTTCCTAATCCTACAAGATCTCCAAGACTTGCCAAAATTTTCCCATGGGCTGGAACATTTCCTTTGCCTGCTAGTGTGAGAACGTTGACAGAAATAATGTAGGTCTTTAATGCCTGTGGCCCAAATGCACCCTCCTTGTTTTTCTCCTTGCTATTCTTTATTCAGTGCTTCCTATGTTCTAAGTTAAATCAACATACAATTTACTTACAGGAACTGTATTTCCACACCCAAACTGCTACAAGGTTTGGTTATAGTGGTTGAATATTCTCCCGTGACTAAATTACTCAATTTAGTGGAAATAGCATTTCTCTTTATTTTTTATTTCTGCTAAATGAACCATTGGGGAGATTCCACCTTAAATTCAGAAGGCAATAGATGATTAAATTATTCCTTCTAGAATGGCAGTTGTTTGAGTTGCTTGCCCAATTCGGAAGCTGAGTGTCTTTTTTGTGATTTAGATGGCAAAAGATAAGTGATCCTACAAGCATACGGGAGGTGCTTAAGCAAGTTTATGCTGACCATTCGACGAAAATTGATAAAGTCTTCTGTCGTATTCTTGAAACAACACAACACCCTGCGGCAGCTGCATCATTTGCCTCTATTATGTTTGCCCCTAAGGGACAGTTATCCTTTCAGGAAGCTTTGTCTAGGTATTACAAGAATTCAGACTGAAACATCATTTATTCACATTTACATCCTTGAGGCTTCTTGTTCTATCCATTTCAAAAAAAAAAAGCTTCTTGTTCTATGTAGAGAAAATGCAACTCTCTTATGCTATTGTTTTTTATTGAACTGGAAAACAAACTTATTGCAGTTTAACTTCTAAATTTATTCATGTTTGTTAAAATGGTCATATGTAGGTGCCATATGAACAATATACCGATCTGTCTCATGTACGGGAAAGAAGACCCTTGGGTAAAGCCTATTTGGGGACTTAAGGTGAAACAGCAGGTGCCAGAAGCTCCGTACTATGAAATCAGCCCCGCTGGTCATTGCCCCCATGATGAGGTGCCTGAGGTAAGCACTGATTTTTTATTTACATTTTCTCATTCTGTATCCTTGATGAACCAGCGTTTATATATAGATGTAGGAGGATTTGTTTGGGAAGTAATAAGCCCCTTTGACATCTCTTCATCTGCAAAGAATTCTCGACGTGAAAACACAGAGACAAAGGGCTGATCTTTGAATAGGAAAAAGAATGGATCTGCAGGGTCCCAAATTATTTCATATGTATATAGTATTATTTTGCGTTTTTTAAATTTGATTTGAATGAAAAAAAATTTCTAGGGCTAGTGACTACTAATAAATGAAATAGTAGTGTTTTATTCACAGCTGATTACTCCTCTTTTTTTTATTTACTATGAAATAAAACTATGAAATAAAGTTGATTTACTTCAACTTAAGAAAATATGACGTTCTTCAGTAATATCATCATGACTCTCGAAATCATGTGCGGTAGCAATACCAAACCAAATACGACGAGTAGTGGGGTCCTGAGCTAAGCCTTGGCTAAACCTTGGAAATCTTAATGCCATAATGCCTTTCAAATCCTCCTAGCCATTATCCTACTGCAATAATTCTTGCGCTGCTGTCAAGTGTGGTTTTATTTTTCCTTTTTCAGGATTTATTATTCTTGTGCAGTCAGAAACATTTTAGTTGTATGATATGCACTGTAAAGTAATTGTTACAGGATTGCTTCTTTTCCTTGAAATCAAAGTTATGGATTTAAATGTCGGTTTCAGTGTCGGTTTCTGCCACCCATCGAAACCGAATTTCGGTTTCGGTGTTGGTTTCGACCGAAATAATGTAAAACCTTGATAAAAAATTCAGTTTTTTTTTAATTTCCACTGAAATGTATAAAATTTCGGTGGAAATTTCAGTAATTTCTGTGAAAATCTTTAAATTAAATTTCAGTGGAAATTTTGTGAATAGGGGTGAAAACAAAATTTCTATTCGGTTAAAACCGAAACCAAAATATTTCGGCTGAAATTTAAAACAATGATCACAGTAAGGAAGCTTCAGGAAAATCTTGTCCTCGATATTTCAACACCGACAAAAATAACTTTGCACATTAACTTGTCACGAATTCACAATAACTAGCAGCATAGAACTTACTACTTTATAGAAAATTATATGGAACCCCAGTATAAAGTTAGAGAATTTTTCATAGAACCATAAAAGAGTAAAGATTCACTTTTAGATTTGTTGTTAATGTCTAGCATGTTATATAAATCCTATCGTAATGAAATTGCCCATATACTTTGGTGGTAAAATGTACGGTGGTCATAGCATAAACATCCAGTCCAGTTTGTAGTAAAATGTATGGTGTTCATGATTTTTCTTGGAAACTGATGAGAATTCTTAACCATTATTCTGATTACCTTTTTAAATTTAGGTCTGTGTGCTGAAACTTGTCCTACAATACATTCTATATGGAATATGCTTTTCACATATAAGCTTCATATTCTAGAGTATAGGACACTGTAGTTAGTAGCTTGCTTTTGTGCTTGTTTTTTTTATTTTTTATTTGCGCACTTTCCATTAGTTCAAATTTTGCTTAGTTTTATGGTATTTTAAATAGAGGACTGCTTCAGTTCTCTGTGGGAGGTCAGGAAATGGACAACCACACATTCCTAGTGGTCCAATCACTGGGACCTATCCAATAGAAAGGTGGATTACATATCAATTTGCAGGGTGTCCCATCACTTACCAATGGAATGGGCAGTTGATGTCTTCCCATGCTTAGTCACAAATATTTGTCCTGGGAATTTTTTGGGAAGGGTGTATCCCGAAACTTTTTTTTTTTTTGTTTGGGTTTATATTGGGAAAAATCTAGAAAAAATACTCAACTCAACTCAACTCAACAAAGCCTTTGTCCCAAACTAGTAGGGGTCAGCTAAATGAATCCTTTAGAAAAAATTCATGAAGAAGGTAAAAGGAATCTACCCGGCTCTAATCCTGGTTCTAGGTTGGTTCTTCTACGTGGATCATTTTCTTCCATTTTATCCTATCCAAGGTCATGTTCTTTGTTATTTTCCTGGCTATCAAGTCTTTCCTCAATGTTTCTACCCAAGTTGTTTTCGGTCTGCCCCTACCTCTTTTTACTCCATCAATTTGGCACGAGTCGCCTCTTCTCACTGGAGCATCTAAAGGCCTATGTTGGATATGTCCAAATCATCTTAAGCGGTGCTCTCTCATCTTCTCCTCAATTGGAGTCACCCCTACCTTTTTACGAATGTCTTCATTTTTAATTCTATCTAGCCTTGTGTTGCCGCACATCCATCTAAGCATTCGCATCTCTGCTACACTCATCTTATGCCCATGCTGCTTCTTGGTGGCCCAACATTCTAAGCCGTACAGCATGGCTGGTCTCACAGCTGTCTTATAAAACTTTCCCTTCAACTTGGTAGCGATTTTATGATCGCACAGAACTCCTGAGGCAAGCTTCCACTTCAACCAACCTGCTCTTATTCTATGGTTAACATCCTCTTCAATATCTCATTCCTTATGTAGAATTGAACCAAGCTAGCGAAACATATCCCTCTTAGGTACCTCCTATCCAGTCATATTTACTACATCCTCGTCCTGCCTCCTTACATTACTAAAGTTGCATTCCATATATTCTGTCTTAGTCCTACTTAGTCTAAAACCTTTCGATTCCAAAGTAGTTCTCCATAACTCTAATTTAGCATTTACCCCTGCTTTGGTTTTGTCAATTAATACTATGTTATCTGCAAATAACATATACCACGGCACCTCATCCTGGATACCCTCTGTAAGCTCATCCATAACTAGCGTAAAAAGATAAGGGCTTAGAGCTGATCCTTGGTGGAATCCTATTGTAATTGGAAACTCACTAGACATGCCATCCATGGTTCTGACACTAGTTACTGCTCTATCGTACATATCCTTAATCACATCAACATATTTAGTAGGCACTTTTTTCCTTTCAAGGACTTACCACATAACACTCCTGGGAACCCTATCATACACTTTCTCCAAATCAATGAAAACCATATGAAGTTCCTTTTTATTTTCTCTAAATCTCTCCATTAACCGCCTAATCAAGAAGACAGCTTCCATAGTCGATCGTCCGGGCATGAAGCCAAACTGATTCTCTGACACCTTAGTCTGTGCTCAATTATCCTCTCCCAAAGCTTCATGGTGTGACTCATTAGCTTAATTCCCTAGTAATTTAAGAATAAAATTAGAACAACAAATAATATCCTATCATTAAAAAAAAACAAATAATATCCTGAATTTATCACTATATTTTTGTGCTATTCTCACAGTAAAAAATAAACTATGAAGACATCTCGATGATTTATCAGAATCTCTGAAAAAATTGGGATTTTATCATTTTGTCAAAAAATTGAAAATATCGCATTGAAAAATATCGCGATATTTTTTAAAATAACGTAGATATTTATGCTCCCATGGAATACCAAACATTTTCCATTTTTCAGGTTTTCTCTTAAAGTTTAGTATTGCAGGGCAATTGCGTTGCATCTGATTCTCTCTTTGTTCAACAGGTTGTTGACTATTTATTGCGTGGGTGGATCAGGCACCTGGACTCCCAAGGTTCTGCTTCACTACCTCTTCTAGATGATCCTGAATCTGTTCATTATGACATATCCAGGGACTTGGAATTTTTCAAAGAAGGATTACGAAAATCAGTACGGGTACGCTTCTTTGGATCCAACTCCTCTGTTTGGAACCGATTAGGCTCTTATATTAAGTCTCGCATTACGGATTTGGGTATTAAATCCCGCTGACATGGCATGATCCTTCTCCCTCTCAGCGTAATGTAAATACTCACTGTGTATCATATATTTTGATCCATAAATGTATTATAAATTCTTAGGTCAATCCATGTAATATGATCTCATCGTTGATTGTTTGGAATGTAAAATATACTGATATTCTTAATAAAATTTATCAGAATCAGTTTTCCATGAATTGGGACTAAATAATCATCTCTGAAATATATTTTACATTATGAGAAAAGTGTTTCTAAGCACGTGCTTAGATAAACTTATCTAAGCACGTGCTCAGATAAACTTATCTAAGCACGTGCTCAAAAACACATGTGGCCCACATTTTTTGGGAGATCCAAAGCATTCATTTGGAAGGCCCTTCCATGGATAGGTTGTGTACCAAGAACCAGCCTTATAGGATCATCCTAACCCAATCAAAGTTGGAGTGGAAAATGGACAGACACTGTGTGTCCATGTTTTTGCCCATTTTCCCCTCCACAAATAGCAGGGTTAGGATGATCCTATAGGGCTGATTTTTGGTACACACCCTATCCATGGAAGGGCCTTCCAAATGAATGCTTTGGATCCCCCAAAAAATGTGGGCCACATGTGTTTTTGAGCATGTGCTTAGATAAGCTTATCTAAGCACGTGCTTAGAAACACTTTCCTCTTACATTATTATATGTAAACATGGTTACCTTGACAGATACAGGCATCAGCTCCCTCTTTATGCATGTATGTATATATTCTATTCTTTCTAGTAATAATGCAGATACTTTCTGGACAAATTACTTAAACCTCCATATTCTTTTTAGACTCCAAAAGGATACTTGGAGCGTATCTAACCATGTCACCCAATAATTAGTTGAGTTCTTCAACGACAACTTTTTCTGTAGCCAACAATCTCTTCTTGTCTTGATCAAGTGGATCTTATTTTCCATTGGAGCATCTAACTGTGACAAAGTTGATCGGAGATATAATTTAAGCTTAGGTGCTTATACTACAAGTCATTTCCTAAAATAACAATAGGGGACAAAAGATCATGAAAGAGCATAGTTCTCTTGAGTCTATACTATATATATTGGGAAAACTTGGTTGGCCCCAATGTTATTTGAAACCTTATAAATGTAAAGTTGCCATAAATTTTTTTTTTTTTTTTGGAAATGTTAATCAGATTTTACTAAACAAAAACAACATAGAATACACCATGAGAGAATTACACGGCGGGCAGAGATTGCCTTTCAAATAAAGAAATTAATAATCCCATTGAGTAAGAACTTAAGCCCAAAATAAGCTTACTATTATATCAAGCAAAATGAGTATACATCTGATAGTTCAAGGCCCTTCAGGGATTGGAGGTCGATGAGCAAGGCGCAACAAAATGGGCTTTTTCGGGTCCTATAGGCGTGGCGGATTCTAACGAGGCGGGGATTAGGGCGGCTCTATAAGGTATCAGATATGTCGAATCTACCAATCTGGCTAAGGTGGTAGTGGAGGGGATTCGCTTAACGTCATAGGGTGGCTCAAGCGAAGCAAGACTTTCCCTTGGAGATTCGCTGCTTGGATTGACGGATTCAGGGACCAGATTAGAGGTGTGGATGTCCCCAACTAGTTTGGGACAAAGGCTTGGTTGAGTTGAGTTGAGTTGAGTTGAGTTGAGTATTAGATGTGTGGATGTGACTTTTCATAATGTCAAACGATCTGCAAATGCCGATGCGGACAAACTAGCTAGAGATGGGGTGGGAAGGCAAGAGTTGGAGCCTTTTGATTTCCTTCCCCCTTAGGTCTTTATCCATAAGTATCTTATCATTCCTGTATTTCCCTCCTTGGGCCAGCTTTGTACTTTATTTTCTCTGTTTTTCATTAATGATATTTTTACCATTCAAAAAAACATGCTCTTGAGAAAAAGTAAATAAAAGACTTAGATGACATTTAGATTTTGAGGTGATATGACAATTAAGGTCGTAACAAATTATGAAGGTCGTATCAAACCATATTGAGGAATAAACTGTTTCAAAAGTTTAGAATCACCACGGACTATGAGTGTAGATTTAAGAACATATTAGATCGTAATTGAAGGGGACATGTTAGTTTATAGTCATACCAAGACCATATGTAATGTAAAAATATCAAGCTAGCTTACATGACACGACATCATGATTTAAACTTTCGGTTTCGGTACCGTTTCGGACCCCACCAAAAATCAAAATTTCGGTCCGAAATTTTGTAATTTAACACTTTTTTTTTTTAATAAATAATGTCTTTAAACCGAAATTTCGGACCGAAATTTGGTAAATGGCGAAAAATTGAATTTCGGAAATTTTCGGTTTCGGTCCCCACCAGTATCCGAAATTTCAGATTTCCGTCGAAATTTTAAACCATGCATGACATGACATGACATGAATTATGCCAAGTATAGTTAATATGAATTGTAGGTCAAAATTGATTGATAAAAAAGACATTATGAATGTTACACTGGAAAATAAGGATTACCGCCTATGAGTTTGTGGATACATTTGTAATGGGTAAAAAGAAAATTAAGGGAATATAAATGGATTTGCAACAGAAGATGCAGATGAAAGGTAGGTCACTAGGAAGTTGTGTATGAAAAGTCATAAATGTTGGTAATGTTGTGACAGTTGAATCTTGTTAGTGAATGTCAGATATTTTGACTATTACGAGAGATGATAAGAGGGAGTGAGAGTTTGTTGTGTGTGATTGAGTTGTTCTTGGGGTTTTAGAGATGGTGGTATTAGATAAAATAGATGGTTGATGTGTGTTCTTTTGTGGATGTTGGTTTTCGCGGGCTCTGTATGAGATTTTAGTGGAAGTAGTAGTCAACAAGGAGGTGACAAGGGTGGGATATGTGTAGACTTGTCTGAGAAGATTAGAGGGAATTTTGGGAAATTTTGGTAGTGTGTTTGGTTAGATGTCGAAGCATGTGGGAGAATGGAGGGGTGTCATTTACAAAATAAATAGTAGAAGAGAGAGAAGAGAGAAAAAAGTAATGATTACACATGGCATTTCATATTCTACTCTTCTCCCCTCTAAAATTTACCAAAAACAAGGTTTGGCATTGGAAAAGTAGGAGAGGGGACAATCCCACCACATAGGCGCCCCCTAAGCCAAAAGCTAATAATTATGTCTCTTCCATGTCTAGAAGTCCAATGGAATTTGAGTTAAAAAATGACAATCAAACAACATTTGGTATTTCATATTCCTAGAAATGCTCAGCCGTCTTCCCTACTTTTTGCAACCAAACAGAGCCAATATGTTAATTGCTTGAGGAATTGTAAAGTTTGATGGGAATATGAAGATTGACGGATTTTATAGATTGAGGGTGTAGAATTGGAGAAAAGTTTATGAATTAATGTGAATAAGGGGTGATATCAATACAGTGTGTAAGTTGTTCTGCCATGAGATTATGAATTATTTATTCATATTTTCACCCCCCTCTGCAGTACGCATTCGCCCCCTTATAACGTGAACAGTGGGCAACTTTAACGCTTTTTTACGCCAAATCACGTTTAAAGGGGGGTGAATGTCTCTCCATATTGATGTTGGTAATAATTTAATATTTTAATGGAAATGTTATCAGCACTACTGTATTTTGATGATCACACTCCTCACTTTATTAAAAGTACGGTATGGCCCACACCATAGGATGATTCAAACCGTCCATTAGATGGGCCACAGCCTAAATAGGTTGTGTCCCAAAAATTATTTCCATAGGTTGATCCTAACCCTCCGTTCTATAGAGGGATCAACCCTCTAACATTCAGATCAGAGGGCAAGGATCAACCTATGAAAATGATTTTTGGGGCACGACCTATTTAGGCATTGGCCCATCAACGAAGGATTCTAGGCTCACTTTTGCATGAGAGAACAGACACCTCGATGAATACATCAATAAGAAATTGCCCAGTCGTTCATCTTAATGAAATATTCTATTTAACCTCTCAAAAGCATGACCTGTGTTTGGCAACCATGAATTTATTTTTCCAGAAAAAAGGTTTTTTGTACAATTTGGTAATGTCTTTTTCTTAAATAAAAATTAGTTCAGACTATTCAAAGAAAGAAAAAAATGATAAATAAGGTAAAAATTTCCTGAAAGATTTAGGGACTGAGTAAGGAGAGGTTGAGAAAAGCCTAAAAATGAGGGGAAAAAATTCCACCCAAAATATGACTTTTTCCTTGTTTCTTTAGCTACTTCTCACCCACTACTCATTTGTGCCTTCTCAAGGCTATCCTTCTCCCACGCACCCTCCACTCTCTCACCAGTTGGAGAAAGTAATTTATCATGAATTTTAATTCATGGTTTCCAGGCATGGACTTAATGAAATATTCTCTTCTAACTTCTAAGAAGGGAAAAGGGAAAGAGAGAGAGGAATACAATTTGTATTAGGCCTGCAACAGGGTTGGGTTGGGTCGGGTTTTTCAAAACCCTAGCCCAACCCTAGATCCCATTATCTCGGCCCTGACCCTGAGTCAGGGCTGAAAAACCTCAACCCATTGCCCGCCCTACAGTGCTCAGTGCGGCCCTGATTGGGCAGGGCCGGGTCGGGCTGGCCCTGATTGACCCTAGTGAAAATACATGTTAAGAGCGCCAAAAATAAAGCAACTCATATCATATAGAACAAAATGATCAATAAACAGAGAAGGGGAACAAAATAAGACAATATGAATTCAACAATATGAAGGGCAACAGAGACAATTAACAATAATAATCTAAAGAAACATCAATCCAAGATAATAGAAAACATTAGCAAAAGAAACATGCACAGATGATTCAATTCTATAATAGAAAACTTAGGGTCGGGCCGGGTTAGGGTGACCCGAGGCATTAACCTTGAACCCGACCCGACCCGACCCTGAGTCAGGGCCAAAAAAATGAACCCTGGCCCGCCCTCAGGGTTGGAAAATCCAGCCTAGACCCTGTTCAACCTCAGGGCCAAACTTGCACCCCAATTTTGTATCATATGTAGAAGTCAATGAGTTGATACCCACAAGGAGTTGATATCAGCACTCCCTTGTTTCAATGACGGCACTTCACTCTTAAAGGTTGCTACAATTTCCATGATGCTCTAAACAATAAATCAAAGTCGTCTGTGCCAATATCAAAAGTTAAAAACAAGGGAGACCTCACCGTAAAAATAGTTACCATCTCATTATCTTGCAATTTCCTAGCATGAGGCCGACCATGAATGATCTAAACCATTCATGTGGTAGGCCTCACCTTAGATGGTTCACTGCCTAGAAATTGTTATGATGGGATGATCCTAACCATCCGATTGAGATCCATAAAAAAGTTAATACAATAGGGATTATAAGATCTTAGAATTGGATGATCGGTGTGATTTTTGGGCCATATGATGCAGTGCAAGGTCTATCAAATGGAAAGTTCAGATCAATCAGGACCCTTTATTCTAAGGCCCATAAATCAAAGGGTTAAGATCATCCTATCATAAGCATGGGTTATAAATGAAGAAAGGATTAGCTCATAATACAGTTGGATCCACCTATGGCTGATCCAGACCATCCATCAATCCTAAGATCCAATTAAATGTATTAACAGTGTATAGATAAACACGACTAAAAAACATCTAATTATTGGTTATTAGGATAGTCAGATTGACCTGATTTTCTAGCCATTGCAGTTCACATAACAAATGGACGGCATGGATCAACCGAAGATGGGGCCCATACTGTAATAACAATCAAACCTTATTGAGCATGCTCTCAATTCTCCCACCTTACTGAAGGTGGCCTCTGATTTCTCTCTGCAAAATGGATAGTCAGAAAACAGCAAAACTTCAATTGCTTTTCATCTACTGCATGGATACAAGGTTAGTCATGTAGACAAGAAAATGAAAAGCTACAATAAGAAATTCAGCTCAAATACACCCCAAGCTTTCTCCATTACTGGTTCAAATCCCTCTTCAAAACTACATTTAATATATTTGCAAGTAGCACATACAAAGCTTACAACTAGAATAAACCAAACCAAAGAAAAACCAACCCACGCGTAATCAAAACTGCTAATAAACCAAAACAGTTTTCTCAATTCAAAATCTTGTCTGCAATGAACTGGGTATCGTTTTTGAAACAAACCCGCGAAGATCATCGCCTTCGCATGCCTCGGCCCCGCCCAGGAAAGCCTGCCCCACCCCGCCCACGACCCATTGCACTCGCAGCCGCCTCACCTTGAGCACTCTCCGACTGCATATCCACAAAAGCCATAAATTTGGTCATTGTCGATAAGCAACCATAAATTAATTATGGATTAATCAAATCTGGATTATAATACATGGATTCTTCTAAATGGGTGAACCACCCGTGTCAGAAATGTGTTGGATTCCAATACTTCAAGATTCTCCGAGACACTTCTAGATCGCTTTCATCTGATTTTTTTTCCAAAATAATACTACAGCTTTACAATTACCCCATGTTTTGAGTTCTATTCATCCTAATAATAAGTTACATAAATAGAAATTAAACATTATATCCACTCAACCTATTGAAATTTTCAATATATTACTTGTTATAGCCACATTATAATGTAAAAAAAAACTGAAAATTGATTAAAATATTTTGGCGAAGCTACGAATCGTTCCGTGTCAAATTCCAACAATCGTACCCATACTGATTCAACACATGATCGAGTGCATGGATCTATTTCAAGGTACACGACATACCATCAAGGACCAAAAGTTGTAAATGTGCAACCATAAATAACTCATATTTCAAGTCAATCACGAGTTAAACTTCTTTGCAATCACAAGATTGTGGGTTCAGTCCAGCCTGCCCACCAAAACACATTGTTTAAGATGGGAACATCCAAAATCGTGACTTTTCTATAAGTTCACATATTCAGAACAATAGCAATCCTTGATTTAGAAATGAGTTTGGGCAACACATGAGATCGTGCATAATTGTGAACATGGCTCACGATTTTGCTACTGGTAAAAATTTGAGAGATTAGTTTCGAATTGCTATTTTTCACACTCTAGTAGAGGGTGGAGATAAATTTTGCAAGCTTATCATCCACGGAGATAGTGCAGCCACCAAGAAGCAGCATGTGCATAAGATGAGTGTAGCCGAGATGCGAATGCTTAGATGAATGTGCGGCCACACAAAGTTAGATCGAATTAAAAATGAAGACATCCGTAAAAAGGTGGGAGTAGTATAAATTGCATGACAGTAATAATGAATGGAAGTCCTTCCTGTGACTCAAGACGAGGTGGAAACCAAAAAATCAGAGGCAAGGGGATTGGTTCTGCCCTTCCTGTGCTTATTACAACTTCAAATGGAGGACTAGATGTCCATGGTGTTTTCAGAGAAAGAAGACATCATCTTCAGTTTACCGCCCGGTGGCTGTGACTCAAGACGGAAATAGAAAGCTTGATCGGTGGCGGAGACAGGGGGATTGGTCTTGCTCGTCATGCGATTATTCTAATTTTAAACGACGAAGTAAATGTCGGTGTTGCCACCTCGCTCGTAAACAAAAGCCTTCTTTTCTACCTCCCACCACATTAGGGGCTGGAGGCCCGTTAATTCTGGAATCTGATCCTTAGCCTGACTCGGGGTAATTTCGTCTTCTAATGTGGAGGATGATTCTTTGTCGATCTCTATTTCTGGTAAGGAGGTTGAAACAAGATCGGAATCCTTAAAGGCATGTCTAGTGGGTAAAAGGAAGGACTATTCTGGATCTCCTCAGGATCTACGGGAGTGGGCCAAAAAATCTTGGAACTCTCCCTCCCTCGATTGCCCGTGCTTGCTTTCCACTGACGAGGTCCTTTTTGTGTTTGAGTCCGAAGAAATGGCCTATAGGATTCTGGATCTGGGAATTGGAAACTGGGGGGTTTCCTTATCATCTCTGTCCCATTGGTCCCCAGATTACATTCAAGGCTCTGAGCTACTGTGGGTCAATTTTTATGGTATTCCATTACACGTGTGGGCTCCCTCGACGGTTGAAGCCTTGGAAAACCTTTTTGGGCAGGTGATGGAAGTTCAAATGGAAAGAGTTCACAGTCAATGTATGTGCTTTGTGTCCGCCAAAATTTTTGCTCCTCGCTGGAAATTTCCTCCCTTGGTGAAAGTATGGATTTCCAACCACTGTTACTTAGTTGGAGTCTCCATTCAGGATCTCAGAGGCTCTCTTTCGGTGCTTGGAAGTGGTCTGAGAGACTCTTCGTGGATGGCCCTAACGAGAAACAGGTCGCTGGTGCGTTCCCTAGAGCCTCAGGCCAGGCGATCAGCTGACTTTCTGAATCCCCCTCAATAGGATTCAAATTTCAAATTCTCAAGGGTTAGTTTTGGAAATTCGCTGAGCTGAAAAGACATCTGAGTTTCAACCCTGGGTTACCAGATCAGGGCAATGGCCTATCTCGGGCTGATATCTTGCGTGGCAATCTTCCTCTATCTAGGCTGAATCACGTCTCTGGAAATCATGTTCCGTACTTGGAAAAGGGTGAGCCTTCACACGTGGCACTCTCAGCATAAGAGCAAGACATTTTGATGGTCTTTCTTCCGGACACTTGGACTATTGGTGTTTCATTTTCGTGTCTGTCAAGAAAAGATCCCAAGTTAATGATAGGTTCGAAAGAATAAATAGACCGGGTATCATAGATTTACTTCAGGATATGGGAAGTTGGAAAGTCTTCTTACCTTTTTGGGTTTGGCCGTGATTGGAACTTGCAACCCCTCATTAGCATCGGGGCTGACGAATGAATTAATGGAGAACTTGGAAGCGCCACTTTGGTGCATTCAATGCTCTTTCATGATGAAGGGACTCCCTTTCGTATCCAGTTGGAGGCGATACGTTGTTGATTTGCAATCTTTTCTTGTGGGTTCGGGATCTGGAATTCATATGGAGAGTTCGAGCGACTCGATATCTTCTTCTCCCTCTGCCATTGGCAAAAAGAGAAGGATGCCAGTGGATTTACTTGAGATGGAGACCTCCCTCAGAGTTCTGGAAAGAATGGTATACGATGAGGATCTTGCATCCAATCACTCGCCAACTCCAAAGGAAGTTGCCAGGGATGTTTTAAATCAACAGTGGGAACTTTTAAAAGAAGAGGCTTCCAAGTCGCCGGAAGCTCTCTTTTGGTTGACTGGTAAATGGACTATCGAAGGATCACATTCTCCTCTGGATAAACACCCCCTCTTTATCAACTTATTGGAGGAGGAGCGGACCTCAAGGCGCCTTCGCTGGGAGGAGGGCAAGAAGAAGGGAATCCAGAAAGTATCGGAGTTGATTACTAGAAAGAAAGCTTTAGAAGTGCAAAGCCCATCGGATGAGGACCTCTCAATCTTGAGTCTGGACGAGGATGTGTTTGTCTCTGAGGTGGTAGGCCTAATTCTGGAATTAAAGAAATCTTCCACCCAGTCTGTCCTTCCGGGGTCTTGTGTAAAGAGGTTCTTGAGTTTTTGGGATAGAAGGTGCCGCCAGCTATGGCTTGAGTGACCATGGTCGTTCGCCTAATGTTTTTTGGTGAGGCTTCTGCATCGCAATCATAGGAGTGACATGATGAATCTTAGGGCCTTGGTCATGCAGATTTGATTTGGGGGAGTGGTGTGAGTGATGGGATAATGACGTTGAATTTTGAATAGATAGGTATCACGGAAGTGGTATGATAAGGAAAATGTGTAATGGTTGCAAATTTGTTCTGTTAGCATTACCCATACTGGTTCTAGGCATGCCGATCCAGGCTTATTGATATTTTGTAACGCAAGATGGGACTCCTGGTCCCCATTGCCTTTATAATATCAATGAAATTGTCACTTTTTAAAAAAAAAGGTGGGAGTGGCACCAATTGAGGAGATGAGAGAGCACCACCTAAGATGGTTTGGGCATATATCCAACGTATGCCTTTGGATGCTCCAGTGAGAAGAAGTGACTCGTGCCAAGTTGATGGAGTAAAAAGAGGTAGGGGCAGACCGAAGACAACTTGGGTAGAAACAGTGAGGAAAGACTTGAGGGCTAGGAACATAACAGAGAACATGACCTTGGATAGGATAGAATGGAAGAAAATGATCAATGTAGACGAACCCAGCTAGTGTCAGGATTAGACTTAGTCAATTTGAGCCGGGTAGATCCTTTCACCTTCTTCATGAAAATTTTCTAAAGGGATTCATTAGCCGACCCCAACTAGTTTGGGACAAAGGCTTAGTTGAGTTGAGAATTGTATCATCCACGGAGGTACTAACATGACTGTAGTTTCTAAATCTACACTCTAGTAGAGTAAGGATAAATTTTGCAAGCTTATCATCAACAGAGGTAGCAATATGACAGTAGTTTCTAAAATCTAAATCTATCATTCATTGATTGCAAGTTTGCAACTACATACAAAATTGCATGGGTAGACAACACCACCCTCCTGGTAACTCAACATGACTTAATATCACTTATGTGTATAATATCACTTATGTAACACATACTTTTAGGACGTCCTTGGATATATGATCAGGGTGTATATCATAGTGGGAGAGCTAACAGCAATCAATTAATGCATAATAGGAAACGGATCCTTTTAAAACCTATACCGGCTGAGGTTCTTTAAGAGCCATGCTCAAGGAAAGCCAAAAGCTCTAGAACCTCAAGAAGTACCCCAGGAAGTCCAAGAGCTACTGCCCGACTTCTTAGATGTAGCCCAAAGAAACTCCCAAATGAATCACCTCATATGTGAGGCATACCGCAGATGATCGACCTCATTACAGAGTCATAGTTGTCTAATCTTTTCACGGATCATGCAGAATTAAGACGAATTATGATTGCAACAATTGTTAACAAAAATCATTTTCACTTGTAATTGGCCCACATGGATTATTTATTGATCAATAAGGCAATAACTATTCAACGAGCATGGAGAGGAGCAACCGCTAGGAGGAGACTATGGACACTTCGGACGGCGGCCAATGAAATCTGCAAATTGCCAAAATTGACTTGGAAAATCAAGTGAAGGAACTTACATGGCAAATAAAACAGGAGAGACAAATGAAAATTGACATGGAAATAGCTTTAATGCACAAAAATGCAAGATTGCAATTTGCATTACAGGAGATGCAACAGCGATTCAAGGAGGCTATTGCACTCTTGATGGAGCAAGAGACTACAACAAACAGGGCAGAACAGGCCTAGGATGTCATTCACTTCGTGCATGTTAACATGTCTTTAGGTCTTTATTGTAATGCCCAAGGGCATACTTGTCTTTGTACTTCACTCTTTATTATTTATATTACATGAGTGAGGAGGAGAACCCGAACTCAATCTTTTCTCTCACTCTTTACTTTCTCTCTTTTCTCTACTTCTCTCAACATGGTATCAGAGCTCTAGGGCATAGATGCCTAGGGCCATTTTTTTTTCTGTTTTTTTCTTCTCTTTCCTTCTTTTTTCCCTAACCCTAACCTTAACCTCCACCTCCATCTTCTCCATACCTAACCCTAACCATAACCCCTCCATTCTTTGCTACAATACCCGCTACAGTACTGCTACAGTAAATCGCTACATTACTGCTACAGTGAATCGCTACAGTACATCGCTACCGTTCCTGCTACAATACCCTCTTTTCCCCACTCTTTCTTACCCTAATCTGATCCATCATAATCTCTTCTTCCTCTTTTGGGTCATAGCTATGCCCTAGATTTTCTTGTTCGGCTTGATCACTATCTTCATGGTGTTGTTCTGGATTTGTACTTACATTATTGCGATGTTTGTGGCTCGGAGTTGTCTCGACTTTGTCTTTCTGTCGTGAGGCTATCTCATGCCTCCCTTATGCATATGTTGTCCTCACGAAGCCGCGGTCTATTAGCTTGCTTATAGTCTTCATCCTTGTCTCTACTTGCTCGTTGTTGGTCATCTTCAATCTTCTTCCCGGTCTCTTATGGAAGATACCCCTCGTATTGAGGACCCTACTATTCATACTCCAGCTATGGCTACTAGTTCCCAGCCGCGTCAGGCTGCGTCGTCGTCTTTATCTTCGGTGAATGCGTCATTCCCACCGATTACCACTTCCCGTCTTGATGGATCCAACTATTTGACTTGGAAGATTGTTGTGGAGACATATCTGAAGGCCCGACGAAAGATTTCTATTATTCGTCGTGATCCCCCTCCTGAGACTGACCATACCTTTGATGATTGGGATGTAGATGATGCCCTTGTTCGTACACTTCTATGGCAGAGTATGACCCCTGCCAATGCTAGCACCATGATGGATCTCCCTACTGCCAAAAATGTATGGGAGCACACTGCGGCACTATATTCTGGTGAGGGGAATGTAGCCCGTCTCTGCGTCACTTATTCGCGCTGGATGGGTCACAGGCGCGGTGATTCTGCAGTCCATGATTACTACAGACAGTTTGTCTCCTATTGCCAGCAGCTGGATGCTCTTATGCCTCTCATCACTGATCTTACCACGGCAGCCAGACAGCGAGATCAGCTCCGTGTTGTTCATTTCCTTGAGGGTCTTGGACCAGAGTTCACTCATCTTCGACAGCACATCATTGGGTCTGGTACTGTACCCACTCTTCAGGAGGCATTTTTACGAGCTCAGCAGTGTGCACTTGGCATTACTGTTCCTATTACCGTGGATGTCTCGACTACTACTGCTTATGGAGCCGCTGACCGCCCTTCCCGAGGAGGAGGCACTTTTGGTCGCGGTCGTGGTCGCGATACTAGCCGAGGCGGACGTGGCGGCGGCCGAGAGGATGGCCGTGGAGGTCGAGCTCAGCCCTATTGTACTCATTGTAGGCGTGAGGGTCACTATCACGAGACATGCTTTGATCTCCATCCTGAGTTGCGTCACACTCCAGATCCTCGTCAGGGCCGTACTGCACATCTTGCCCTTCCAGATTCGCCTGCTCCTATTGACAACCCCTCACAGACACCACTGGCTACTCCGACCGATCAGATGGTCGTCTCTCGTGCCGACTATGATGAGCTACAGCGTTTCAGGTCTGCTAGCCGCCCTCCTACTGCTAGTCTTGTTCAGCCAGGTAGTTCTCCTACTTCGTTCCTCTCTAGTTCTAGCTCCTGGATTCTTGATTCGGGAGCATCTCATCACATGACAGGTAGCCAGTCATCCTTACATGATTTTCATCATGTTGTTTCACGTTCTATTACTCTTGCTGATGGGAGTACCTCTCCTATCACTGGTGTTGGCAGTTGTTCCCCTTCACCAGGCATTACATTATCATCTGTGCTCTGTGTCCCCAAGTCACATTTCAGTTTACTTTCTGTTAGTCAATTAACAAAGCATCTTCATTGTTCTATCTCATTTTTTCCTTCATATTGTATTTTTCAGGATCTTTCGACTGAGAGGACGATTGGCTCGGGTCATGAGGTGGATGGCTTTTATCGTCTCGACTGCACTCCGTCCCATCCGATTCTACATGGCTCGGTCGATGCATACCAGTGGCACTATCGTCTAGATCACCCGTCTATGGAGCGTTTACGCAGGATTCCCTTCGTTCCTTCTTCATCTGTTAGGTCATTTCAGTGTGAGGCCTGTGAACTTGGGAAGCATCATTGTGTGCCATTTCCCTCTAGGACTGTTGGTCGGGCTTCACACCCTTTTGCTCTTGTTCATTCTGATGTATGGGGTCCTGCGAGGACTACCTCTTTATTTGGATTTCGCTATTTTGTGGTCTTTATTGATGACTATTCACGTATGACATGGACTTATTTAATAAAAAATCATTCTGAAGTTTTTTCTGTGTTTCGTGATTTCTATGCTGAAGTTAGTAATCAATTCTCATGTGTTATCCAATGTCTTCGCACCGACAATGCAAAGGAATATTTCTCTTACTCAAATGGTTTTCAAGAATTCCTCTCTTCGCGGGGCATTCTTCATCAGTCCTCATGTGCTCATACCTCTCAGCAGAATGGAGTGGCTGAGAGGAAGCTTCGCTCCTTATTAGATGGGGCCCGGACACTACTCTTTCAGATGCAGGTCCCTAAGACCTATTGGGCTGATGTTGTACTCACAGCATGCTACCTGGCGAATAGGCTTCCCTCTTCGGTCCTTGGTGGCACCTCTCCGTTCTCGATTCTCCGTCCTACCTCTGACCCTTTCCCTCTTACACCTCGAGTTTTTTGTTGTCTCTGTTTTGTCCACGTTCTTAGGTCAAGATTAGATAAGTTGGATCCTCGAGCCGAACGGTGCATCTTTCTAGGTTACCCTCGGACCCAAAAGGGTTATCGTTGCTACAGCCCTCGCCTGCGACGATCCTTTGTCTCGACGGATGTTACATTATTTGAGACTCAGTCATTTTTTAATCCGTCCATCTCGTTGGATCCCTCCCCCTCTACACTTCAAGAGGATTCCTCGCATACTCTTGTTCTTCCTCTTCCGGTTCTTCCTGATCTCATCCCTGTTTCTACACCTCCGGTGTCCAGTTCCTCCCCTACAGTTGATTCTACCGTTATACCGACGTCAGCGCCTTGTGCAGCCCCTCTACCTCCACCATTGAAGCAGTATCAGCATCGGGCCAAATCTGCTGCTCATTCAGCCCCGCCCGAGCCATCATCATCTCAGCCGGAGATCCCCACTTCTGAGGTACATTCTGACTCTCCCATTGCCTCTCGCACTCGGTCTCGCAGTACTGCTCATCCCATTTCCTCTTTTGTGTCTTATGACTTTCTCACCCCTGTATTTCGTAGTTTTGTTTCGTCTTTGTCCTCTATTTCTCTACCTAAGACTCTACAGGAGGCTCTTGATCATCAAGGCTGGCGGGCGGCATTGGATCTTGAGATGCAGGCCCTTCAGGCCAATCAGACATGGGATTTGGTCCCTCTACGATATGGTGCTCACCCGGTTGGTTGTCGCTGGGTTTATGCAGTCAAGCACCTTCCTGATGGCACAGTTGAGCGCCTTAAGGCTCGACTTGTTGCCAAAGGGTACACGTAGACATATGGGATTGATTATGGCGAGACTTTTTCACCAGTTGCGAAAATTCCTTCTGTCCGTGTCCTGCTATCCCTTGCTGTGAATCATGGCTGGCACCTTCATCAGTTGAATGTAAAGAATGCCTTTCTTCATGGTGATTTGGAGGAAGAGGTCTATATGGAACAACCTCCTGGATATGTTGCTCAGGGGGGCAGATCTTCTCTTGTTTGCCGTTTGAGGAAATCCATTTATGGTCTCAAACAATCTCCGAGAGCCTGGTTTGGGAAGTTCAGTGCTACACTTATTCGCTTTGGCATGAAGCAGTGCGCAGTTGATCACTCCGTCTTCAGTTTTCAGTCACAGGCTGGTTGTGTTCTGTTGATAGTATATGTCGATGATATCATTATCACTGGTAGCGATACAGGTGGCATTCAGAGGCTCAAATCCTTCCTTCAGACAGAGTTCTCTACTAAGGATTTGGGTCGTCTTCGGTATTTCCTGAGCATTGAGGTTGGCTATTCGACTAGGGGTATCTACCTCTCACAGAGGAAGTATGTTCTGGATCTTCTAGATGAGACAAGTTGTTTAGGAGTCAAGCCTCCCTCAACTCCTATGGACCAGAATATGAAATTACTCCCTGACGAGGGAGTCCTGTTAGAAGATCCAGGGCGATACAGACGCTTAGTTGGTAAGCTCATTTATCTTACTGTTACACGTCCAGATATTACCTTTGCAGTTAGAGCTGTTAGCCAGCATATGAGCTCACCTCGCACTTCACACTGGGCTGTTGTACTTCAGATATTGAGACATCTGAAGAGTTCGCCAGGTAAAGGGTTGTTATTTCAGAGGCATGGGCACCAGAGAATTGAAGGATACACTGATGCAGACTGGGCATGATCTCCGGCTGATAGGCGGCCTACTACAAGATATTGCACCTTTATTGGAGGTAATCTTGTTTCATGGAGAAGTAAGAAACATGATGTCGTGTCTAAATCCAGTGCCGAGGCAGAATATAAAGCTATATCTCATACGAGTGGCGAACTCATGTGGCTACGTTCCTTACTTTCAGAGATTGGATTTCCTCCTTCTTCTTAAGCTCAGTTATACTGTGACAACAAATCCGCCATTTACATTGCCACGAATCCAGTCTTTCATGAGAGGACCAAACATATTGAAGTGGATTGTCATTTCATTAGAGATTTGATTCAGGGAGGCTACATATCTCCTGTGTTTACCAGATCTACAGATCAATTAGCAGACATGTTCACGAAGCCTCTAAGTAGAGCTAAGTTAGTTGATAATTGTAACAAGCTAGGAATGTTAGATATCTACATTCCAGCTTGAGGGGGAGTGTTAACAGGTCTTTATTGTAATGCCCAAGGGCATACTTGTCTTTGTACTTCACTCTTTATTATTTATATTACATGAGTGAGGGGGAGAACCCGAACTCAATCTTTTCTCTCTCTTTACTTTCTCTCTTTTCTCTACTTCTCTCAACAGTGCTCGACACCCATCCCATGGAATTGCCAATAATATATTGTTTGGGTCACTCATGAATCTCTGATACGGGATCGAGGAAGAGCGACAAAATTCCAATAGAGCTTCTAAAAGGGACGAACATAATGCATAAGGAATAATGGAATATGTTGAAGGTTCAAGTGATGATCGCAGACATGGATCTTCAATGTAATTTATCCAGGAGGTAGGGTTTGGGGGCTGCTTGCATGATTGATGGAAAATATTACGGATAAGACAAATATTTCAAAAGTGATCTAGTTAAGACCTTCTGGTTATGTTAGAAGCGGACGACTTTACAGAGAAATAGGAATGGCTATTTAATTAGGTGGAAAGTGTGGATGAGGTGGTGCTTTGTACTGTTTTGACCCTGAAGAATTTACTTGCTCTTTCGGCTCAGGAATATAATCTTCGCTATTACTTGTTGACTCTATGTAATGCATGCTGGGACTGCTGGTCCCCAATGTAATTTTCATAGATTCAATAAAATTGTCATCTTTCATTAAAAAAAAAGAAGTGATGATCTAATCACATCAACTAGAATAAATGAATGTCAAAAAATTCTTGAGCGATGGAAGTACTCTACCCGCGCATGGATCACTGCATCCGAGCTACCACAAGTGTTAATAACGACTATGCTCAAAAGAGAGAGTTTTTTAAAGTTGGGGAGAATGTTGGGGACCATCCATCAGTATTAAAATTGCTTTCTCATGGGTGTCATCATCATGTCAACATGCCATTATCACTTTATAGTCTCATTATCAATGATTGGTATATTATGAATAGGAGTGCCAATATCATTATTGATTGGAACCCTTTTGAAACATATGACATGAGGAGATGTCAGGCCACCTATGCGACGACAAGGGGCCACTTTAAATTTCCGTAGGATTAGGATATGGGATATGTTTTATGTTAAGTTTCCTAATTGCAATAGGTTATGTTTTATGTAAAGTTTCATAATTAATATAGCCTGTGCTTATGTTAAGTTTCCTAATATAGGAGGAGATGTCTAGGTGGTAAATTTGAACTTTGAAGTAGTCTTTTGCCATTTATAATGTGCCGATTGGATTTTAGTTGCAACTTTTCATTCCCGTGGGAGTGTGCCTATATATTGTAATGGCCTATGGCCTTCGAAAGATATTGAATGAATATTGATTTAACTCCTCAAGCATGGTGTGATGCCTCATGCTCGAGGAGATCCAAATTAGACTCTTGCTTCCTCTTTACATCTTCCCTCCTCTTCTTCCCCCTTTCTTTAATTTTTTTTATTCTCCTACCCTGCTACCATTGATTACCTCCATGGTTCAACCTGCAACCAGCATCAAACCCATAGACCACTTTCTCTAGCTATTCCTCTCAATACCATTCCTTAAACCTTTTATTCCTAGCACCAATCACCCAAGCGTATAGCTTCACCCCTAAACCTCAGTTCCATACCCATGAACCCTGCCCTTTCACCGGACAGTCCACCAAAAGACTGTAATATGTGAACTTGCAGTCCTTAATCAATTTACAGACCGGCCCTAAAATTTTCCCTAAAATGCCATACCTTTACCCACTCCTTTCGCCATTGTGTCACCCTACTTCCAACCATAAACCATATGAACACCTAAACTGGCCAGATCTGCCATGCGATCAATTTAGATCCAGGATCAGATCCAAAACTCTACTTTCCTCCAACCTTTTTTTTTTAATAGCTGCAATTTCATTAAAAGAAAAAGGTAGAAGACCGAGATAGTCAACCCCAAGATACAAAAGGAGAATACTAAGCAAAAAGGAGAAAAAGGGAAAAAAAAAACAATCACGGGGAAGGAAGTCAAACATCTCCAATCCCGGCTTCTCCATGCCTTGATGAGCAAGGTTATCTGTCACACACTCACAGCATTAGCAGACCTCCTTATGTGATTAAAATGATTGACGATTTGCCTATGCTATCTTGAATTTCATCAAAGAAATGAGCATATCTCCACGGAGGGACAATCGATCCTCTCAGCCACAGGGTGACATTCATAGAGTCACATTCTACAATCGTCCTGTCCATGGAATATAAGCTAAGGCAGTCTTGATGGGCTGCCCTTACTTCTGCCTCACTAGCATCCGTTGTCCCCGCTGGACCTAAGAACGCCCAAATAATATTACCACTTGATCCCCTCAAGACTCCCCACGATACCGGCTGGCCCGGGATTTCCCATGCTAGACCCGCCAAAGTTAAGCTTGAGCATACCTTCCAAAGGAGCCTCCAACTCTTGGACAATTGATTCCCGGCTTTCCACGCTAGAGCACACCTCCTTCCAACCCGCCCAAAGATCATAAGCCGAAGTAAAGCGGAACAAGGAAACAGTTCTCGCCCACCGGATAACCATTGCTATAGTTTTAACAAACAAAAAATGAGGAGAATTTGCCACACCGGAAAGCTTTACTTACAACTCTATACATCATTACAGACCAAGATCTAATCAAAAACCCGATCCTGTTTAATGTAGTCCTAAAATTTCATTTAAGACCTTCCTAGATTAAACCTCGCACTCTCCTTAACCTGTAACAAAACTGCACACTGACAGTTCACTTCTTGGACTGCTAGACGCCTAGACCCGTAATTACCTCACCTGTCCCACAAAACCCTTATCCTAAGTCCATCATGAGCCTTAAACTGTACTCCAAACCCATTGGCAATCCTTTACTATTAGATATTTACAACCACTCAGTCTTTAAACTCAGAAACAATCCACTTTCATAGCCTGTAGCAATCCTGGTTCTAGCCTGAAGTACCTGTCTTTAATACTTTACCTATCCGTACCTAATCCGGGTTTAATATCTAGATTTAATCTCAGTTATTTCCAGCACTACAGATCTTCCCAGAACTATTTTCGTGTAACAAACAGTCATGACAGTTACTAAGTTCCCATATTACAGCATACCTTATCCTGTTCCCTTATTCCCTGCTTATCCCTTTAGCCTGTCTGACCAAGATCTGGCCTAAAACCTTAGTAAGAATACATTGCCACCTATATAAATATATATAGATATGGGATTTGCCAGGGACCATCACAGAAGGCATTTCGCGGATGGGCTGTTGCATGTGAGAGCAGCCACACAGACTCACTTTTCAGACGATTTTGTCTTATTCTCTGAGGTGGCTGCTCTCACATGAAACAGCCCATCCACAAAATGCCTTCTGCGATGGTCACTAGCAAATGCCTATATATATATATATATATAGCAGAAGAGAAAATGAGAGAATTATTTGAATTATTCCAAAATTCTAATAGAATTACACATCACTTTTTTTGACTTTTTTTAACAAAGGCACCCATTCAACCCACATATTTTCAATCCTAACCCCTCCTTTATGCTTTTTAACAAAGGCACCCATTAAAGCCACATAATTTCAATCCTACCCCCCTCCTTTATGCTCTTTTAATTATGGAAACCTCTATAGATTGGAGGGCTAGGATCAGCCTATTGAAATGATTTTACGGGCTAGGGTCAGCCAATGGAAATGATTTTACGGGCACAACCTATTGATGTTGTGTTCCATCACATGGACGGTTTGGATCAACCTATGATGTGGTCCGTACAGTTCTTGTCTGCCCGTGCACACACGGGGTTTTTTACTAGTATATATATATATATATATATATATATATATATAGCATAAGAGAAAAGGAGAGAATTATTTGAATTTCTCCCAAAATTCTAATAGAATTACACATCACTTTTGTTGACTTTTTTTATCAAAGGCACCCATTCAACCCACATATTTTCAATCCTACCTCCTGCTTTATGCTTTTTAACAAAGGCACCCATTAAAGCCACATAATTTCAATCCTACTACTATATAGCAGAGGAGAAAATGAGAGAATTATTTGAATTTCTCCCAAAATTCTAATAGAATTACACATCATTTTTTTTTGACTTTTTTTAACAAAGGCACCCATTCAACCCACATATTTTCAATCCTACCCCCTCCTTTATGTTTTTTAACAAAGGCACCCATTAAAGCCACATAATTTCAATCCTACCCATTTTCGGAATTATATGAAAAAACAAATCATTATTTGCTAGCCACCTTCTCCAAAGGCTACGTCTCGCCCATCCTTTGCAACTGTATGTGTTCATATATTTGTCTTATTAGACGTGGTGAAAAACTGCACGGAAATACTATTTCTTGAAAGGTGGCTAGCAATAATAAGTACCGAAAGAAGCTAGCAATAATAATCATTACGTAGTAAAGTTTTGGAGGGAAATTAAAGACAACGAGTACCTGTATATGACAATTACGAAAAAAACTACAAAGAAGAGGTATCGAAATATGACAATTACGAAAAAACTACTTTTCCTTAGTAATTTTTTTAGGATATTACGAATTCAGCACACCTTTATAAATATTTACGAATTCTGGGCACCTTAAGAGGAACAACATATTATGGAAACCTCTATAGATTGGAGGGCTAGGATCAGCCTATGGAAATGATTTTACGGGCACAACCTATTGATGTTGTGTTCCATCACATGGACGGTTTGGATCAACCTATGATGTGGTCCGTAAAGTTCTTTGTCGGCCAGTGCATCGCACCCGTCGGCTTAAAATACAGTGGGCCCACATTGTTTGGGTGATCCAAACCATTCATTTGATAGGCCCTCACATTGATAGGGTATGCCCAAAAAATCAGCTCCATTGGATCATCCCAACCCTTCAAACTGTCAAGGCAAAAATGGACAGATTTGTGAAGGTTTTTACACATCCATTTTTGCCTCCACAAATCGTAGAGGTTGGGATGATCCTATGGAGCTGATTTTTTGGGCACACCCTATCAATGTGAGGGCCCATCAAATGAATGGTTTGCATCACTGAAACAATGTGGGCCCCACTGTATTTTAAGCCGACAGAGTAGCTAAGTTAGCTACTCGTACGTGTAGCTACACTTTTCTCATATATATATATATATATATATAAAGAGAGAGACAGAGAGAGAAACGGTTTCTACAAACAAGTGTGGATAAGTTATCTACACACTAGCTAAAATACAGTGGAGGGCATATTGTTTGGGTGATCCAAACCATTCATTTGATTGGCCCTCACATAGATAGGGTGTCCACAAAAAATCAGCTCCATAGGATCATCCCAACCCTACGATTTGTGGAGGTAAAATGGACGTGTATTAACCTTCACAAATCTGTCCATTTTTTACCTCCACGGTTTGAAGGGTTAGGATGATCCTGTGGAGCTGATTTTTTGTGGACACCGTATCTATGTGAGGGTCAATCAAATGAATGGTTTGGATCACCCAAACAATGTGGGCCTCCACTATATTTTAAGCTAGTGTGTAGATAACTTTTTTTTTTAGACGGACTAGTGTGTAGATAACTTATCTACACTTGTGTGTAGAAACCGTTTTCTCATATATATATATATATATATATATATATATATATATATATATATATATATATATATGAGGAAAAGGATTGTACGCTCGAGCGTACCAAGCTTATGGTACGCTCGAGTGCCCAATCACATATGGGCCCACTTTGTTAGGATGATCCAAAGCATTCATTTGAATTATAGGGGTGCAACTCGGGTCGGGTTGGGTCCAACCCAACCCAACCCGAAAACTTCAACCCCCAACCCTAACCCAACCCAACCCGAGTTTCAACCCGGCTTGGCTAACCCAACCCAACCCAAATTGATTTTCCCTAACCCGAACCCAACCCGACCCAACCCGATTTCCCAAGTTGGGTCGGGTTGACCATGACAATCAGCTGTTTACTTTTTACTTTAGTTTGTTGTTTGCCTTTACTTTTTGGATATAAGTTAATAGGAAATATTAAATGAGTATTGTAATTGTAAGGATGGAAAGAAAAAACAAAAAAGTCAACAAAAGGTCAAAAACTACAAAAAAACATGTATACTGACAAACTGTGTTTATCTTTGGCGGGTTCACGGGTCGGGTCGGGTTGCCAGGTCCCCAACCCAACCCAACCCGAATTTAAGTCGGGTTGCCAAATCCCAACCCGGACTCAAACCCAACCCGAAATTGGTCAACCCAACCCGCCCAAAAATCGGGTTCAACCCAACCCAAGTTGCACCCCTAATTTGAAAGGCCCTATCATGGATAGGGTGTGTACCAAAAATCAGCTCCATTGGATCATCCTAACCCCTCCAAAAGTGAAGGGCAAAAATGGGCAGATTTGAGGTCTGTCCATTTTGCCTCCACAAATGGATGGGTTAGGATGATCCTATGGAGCTGATTTTTGGTACACACCCTATCTACGATAGGGAGTTGCAAATGAATGCTTTGGATCACCACAAAAAATGTGGGCCCCATGTGATTAGGGCACTCGAGCATACCATAAGTTTGGTACGCTCGAGCGTACAATCCTTTTCTATATGAGGAAAGTGTTTCTGCTAACGTTAGCAGCTAGCTTAGCTGCTAACGTTAGCATAAAACAAGGGTGGGGCCACATTGTTGGGGTGATCCTAAGCATTCATTTGAAAGGCCACATCATGGATGGGTTGTGTGCCAAAAAATCAGCTTCATTGGATCATCATAGGATGTCCATTTGTAGGGGTGAAAATGGACAGATATTGTTTGTCCACTAATCTGCCCATTTTTTCACCCCACAAATGGACACCCTAAGATGATCCAATGGAGCTGATTTTTTGTGGACACCTTATCCTTGAAAGGGCCTTCCAAATGAATGCTTTGGATCCCCCAACAATGTGGGCCCGACCATGTTTAAGCTAACGTTAGCAGCTAAGCTAGCTGCTAACGTTAGAAGAAACACTCTTCTCTCTCTCTCTCTCTCTCTCTCTCTCTCTCTCTCTCTCTATATATATATATATATATATATATATATATATATATAGAGAGAGAGAGAGAGAGGAAAGTGTTCCTAAGCTCGAGCTCAGATAAGCTTATCTGAGCTCGAGCTCAAAAACACATGTGGCCCCACATTTTTTGGGGGATCCAAAGCATTCATTTGGAAGGCCCTTCCATGGATAGGGTGTGTACCAAAAATCTGCCCAGGATCATCCTAACCCTGCCATTTGTGGAGGGAAAAATGGGCAAAAACATGGACACACAGTGCCTGTCCATTTTCCCCTCCACCTTTGTTTGAGTTAGGATGATCATATAGGCCTGATTTTTTGTACACACCCTATCCATGGAAGGGCAATCCAAACGAATGCTTTGGATCGCCCCAAAAATGTGGGGCCACATGTGTTCTTTAGCTCGAGCTCAGATAAGCTTATCTGAGCTAGAGCCCAGGAACACTTCTCTCTCTCTAAAATATATATATATATATATATATATAGAGGAAGCTAGCTCACCATAAGTTTGGTTAAGCTCACCAACAGTTTCCTCATACATATATATATATATATATATATATATGTATATATATATATATATGGGGCGAGGTTTCTGAGCTATAGCTCATATAGCTTATCTGAGCAAGCCACTATAAATACACCATCTCCCATGTTGTTTGACTCATCCAACCCATTCATTCCATAGAACCTGACATAGATAGGGTGTTCCTAACAAACCATCTCCATACAATCATCCTAACCATTTGATATGTACAAGCACAAAATGGACCCATTTTCTAGATGTCCATTTTAAACCTCCACAAATCAACACTTACCATGATCCTATGGAGATGATTTCTTAGGGACACCCTATCTATGTTACGTCCTCTAGAATCAATATGTAACCTAACCCAAACAACATAGGTACCTACCCTATTTATATGAGCTTGCTCAGATAAGCTATCTGAGGTATCGCTCATAAACCTTTATCTGATATATATATATATATATATATATATATATATATATATATATATATATATATATATATATATATATATGAGAATAGAGTTCCTAAGGTGTCACCTCATATAGCTTATATGAGGTGGCGCTCACAAAACATAAGGGGCCCACATTTTTGGGGTGATCCAAACCACTCATTTGAAAGGCCCTTAGATGGATATGGTGCCTACAAAAAATCAGGTCCATAGGATCATCCTAACCCTTCCATTTATGGAGGTTAAAAATGGGCAGATTTATGGAGGTTTATACCCATCCATTTCAACCTCCACAAATGGAAGGGTTAGGATGATCCTATGAAGTTAATTTTTTGGGCACACCCTATCTATGTGAGGGCCTATCAAATGAATGCTTTGGATCATCCAAACAAAGTGGGCCCCTTATGTTTTTATGCGCCACCTCATATAAGCTATATGAGGTGACACCTTAGGAACTCTCTCTCTCTCTCTCTCTCTCTCTCTCTCTCTCTCTCTCTCTCTCTCTCTCTCTATATATATATATATATATATATATATATATATATATATATATATATGAGAAAAATGATTGTGCAGTCGACCGCACCAAGCTTAGGTGTGGTCGAGGGCCTCAAACTCATGCGGGCCCACTTTGTTAGGATGACCCAAAGCATTCATTTGAAAGGCCCTTACATAGATGGGGTATGTACAAAAAATCAACTCCTTAGGATCATCCTAACCCATCCATTTGTGGAGGTCAAAATGGACAGACACCGTTTGCCACAAATCTGCCCATTTTTGCCCTCCATTTTTTGAGGGGTTAGGATGATCCAATGGACCTGGTTTTTTGTACACACCCTATCTATGATGGGGCCTTGCAAATGAATGGTTTTGATCAGCACAAAAAATGTGGGACCCATGTGTTTGGGCCCTCGACAGCACCTAAGATTAGGTGCGGTCGACCACACAATCTCATTCCTATATATATATATATATATATATATATATATATATAGAGAGAGAGAGAGGAAGGAAATGGTTTGTGAGCAGCTGCTCAGATAAGCCTATCAAATGAAAGCTTTGGATCATCCAAATAATGTGCCCCCCCCCCATGTTTGTGAGCTCTGCTCAGATAAGCTTATCTGAGCAGCTACTCACAACCCATTTCCATATATATATATATATATATATATGAGAAAACGGTTCCTACACATATGTGTAGATAAGTTATCTACACACTAGCTTAAAATACATTGGGGGCCACATTATTTGGGTGATCCAAACCATTCATATTTAAGGCCCTCACATAGATAGGGTGTCCACAAAAAATCAGATCCATAGGATCATCCTAACCATTCGAACTGTGGAGGCAAAAAATGGACTAATTTGTGAAGGTTTAAAGACATCCATTTTGCCTCCACAAATCGTAGGGTTCGGATGATCCTATGGATCTGATTTTTTGTAGACACCCTATCTATGTGAGGGCCTTTAAAATGGATGGCTTGGATCACCCAAACAATGTGGGCCCCCACTGTATTTTAAGCTAGTGTGTAGAGAACTCTCTACACATATGTGTAGGAACCGTTTTCTCTCTCTCTCTCTCTCTCTCTCTCTCTCTCTCTCTCTCTCTCTCTCTCTCTCTCTCTCTCTCTCTCTATATATATATATATATATATATATATATATATATATATATATGAGGAAAAGGATTGTACGCTCGAGTGTACCTAACCTTAGGTACGCTCAAGTGCCAAATCACATGGGTCCCACATTTTTTGTGGTCATCTAAACCATTCATTTGCAAGGCCCCATCATAGATAGGGTGTGTACCAAAAATCAGCTCCATTGAATCATCCTAACCCCTCCAAAAGTGGAGGGCAAAATGGGCAGATTTGTGGACAAACAGTGTCTGTCCATTTTGACCTCCACAAATGGATGGGTTAGGATGATCCTATGGAGCTGATTTTTGGTACTCACCCTATCTATGATGGGGCCTTGCAAATGAATGGTTTAGATGACCACAAAAAATGTGGGACCCATGTGATTTGGCACTCGAGCGTACCTAAGGTTTGGTACACTCGAGCGTACAATCCTTTTCCTCTCTCTCTCTCTCTCTCTCTCTCTCTCTCTCTCTCTCTCTCTCTCTCTATATATATATATATATATATATATATATATATATATATATAGAGGAAAGGGTTCCTGCTAACGTTAGCAACCAGCTTAGCTGCAAACATTAGCGTAAAACAAGGGTGGGCCACATTGTTGTGGCTGATCCTAAGCTTTCATTTGAAAGGCCCCATCATGGACAAGGTGTGTACCAAAAATGGCTCAGGTTTTCTAACTCAATAATGATCAACCAAAACACAATGATCAAATATGGGGCAATGCCAATGGATATATGGGTATCATGTGCCCCATGCCAGAGCCCCAGTAAAAGTTGAATCAACTCAACTGGTTTAAGAAAAAAATTCAGTAAGCCCCATGCCAGAGCCCCAGTAACAACAACGAGATTCCTTAATCCAACAATTGGAACTTCCAAACTAAAAGACCCCGGCATTTAACAGGAGGATGCAGGAAGCCAAGGAACATAATACTTAGATTTTCAAAAGCCACCACTTTTGACAACTTTATGTTACCTTGGGGTTTTTCACTGTCTCATCAACGCTCAAAATAAGACAAGCGGCTTCAGTCGCAGCATTGATGGCATTGATCTGTAATAGATAGCTTATAGTCATAATCAACTGCAAAATGTCAATGGCAAAATGAATTAAAGACACAAATTTTGAGGACTGCTAATACCTTCACAACTGAAGGTTCCCACACAAAGTTGGCAAATGAATCAGCAATCCCACCACTGTTGATGTCCACTCCATAAAGTGCACCTTCACCTATCATAACCCATTAGGTACTTAGGTATCAGTAAATACAAATTTTGCAATGACATCAAAGAAAAATAGGAAAATGCTAACCAGAAGGGAGTGCATGTTTCTGTCTGAGTTTGTTCAGTACGTCGGTTGCATCAAATCCAGCATTGTCACAAAGTTGACGTGGAATAATCTGTAGGATTAGGATAACATTGAATATCATGCTCAAATAAACCAATGATAGACTCTCACCATTTTTTTTGAACATTAATAAAGATAATTATATGCAGTTTTGAGAACGGATTAAAATACCAAATGTTTTTTTCTTTCTTTCTTTTTGAATGACTAGATATCATTAATAGAAGAAAAGGAATATAAAAAGCCGACCGAGATGGGCGGCAAGAAACCGCGAAAAAAATAAAAAAGAACAAACAGAAACAAATACTTCAAGGCGAGAGAAAATCATATAACTCGAGCTCTAGCTTCCTTGCTCCTTCCCTAGCAAGTTTATATGCCTCCTCATTTGCAGATCTTTTCACGTGTTGGAAAATCACGTTCGCCCCTCCAATACGATTCCTGATCTCATCCATCCAACTCCCAAAGCATGTCCGCCCCTCCAATATGATAGACTCTCGCCACTATAAACCTATAATAAACTCTGAGCACAACAAATCTAATACGCAGCTACCTTAACTAGCCAAGTAAAAGCAACTGCTGTCTTGACTTGTTTCGCATCTGTAATAGATGCAAACTAGACAAATAAAAACTTGAGATTACTATAACGCCTACCTCAAGTGCTTTGGCATATGAATTAATAAACATTTGAGACTTCCCAGCTATTGTCCGGGCATGCTGTCTCAAGTACCTACTTATCTCCATCTGCCACAGGAACATCAGATTCAGAAACAAGCCGGGAATATCCTTAACACAAAAGAAACCAAATCGAGTTCTCCATAGGTTGCTATAATTGTCATACATCTATAGCACCACCCCCAGCAACAACAGTAGAGTTCTTTAGAGCTCTTCGGACAATCATTATGGCATCATGTAGGCTCCGCTCTGCTTCCTCAATAAACTGCAACAATTAGTAAAAACTTCATGGTTCAACACTTCAAAATGATAGCTGTTATGAAAACCGGCATTGGAACAAATGGCAAACCTGATCCGCTCCACCACGAAGAACAATTGTTGCAGTCTGACCTGAAGGGCATCCACTGAAAATGTTGAACCTGTCATTTCCCACTTGCCTTTCCTCAAAAAGTTCGCAAGAACCAAGAACCTTATCCATAAAAACCACCCTCATTTCAATTAAGCAGGGGATAAAAACAAATTATATTATATGAATAATAAGAAGATGTTGGATAATATTAGCTACCAAATAGCTCTAATTTCATAAACAGTGTTATCTGCAAGGTCATATATATGCCAAAATGAGAACCCAATATTAATGTACGACATAAAAGAGAAACCTCGTCAACAATATTGTTCACAGACGTCTGAACAGTTCCACCAGTCGCTGCGGCAACACGTTGCAAATCTTCTTCTGTTACACGACCAGCACAGAAAATATCTCTATCTGCAAAATACTGCACAAAACCAACCAGGTATTTACCACTCAAAAAAAAAAGACAGGTAATGGCCCACATGATGGTCCTATGTATCCTAAGTTACATGATCACATCTGTTGAGGGAAACTACCTGTGTTCCGAGATCACCAATTGCAAGACGTGAAAGGACAATTTTGGCCCCACTTTGCACACATTTATCCAACTTGTCATAGATGATATTCCACTCAGCGTCAACAATTGATTGATATTGCAGAGGATCTGTTAGTCTGCAAATATACAAGAAGGTACACAGCAAAGTTAGGAATAAGCTTAAGGAGGGTGCAAAAAACAAAAAGACAAATTAAGTCCACCTGATCTCAGCATTTTCTTTCTCCGATTTCAGTTCTAATTCAATGTTCAACAAAACAATCTTTGGATTCAGGAACTTCTTTGGTTGTTGCTCAAAACCAGCATAGGAAAATGTCTTTTTAAAAGCAACACCATTCACGAGAAAAGAATCGCGCATGGTACCTCCAGGAACCTAGAGAGACACAGAAGTGTTGGATATTAAACTTCAACTAATGTCCATATCAAGGCTATACAAAATCTTGACATACTATTCACTTTCAAGAAGGGTAATGTTACAAATCCATCATGATGTATCCTAAAAGGCTCAAACCACGTATGATAAGTAAGAGAACAAAGAAAAAAGAAGAACCAATCAAATAAAAAAGCAATAGACAACAGTACTAGAGGGAGGAAATGTGGAACAGGAGGAATCCATTCTAAACAAATGGAGAATTCATAACTCAAATTCGATAGTTCTCAAACATCGAATAAAAACTAAGAAATTCCCCTCAAAGAAAATGAGTGATGTGGACCAGGTTGGGAGGCAAGGGGAATATGTGTGTGGCATTTTGTACATAGATTGTACATAGGGCATGTGTTGTTATTATGATAATGTTGACTGGCATTTTGTAGTGAGGTTAAGGGTGTAATTTGGATAAGTTGTGGGTTATAAAGGGAAGGATATGGACAGATGTCACTTTATCAAGAAGAGCACATGGGACCAGCCAACTTGGAGGGACACTTGTAAATCCCTCATGCAAAGCGCATGAAGCTAGCCCATATGGAGGACACTTGGCAATCTCTTCTTCAATTTGAGTGGGGACCAACCCACTTCGAAGGACACTTGTCAATTCCTCATGACTTCAGATCTTAGATCTATTTTCACCAATCCTAAACTGCCAAATGGCATCCATTTAGACCATTTGGTGGTCCCCAAGGGCCCCAACCCTCACCTATAAATAAGGAAGAGGTGTGCTCATTTCAGCACTATTGGTCTTGGAGAAAAAACAAGAGTGAGAAAGAGAGGAAAGAGTTTCTCAAGTCCCAAGGAGTCTGAGAGTGAAAGGGAAGATTCGGCTGAGGAGGAAGAGAGTCCCTGAATTGTAAGGTCCTCTTTCCTTTTCCCCTCATTTCAGTTTGTGATCCAAGCTGAAATCGAATTTTTCCTTGTAATCTCGATTACATTTTGTTGATTCTTGGAGTCTAGATAGGTCTGATGAAAAGTTTATGCATATGGAGGACAAGTTTCAGTATAATTTAGTGAACAACTATTTTTATTTTTCTAGTTCATTGCTAGTTCGAAGTTTTTGCAGTAATATTGTTTCTTGCTCCACGAACAATCCATCGCAAGTAGGAAAGTACAGTTTGTAATATTTCTTCTTTTTTTCTTTTTTCTTTTTTAAATGATGGGTTTGCACTCTTTCATCCTATATTCCTTTATAGTTTCTTGCCGTGGTTATGTTCTTCCATTTTGGTTGCATCAATAGGTACTCTTAGGGGCTCGAGTCAATTTGCATTCTACCTTGCATAAGCCATTTCTTTAGGTAGATATACATTTAGCTTTTCTTAAAGTAGATATACCTTGCACATAAAACCTTAGGGTGCAAACATAGAATATGCAAATACCACTCAAGCCAAAGGAGATTAGTGTGGTGACCGACGAGAGAGGAAGTCAAAGAAAAAAGTTACCACTGAGATGAACACCAACAATAAAGAGTATATCCAAGGGCCACACTCGCTTGTGACTCTTGACTTGTTCATGTCAGATCTGTTGAGATTTTCGCCTACTTCAACAAGCAGAGTAGATTCCGATGTTAAAATAAAAGTCACTTGCGGTACAATTCAAGTCTCCATATCATACTCATATCCGACTATGATGGCCATTCAAATGAAAGAAAATGATACAACAAGCTCGGGCTATGTCTCTGTTTTCAACCCGCTATGCATCTCTGTTTTTCTCAAATTGCCAATTTTGACACTGACATGTATTTTTGTCATTAAAGGATGATCAGAGCATTCATTACAGAGAAGTTCACAGATATTGGCGACCTTAGGCCATGAATAATTATAACCTAAGGCTAATGTGGCAACAGTGACGATGTAAAAGCGTACAACAGATTCCAAGAACCATAATAAAAGTTCTCTATATCATTCCAGAAAATGGAAAAAATCTAAACAATGAGGGAAAAAGAATCCAAGAGCCAGACCATAAGGTGTCAAAGTAAATAACTGTATGGGGTGTGGCGTGCATGCCAGCCCCTTTTTTGAGTTGGTACTTTCTTTTTAACATCACATTTTTTTTACTTGTGCAATGTATAATTATTATAAACATTTAATTGAATAGTAATACCTTACAAGCATTTAGATTGATTGAATCAACTTTCTTTCATAACATTTTACAAGATAAATTGAAAATTGCTCTCTTATGCCGGTCACCTTTCTACTCAACTCAACTCAGCTAAGCCTTTGTCCCAAACTAGTTGGGGTCGGCTAATGAATCCTTTAGAAAATTTTCATGAGAAGGTGAAAGAATCTACCAAGCTCAAATTGACTAAGCCAAATCCTGACACTAGTTGGGTTCGTCTACATGGATCATTTTCTTCCATTCTCTCCTATCCAAGGTCATGTTCTCCGTTATATTCCTAGCCATCATGTCTTTCCTCACTGCTTCTACCCAAGTTGTTTTCGGTCTGCCCCTACCTCTTTTTACTCGATCAACTTGGCACGAGTCACTTCTTCTCACTGGAGCATCCATAGGCCTACGTTGGATATGCCCAAACCATCTTAGCGGTGCTCTCTCATCTTCTCCTGCCACCCCCACCTTTTTTACGGATGTCTTCGTTTTTAATTCTATCTAACCTTGTGTGGCCTCACATCCATCTAAGCATTCACATCTCCCCTACACTCATCTTATGCACGTGCTGCTTCTTAGTGGCCCAACATTCTGAGCCGTACAGCATGGTTAGCCTCACAGCTGTCTTATAAAACTTTCCCTTCAACTTGGTAGGTATTTACAGTCGCACAGAACTCCTGAAGCTTGCTTCCACTTCAACCAACCTGCTCTTATTCTGTGGTTAACATCCTCTTCAATCTCTCCTTATGTAGGATTGAACCAAGATAGTGAAAGATATCCCTCTTAGGTAGGGGTGTAAACGAGCTGAGCCGAGCCGAGCTTGGCCAGGCTCGGCTCGGCTCGTTAAGCTCAAAAGCCAGGCTCGGCTCGGGCTCGGGCTCGAACCAGGCTCGGCTCGTTGAGCTTAACGAGCCGGCTCGGCTCGGCTCGGCTCGTTAAGGATTCGAGCCGAGCTCGAGCGAGCTTCCGAGCCCGAGCCAAAATTGACACCCTTACTCTTAGGTACCTCATGTCCAGTCATATTTACTACATCCTCGCACCGCCTCCTTACATTACTAAAGTTGCACTCCATATACTCTATCTTAGTCCTACTCAGTCTAAAACCTTTGGATTCCAAAGTTCTCCATAACTCTACCTTAGCATTAACTCCTGCTTTGGTTTCGTCAATTAATACTATGTCATCTGCAAATAACATACACAGTGGCACCTCATCCTGAATACCCTCCGTAAGTTCATCCATAACTAGCATAAAAAGATAAGGGCTTAGAGCTGATCCTTGTTGTAGTCCTATTGTAATTAGAAACTCACTAGATGTGCTATCCGTAGTTCTGACACTAGTTACTGCTCCATCTTACATATCCTTAGTCACATCAACATATTTAGTAGGCACCTTTTTCCTTTCAAAGACCCACCACACCACCTTTTCTGTTTCTTTTTTCCTTTTTATGGTAATACCTTTCTTTTTTGTTTCTAGATTTATTTATTTTTTGAAATGGTAAGTCAACTATAATAAAACAGGAAAGACCGAGAAAGTCTCCCAAAGGATTACAAGGAAATAAAGAAAATAAAAATAAAAACAATAACCTCAAGGAGGAAAAAAAATCAAAGCTCTCCAACTCTAATCTCTCAACCCCGGATCTAGCCAAAGAATCTGCCTCACAATTTGTAGATCTACGAACATGGTTGAAAACAATGGATGAACCCTCTACAAGATCACAGATTTCGTCAAAAAATGACCAAAATCTCCAAGGCGGAGCCGCGGTTCCACAGAGCCACCTAACCACATTTAATGAATCCCCCTCCACTATAGTAGTGTCGATATGGTCTCTTGCAATTCTTTTAATACCTTGATGTACCGCTCTGAATTCCGCCTCATTTGAGTCACACACTCCCAACGGCCCCGAATAAGCCCACAAGGTAGCCCCTCTGGAATCCCAATAGATACCACCAATACCCGTCGGACTAGCATTGCTCAAGCTCGAACCATCAAAATTAAGTTTCATCCATCCAATGGGTGGAGCTTCCCACTCTTGAACCACCTGTGACCGGTATTCTCCACTAAAACACACCGCTCTCCAACCCTCCCATAAGTCATAAGCAGAGACAAAGCGGAACGGAGGCAAGCATTTCGCCCAAGAAATGGTAAGAGCAATGATATTTATGTATAACCGGTAAGGCGATCTATTGGACCCCTCAAAAATCCTTGCATCTCGCTCCTTCCAAAGGACCCACAATGTAGCAAGGAGACAAATCTTCCACAACATCTTACCATTTTTCTTCCATGGCACGGACTCCCAACACAAAAAGACATCTGAAATAGAGAAAGGAAACACCCAACAGATCCCAAATCTCCCCAAAATGTACCCCCATACTTCTCTAGCAACTTTGCAGTGGATAAAGAGATGGCAAGCCGATTCTCCATCTTCCAAACATAGGGAGCAATGATCCACCAAAAACATACCCCTCTTCCGAAAAAAGTTAATTGTTTGGATCCTATCCTTACATGCCGCCCACCCAAAAAGGCATACCCTAGGAGGACAAGGAAACTTCCACACCTTGGCGAAAATAGAGGGCGCACCACACGGAACAAGATGGGAATAAAAAGATTTAACGGAAAAGAAGCCAGATGTGTCCCAACTCCAAATCCTTTTATCCGACCCAGACAGTTTGATGTAACAAGATTCAAGCAATTCAATAAAACGAGCTAAAGCTTCCAATTCTCTATCAAAGAAATTCCTTCTAAAAGCCGGCATCCACGTCACCCCTCCCTCCACTCGAACAAAACAATCACTAACCATAGCTTCCTTTGAAGCAGCAACAACAAACAACTCCGGGAATACCTTCATAAGGGGCTCAGCCGAGCACCAAGCGTCATGCCAAAATCTAATGCGATCACCCGAATATACTTTAAACTGGATGCCCTTGCTGAAATCATGATATATTTTCAAAATATCTCGCCACACAGTCACCCCCTTCAAGTTGTAAAGATTGTCTGACTCCCAATTTCCAGGTTTTGCTCCATACTTACTACTCACCACTTTCACCCAAAATTGACCTTGCTCCACTCCAAACCTCCACAGCCACTTGCCTAATAAGGCATGATTAAATTCATGAATTCTTCTTATCCCAATACCTCCATTTTTTAAAGGCAAGCAAACCTTCTCCCACTTCACAAGCGGAATACCCTTGTTATCACATGAACCCCCCCATAAAAATCTACGTTGAAACTGCTCAATTCTCAAAACCACACTGATTGGGCATTTAAAGAGAGATAAGAAATATATAGGAATGTTAGCCAACACGGCCTTCACCAAAACCAATCTCCCCCCTCTGGATATAAGGTTCATTTTCGATGTTTCAAGTCTTCTTTCAATTCTCTCCACAATAGGATCCCACAAATGCTTCTTGGGTCTTCCCACACCCAACGGTAAACCCAAATACGAGGACGGGAGCAATTCCAACTTACACCCCACCATCTTAGCAAGCCTGATGGCCCTCTCACTCGGGATATTAATCGCAAACATACATGATTTCTGGAAATTAACCCTCTTGCCAGTTATCAACTCATAGCATCGAATAGTCGCTTTCAAATTTAAAATGTACAAATCATTCGGACAACAAAATAACAGTGTCATCGGCAAACTGCAAATGAGACACTTCCACCCCATCCCGCCCAACAACAAAACCCCGAAATAACTCCTTGCCGCTTCTAATAGCCATCAATCTACTCAAGGTCTCAGCTACAATAACAAATAGAAATCTTTTTCTAGATGTTACCTGATATTTACTTTAACACCTTGTGGTCTGGCTCATGGAATCTTTTTCCCCCATATTTTAGATTTTTTTCCATTTTCTGGAATGATATAGAGAACTTAATTATGATTCTTGGAATCTGTCATACGCTTTTACATCATCGTTATTGCGACATTAGCCTCAGGTTATAACCATTAATGGCCTGAGCACACTAATATCTGTGAAGTTCTCTGTAATGAATGCTCTAATCATCCTTTAATGACAAAAATATATGTCAGTGTCAAAAGTGGCAACTTGATAAAAACAAAGATGCATTGTGAGTTGAAAACGGAGACACAATATAAGTTTGTTGTGTCATTTTCTTCCATCTGAATGGCCATCATAGTCGAATATGAGTACGGTATGGAGACTTGAATTGTGACACAAGTGACTATTTCAACATCGAAATCTACACTGCTTGTTGAAGTAGGCGAAATCTCAACAAATCTGGCATGAACTAGCAAGAGTCACAAACGAGTGTGGCCCGTCGATGTACTCCTTATTGTTGGTGTTCATCTCAGTGGTAACTTTTTTCTTTGACGTCCTCTCTCGTCGGTCGCCGCACTAATCTCCATTGGCTCGAGTGATGTTCACATATTCTGTGCTTGCACCCCAATGTTGTATGTGCAAGGTATACCTACTTTAAGAAAAACTAAATGTATATCTACCTATAAAAATAGCTTATGCAAGGCAGGATGCAAATCAACTCGAGCCCCTAGAGTACCTAGTGATGCAGCCAAAATGGAAGAAAGGTATTACTCAAAAAAACGAAAAAAAGAAACAGGAAAAGGTGAGCATCGCCAAAAGGTGCTTTCACGAAAGAGCTTAACAAGTGAGGAAAGGCTCTTAGCCACCGATGACCAGCTCAATGAGTTGCCTTCGGGCGATGGCCGATCTCTCACTTAAAGATAAATAGCCACATAGATGAGTGTGTGTGTGTGTGTGTGTGTGTCTATATAGTAATAAATTTTGAACGACTGATTTTTTCAGTAAAATGAATGACTTGCTCCTGTAGTTTTCTTGCCTGCACTAACGTCCCGCTACTATAGTAGAATATATAAGGGAAAGCCTTACCTGGACCACCAATGGTTCGTAGACTCGGAGTCAAATTCTTGGGTCCTAAGCCCCTATGCCTAGGTGGCGACTCTAAACCCATTTTTTCTCCTACTTGGTTGCTCATGTGGCCAAACCAAAGTAGTGATGATGTGGCAAGCGGTGCCAAAATGCGGGCGCTATAGCTAGCAACTCCACTGGGGAATTATATATGCCTAAAATCTATGGTTTTTGGCTTATAAATGGCTTGACTTGAAAATAAACCAACATTCCCAACCCCCTATCTAAGTTAAGGGGGTAGAGTGGTTATTATATAGAGCGTTCCATATAGGCTCGTATATATACTTTGGTGGTGCTATGTTATATGATATTTAGCTTTATATAGGTATAGCCGTAAGGGTGAAGGTCACCTGGTCGTATTACTTTCTTTTTTTTTTGAAATGGAAAATTGCATTATTTTTTATTACTTTCTTTTATAATACGCTGCTTACTATACTCTAATGGTGCCCTGCTTCGCTTAAGCGCTAATGTTCTCTCCGCTTTAACAAGCTCGTAGTACCCCGCATATACATACGTTAGTAATCGACTCGACCGGGTTAGGTCTTTACCTTCGCTAGTTAGGCTCATCATATAAAAGCAAGGATGGATAGATACAGTATTCTTTATCAAGAAGAAAACAGTGTACCTTTTTTATGCCTATTAAGTTTAGCCTATCATCAGTGCCAATTGCAATGACAGCGTCCACAACCATAGATGCAAAAAACTCCTTTTCACCGCCAATAAGCTTTGAGGAGAGTGTTGTAGCCGCACATTTAGCCAATAAGCTTTTCTTTTCTTCAAGACTTTTACCCTCAATACTTACAGCCAGTTCTTTGACTTTGTTAATGGCCTGCAACAAAATTTCCAAAGTTCCTGATTCATAGAAAATACATAGGATCCCCAACCATAAAAGGAAAAACAACATTGAGATATGTATACCAAATAGCATGCAGTCCGATAACTACGTATGAGATTCTGAGGATGAACCCCATCCTCGATAAAGGGTTTTGCCTCCTTTAGAAACTCTCCTGCGAGAAGCACTACAGTTGTGGTTCCGTCACCAACCTGAACACATAAAGAACAAAAAGTGAAACATCCAAATGGTGTTTGCCATTTCTTTCCTGAAGGATTGATATACAAAAAGTAAAAGGCAACCATAAATACTGTGTGCCCACTACTTTCTTTCACTTTTTTTTTAAATTGTAGTTCCCAAATACACATAATGAGATGGATATAGATTTGATTCCGCAGGTTCCAAAAGAATTGGATACAAATTCTCATGTGATACTTTACTGTATCCATCCATATCCTAAAATGTACACCCAAATCTTCTACCATACTTGTTACATAGCATAATTAATTCAATGGTGAACCACAAAATGCAGATCAAACACGTGCCAATATTTTTTTTATGAATGACGGCAATTTTATTAATAAACAAAGAGACCGAGATGGTCCATACAGTCATGGGATGACAACAGAATAAAAAGAAACGAAGACAGAATACAGAAAATGAAAAGCAACAAACTGAAAGCCTCAAGGGGGCAAGGAATCAAAGATTTCAGGCGATTCCTTAATGACTCCAACCCTAGCCAATATATCTGCAACATCATTTGCAGATCTCCTAACATGCTGGAAACCAATCGAAGAGGCAGCCATCCAATCCATAATCTCATCAAAAAAAAAGGTCGAATCTCCGCGGATGACGGTGAGAACCTCTCAGCCACCAAATGACATTCAGGGAGTCACCTTCCACCAAGATGTCATTCAGGGAATTTTTATCCAAAAGCTTGATGCCTTAATGAAACTGCGTGCACCTCCACCTCACTTGCATTGGCTAAGCCTATAGGACCCGCAAAAGCCCAAAGAAACATGCGATAATATTATTAAATGTTTACAGGTTCCAGATGACTGGAGGATCAACAAACGCTATCGTAACCATGAAACAAATTGTCCTGAACCCATGGGAAATAAATGCAATTGACTACCATAGGACGTAAAGGCAGAGTAGAATACACGTAAGAGAATCTTAATAAACGAATATGATCCAAAAAAATCAACAAGATCAACTGATACATAAGCAAATGTGAAGTGTATTACACCCACAAAATAAGTCATAGTAGTTAGCAAAAGAAGAATATAGAATCATAGCCACGTGATATTGTTATAGAAAGGTATAGTTCGTTTATATTCTGTTAAAGATACATTATCATTACAAGCATTTCTTCGTTTTTTAAAATCATATCAGGAACACTCAGTAAACTAAAAAGGCCTTAATTCTCTATTTAGAAGGATAACGATATTTAAATTAGAAGGCCACTGAGCCAGATCTGGTAGGGGATCTTAGAGTAAATGGATCGGGGTTATGGATCATGCATCTTTAGCAACTCAATATAGGCTAGAAGAATAGCGTACAAGCATCCGCTGACAATGATCTACCTGCACGTATAAACCCAAGGGATCATGAGATCCAACGAAGGAAAGGTCATAAAGAAGGCTTGCCACTTCACACTTATCAAATATATCCTCAAGGAACCCAATAACGAAAGATCGTAAAATAGACAAGTGTTCCTATCAATTACCTGCCCCTTCCAAATACCAGGTGCAGATGTGGATAGATTAGGAAGGACTCAGATAATTTCTTTTATTTTTCAGTCAGTAAGCTTGTAGGGGGTAATGGCAAGTAGAATAAGTTTCATGGTTCCACCTGGTAAGAGAAGCCGAGGTTACTAAGAAAAGCGAGTGGGAATCAGGAAATTGAGGGATGTTAATATGTTTCACTAGGCAAATAGAATGGGAGATTTGATGGATAAAAGTTGAGCATGGCATCTTAATTGGGACTAGATATACCCGATTGGGTGAAATTTTTAAATTAGAACTTACTACTTTGAATTCCACACTAAATTGTACAATAGAAGCAATCTAGGTCGGGATGGTTTTGGCGTTTAGAATTGGAACTGGAGGCGTTTACAAAAGATGCTTGGAGTGGCGATGTCTCTCTTGTTGATAATCCCTAGGCTTTCCCTTTAGCTATGCATAAAGAGTATTTTATAGACTGTTTCCAAATCAGGGAGGACAAAAAAAGTTGTGGAATAGAAAAGGAGCTTGCTTAGTGTTCAAAGTTATAAAAATACACAAAGGGCGTGGATCAATTAGAAACAGAGTTGGAAATATAGCCTCCTACATATATGTGTGTGTGAAGGATGTATAGCAATCCTCTAGCCAATTATGCGATTGTAGACATTACCTCGTACACAAAAATGAATCAAACAATAAAAAAAAATGAATCTCTCCTGGTACTAAAGGCATAATCTCCTCACAAAGAATCTCTTTTGGTACTAAAGGCATAGTCTCCTCGAGAGCAGTCCACTCAGTCGCCATTAGAAGTTTATAAGATTGAATCTCTGTTGATTTTGAAACCATGCCTACCTATTTATTCATTTTGAATCCATGACGACCTATTTATTGATTTTGAATCCATGACTACCTATTTAGTGATTTTCCCAACTAGTGTCAGGATTAGACTTAGTCAATTTGAGCCGGGTAGATTCTTTCACCTTCTTCATGAAAATTTTCTAAAGGATTCATTAGCTGACCCCAACTAGTTTGGGACAAAGGCTTAGTTGAGTTGAGTTGAGTTGAGTTGAGTTGGCTACCTATTTATTGATTTTGAATATTTGCCTGCCTATTTCACCCTCTTATGGCCTTTTGAAAGCCATTAAATCCGTAGATGAGACAAAAACCCTAGTGTTCCATGCATCTTTGTGTTTTCATACAATGAAGTAAGATTCTGAAAACTAGAGTGTGAAGACAATATAGTTCCAAATTGAAGTAAGGAAACTTTCTTTTCTTTTCTTTTCTTTTCTTTTGAAAAAAACAAGGAAACTTTCATGTTGTCCAATAACAATGACCAAAATGGTGACTATAAAGTTCTTAGTTTTGCAAAGATGATGAAAGGGGCACATCAGCTTTTTGTTGCATGGAGGGGCCAAGGTGCACTATATGGAGAGTAATAGAAATTAAGGATCATCTTCCACTTTTGGTTAACATACACTTCCAAGATCGGTTCTTTTATTATTACTCATTTCTCCCATTCTTCAACTCATTTATACTATCGAGTACAAATGTATATTATTCATTAATAGAAAACAAAATAGAGAGAGAGAGAGACGCCTTGCTAAACTCGCAATGATTTATGTAAAAGGATAATATGTTAAACATCTCTAAACTTTTCTTTTTCCTATCAACTAAAACATGGTAGGCACGGCATATGCGTACAAGGTTTGACCATCTAGCAAGTGTTATAGCTGAGAAACAAACTAGATAAGGCTAATTGTCTGACGGTACACTTGAAGATGGAAAGTTGTCCTCTTTTGTTTCTACCATTCATTTGCAGTCCTCGTAAGCCCTTTGAAGGGTGTTGTTTAGGATCATTTAGTAGATGTGACTTTTGGTCTATGCCGATTCACAAAACGGCTAGATCTCATGCACGGTATGAGCTTGCCTAGTGTTTGAAGTTACTGATACATAAAAAGATATTAGTAGTATTCCACAGAGTACACATTCCCATATCTCAATAGTCTAATTTCTTCGGACTCATCACAAGGCGATGCTGACTGCATACTATAAGCTCAGATATAATGCCAGATCTTAAAACCTCACAAAGCCATCTACCCTTCTTCTACAGGTGCAACTTGGGTTGGATCGGGTTGATCTTTTGCTAAAAAATTGAAATGGAATCAACCTGAACCAGACCCAATTTTATTGCAAAAGCTCAACTCAAATACCAAAAAAATCTACCTGATTTGCAACCCATCCTTCTTCTAAAATTGAAATGAATCAACCCGAAACCGACCCAATTTTATGGTAAAAGCTAAACTGAAATACCAAATAATCAACCCGAGTTGCAAACCTACACCCCTACCTTCTTCCCCATATCCCTTCTATTCTATTTATTAAACTCAACTCAACTAAGCCTTTGTCCCAAACTAGTTGGGTTTGGCAAATGAATCCTTTAGAAAATTTTCATGAAGAAAGTGAAAGGATCTACCCGGCTCAAATTGACTAAGTCTAATCCTTACAAAATTTTCATGAAGAAGGTGAAAGCATCTACCTGGCTCAAATTGATTAAGTCTAATCCTTACACTAGTTGGGTTCATCCACATGGATCATTTTCTTCCCTTCTCTCCTATCCAAGGTCATGTTCTCTGTTATGTTCCTAGGCCTCAAGTCTATTCTATTTATTAACCAACCCCCCCCCCCCCCCCGGGGGGTGGGGGGGAGGAACTTAACCAGATAGCATTTTTTTCCTAAACACAACAAAATCGAGTTGGGTTCTTGAAAATCCCTCCATACTTTCATCCATTCAACTCATGAGTTGCCACCTCATTAACAAAGGGAATTCCTACTTTCCCCCACTAAACCAAAAAATCGAGTTGGGTCATATTTAAGTTTTCACTTTTCATAACAAAGTAACATGTGTAAAAGTCTCAAAACATGTGTAAATTGATGTTTCCGATATCATTTAAATACTCCTTAACAAAACCCATAATTGAAAGGGAATGAAGAAACGAAAAATCACCTCAGAGTCTTGGGACTTAGCGATATCAACAAGGATCTTAGCGGCAGGGTGAACAATATCAAGGAGCTTCATGATGGTGGCTCCATCATTGGATATTGTGGTGTTCCCCTTATCATCATGGATGAGTTTATCCATCCCCCTTGGCCCTAGGGTTGTTCGCACCGTGTCAGTGACCACGGTGCACGCATTGATATTGCTCACTAGCTGAGCTTTCCCTTGAGATGTGTCTGTCCCTTCCTTCAACAGTATGATTTGTGGTTGCTGCATAAAACCCACAAATAAAAATCAAAATAACAGACACAAATCAATCAATACTGCTCAGAAAATGGAGCTAGATAGAGACATTCGGAGAGAGAGAGAGAGAGAGAGAGAGAATTTACCAGCATTGTTGCCATAGAAGCAGAAGATCAAGAGTAGAGAGAAAGAGGGGGGTTAAGGTTAGGGTTATGGATTTGTGGTTAGGGTTAGGGTTTCAGTTGGAGGAGTAGGGAGGAGTAGGGTTTAATCGAGGGTTTCAGAGTGAGTTTCGAAGAATAGAAAAAATTGGGGCGTGGGAATGCTTGGGATTTGGGAGGGAAAGAAAAGTTTAGGTTTTGGTTTGTATGATGATAAATTCGCACCCCTGTAAGATAATTCGCGCCCTTTAACGTGGATTGATGCGGCTATGGGTTGACATGGTTAGGGTGGTTCGGTTCTAATCCCAGAACCAAACTAATCCCTATTACCGAACCATGAAACCCTCGAACTGAACCGAACCAGAATCGATCTTGATCGGGTTGGTTCCGTTTGGTTCTAGGTTTACACAACTTATTTATTTGTTTTTGTCAGCCTCCCCTCTCTACAAATTCAGCCCCCTTCTTCTCTTATTTTTAATGGAAATAAAAAAAAAGACTACTAGCTTTAACACTCAATCCAATGGTCCATATGTATCTTCGGTTCGGTTACGGGTCCTAGGATCCTAGAACCGATAACAGAACCGAAAGCCAACAATTCCAAAATTTTGGAACCAGAACCGAACCACTTATTTTCAGAACCGATCTGAACCGAACCAAATAGGATGGTTGGGTTCGGTTCTTTAGGTTGCAGCCAAACCATGTCCACGCATAGATGCGGCAGACTTTCATGCTTTTTCACGTTTAAAGTGGTGCGAATTATCCTAAAGGGGGTGTGAATTTATCATCGCCCATTGGTTTTTGTCAAGGAGATCTGTCCGTCGGGACTAACAACCACGGCCCTAGAGCTAATCAATCCACGTTCGCTTCACGTTAGGTGAGTGTATATTTGGACGGCCTGGATTACCCATTTTGTAGACTACATCATGTATGGCCATGATGTTGAAATAGAGTGGGAAATTACGGTTAGGATTTAATCCTAACGATCATCATTGGGTCTCACATGAAACGTGTGTTAATTGGTACCGTTAATCTGTTGTACCTTCATGATTGCCTAATCCCAGGCTTGATGGGAATTTAAGGCCCACAAAAATTAATATTCTTGGCCGGAAATTATATATTGGTCCCATTTTCTTCCCTAGGCCAGCCCACTATTGTATATTTATGAATTTTTTTATTTTTTTTTGGATATATTTATGATTTTTTTTATTTCTTTTTGGTAACGAAGGGTGTCCCACCCCCTTCGGGCGTAGGACTATTTCCCTACGGATGCGCGCAATCACCCGGAAACCACGCGCATCAGGTAAGCAAGGGGGGATTCGAACGCTTGTCACTGGGGAGCAAACCCATGACTTTACGGCAAAGAGCCACACCCTTCCGGATATATTTATGAATTATGACTAGGGGTGTAAACGAGCCGAGCTTGGCCAGGCTCGGCTCGGCTCGGCTCGTTAAGCTCAAAAGCTCGGCTCGGGCTCGGCTCGGGCTTGAACCAGGCTCGGGCTCGGCTCGGGCTTGAACCAGGCTCGGGCTCGGCTCGGCTCGATCAGGCACGCGAGCCTTACCGAGCTTGGGTTATATTAAGTTCACACGCCTCATCTTCCCTGGACAGCCCTGTATAGTGTAATTTCACTACTTTTTTTACACTATGGGGGGTGGTCCAAGAAACAAATGGGGTTCCTAAAATGAAGTGACATATTTTGCCTCCCCCTTTCACTCCCTGGACAACCCTTTTACTGTATATATTAATATATAATATGGGAAAAATGGACAAACACAACTTGTCCACAAATCTGCCCATTTTTCCCTCCATTGTTGGATGGGTTAGGATGATCCTATGGGGCTGATTTTTTGTGGACACCCTATCTAGGTAAGGGCATTTCAAATGAATGGTTTGGATCACCCCAAAAATGTGGGCCCCCACTGTTTTTAACCCGACCGAGTAGATAAGCTTATCTACTCGACCGAGTACGCACACCTTTCCCATATAATATATATATATATATATATATATATATATATATATATATATATATATATATATATATATATATATATATATATATATATATATATATATATATATTTAAATATATTAAATTCTTAACGAGCCTTAACGAGCCGAGCCTGGCCTAAATCGGGCTCGGCTCGTTAAGCTTAACGAGCCGGCTTGCCGGCTCGGCTTGGCTCGTTAAGGATTCGAGCCAAGCTTCCGAGCCCTAGCCGAGCTCGAGCGAGCTTCCGAGCCCGAGCCGAGCTCGAGCGAGCTTCCGAGCCCGAGCCAAAATTGACACCCCTAATTATGACTAAGTGTTTACACTACAAAGGGGGTGACCCAAGGAAGAAAATGGGGAGAATATATCATTGAGCTGTTCTTCCTTTGGTGGAGTCCTAAGTGGGGCCTTATGGGTCAAGAGCTATGATCATCTGATCAAGGTGGGCCAACAACAAAAGTGCTTGACTTGAATTGGACGGCAACATCAATAAATTATCATTTCCTTGGCTCGTTGAGACCCAACGAAGATGATTAGGAAAAACCTTGTTAGGCTATGTGTTTGGATTATCATGATCATTAATCGAAATCATCTAATTCTTCTCTAAACATACCAGAAAATAAAATAAAATAAAAGATTAACTCAAAAAATTCTAATAAAATTTTCAATCCATCCGGGTAGAATCATAGTGCCACCTCTTGCGGGCTTGTGATGAGAAACATCTGGACGGGAACTTGTGGGCCATATCGCACCCATTCGTTTATCGATCTCATCTGATCACCATACGATCTCTCATGATCACACAAACCGATCAACATCAAGCCCAGTCAGATCAATGGGCCATATCTAATTGAAAAAAAATAATAATAATAATAAGACACCTAATCTAGGAAAAAAAATGCAAAGTGCACAAAAAAAAATGATGCTGTACGCCTACAACTCATTGCTCCTTAGAATGTATAAGGCTCACCATTGCAAAGGACATGTGCTTTAGAACAAATATTTTGAGTGAAGGACATGTGCTCACCATTTAGCGGCCGTTTGGATACACATATTTTAGAATCCTGGATTTCTTCAAAATTGTAGCTAAGAGACAAGAGAAGAAGCGAACCAGTCGTCGTTTTTTACTTCTCGCCCATCTTTCCGTCAGCAAAAGAGTAGTAAATCCTCCCATATTTCCAAGTTTTAGAAATCTCAGGATGCGAGAGAGATATTTAAAACCTAAATTTATCACTTAAAATCTAAGAAACACTGTGAGGACAGCATACAGCAGCTTGATCATGAACCCTCTTTTACACTGTTTTCAAGCTAAAAACCTGGATTCTAAAATCCGCGTATCCAAACGGCCCCTAAGATTTCTAAAATCCATTTGGATACGCGGACTTTAGAATCTAGGTTTTTAGTTTGAAAACAGTGTAAAAGAGGGTTCATGATCAAGCTGCTGTATGATGTCCTCACAGCGTTTCTTGGATTTTAAGTGAGAAATTCAGGTTTTAAAAATATCACCCGCATCCTGAAATTTTAAAAACCTGGAAATATGGGAAGATCTGCTACTCTCTTGTTGACGGAAAGCAGGGAAAGAAGTAAAAAACGACGGCTAGTTTGCTTCTTCTCTTCTATCTTAGCTACAATTTTGAAGAAACCCCGGATCCTGAAATCAGCGTATCTAAACTACTTTAAAAAATATCCATTTTCAAAAATACCTTTTTCATCTTTAAAACTATTTTTCAAAAACAATTTTGTTTTGATAAGACAAAATTGTCATGTGTAACCTAACACCACGAATGTCTCAAGGGAAATTTTGACAACTCTAGAGATGTGTGGAAGACTCTTAGATAGTCTTGAAAAGTGCATACATATGTATTAAAATTTAAGAGCTTATATAGTATTATCTTATGATCTTTGGGCCTAATTTAATTATGCAAAACACATTTCTTAAGGAATTTTTTTTCCCTACAGTTTTTTTATTTCCATAGCTTTAGAGGGAAATGATAAATTTTAGGGATATCATTATAAATTAAGGATCTCTGTAAATAAAACCTAAATACGGGTGGTTCATGTCACTCTTTTCATGTGTAATTGAACAATGGAAAAGCATGCAGTGTTGGAGAAGTTTTTCGTCCAAACTTTTCCAAAAAAAAAGTTCCACCGATAGGGCCTTAAGAAAAGTATGGAGTGTTATAGCCAATAGGGGTGGCCAGAACCGAACCGGAACCGAACTGTAAAAAAATATTTTTGGTCCGGTTCGATTCGGTTCCACTGATGAAGAACCGAACTTATTCGGTTCGGTTCCGGGTCTAATATTCTCGGTTTGATTCCGGAACCGAAGAGCCGAACTTTGAATATATATATATATATATATATATATATATATATATATATATATATATATTTATATTTCTATTATACATATACTTAATAATATAAATTACTTATAATATTAATAAGTAATAGTTAATACTATTCTTATAATAAGAAAGTAACTTATATTATAACTTTAATTAAAAGTTTTTATAAATTATAATTAATAATTAATAATTAGCCATTAGAACCGAAGAACCGGACCGGACCGAACCGATTATGTTCGGTCCGGTTCGGTTCGGTCCTACTATGTAATACGGTTCTGTTCGGTTCTTACGGTTCATGGAACCGAGAACCGAGAACCGAAAAAAAAGGAACCGAGAACCGAGAACCAAACCGGTTGGCCAACCCTAATAGCCAGTCTAAAAGTTTTTATGATTGTCCTAGACCAATGTATGCTTGGTATCACCAGTGACGAAGTCATTAGCAGCTATGTATCGAAGGTCACTTATTTCAAGAGAGAAGAGCAACAGTTATTCTCAACGGATGAAAGTTTGAAATTTCAAAGTGGAAGTTGGTAGTTATAGAAAATTTCCTTTAAAATTTATATAGTTTGCAAGCCGTTATGTTGGAAATTTATAAAAAGGAGCGGTTAAATCAGGGGAACTTGTATTATCCATCTTTATGTTACTTTACTTTCCCACAATGTCTTTTAATTTTCGTAAGTCATAGTTTCCCACCAAGAATTAAGGATTCAATGAAATGGAATGGATTCATCGTCTCTATGAGCATTTCTATTTGATTCTATATCTTTTTCCACTGGTGTTTGGTTGTGTATTTTATTAAGAAGTTAATCGGATTCTCGTCTAACTCTTTCGTGTTCGGGATTTTTTTTCCATACAGCCTAGTCACTGTAGCTCAATGTTTTAACAACAATCAACCTAAATCTATGCCCTTCCTCTCTCTCTCTCTCTCTCGCTAATTAATGCCCCCTCTCTCTTCCTAATCCTAGACTGGCCGAAGTCTCTCTCTTCATAATTAATGCCTTCCTCTATGACTGAAGTTCCTCAGTAAGTCTCTCTCTTCCCCTCTCTCTCTCAGGCTGAAGTTTCTAAGTAAGGGGCTAAAGGGAATGCACCTTATGAGATTTTATATGTTGTGTGCACATGAAGTCTAGTATTTTTCAAAAAGTGCTATGGGACGATCCGAGCTGTTCATTTGCTGGCCCTAAAGTAAATAGGATGCATCTCATAAAGCATTCCCATAGGATGATCCTAAGTCCTAACACTCTCCAATCTACAATAGAATTGACAGTTATGTAAACCACTATAGATCGGAAGAATAGGATCATCCTGTTGAAATTATTTGTACGGTGCAACCTATTTACTTTGTGACCCAACAAATGAAACAAATGAACAGTTTGGATCAGCCTATCATGTGGGCCCATAGTACTTATCGAAGAGTATTGGACTTCACGCGCACAAACATATAAAATCTCAGGGAATTGTAGGGATTTTCAAAGTAGAAAATGATCATCTTCTACTTCAGGCCTCGGAATTTATCACTGGCATTCTTGGGCCGTGCTATATGCATGGTGTGAAATAGTGGGCCCCACTGCATCAAAATATGAGGTGATAATTGTGAGCTTCACCTAATGCATGGGTTTAGGAGGAGATAGTGGACCCCATATCAAAACATGAAGTGTGAAAAGTGTGGCCCCAACAGGCTATGACAAGATTCTCCGCCCCCGGACCAAATTCTTGGCTCCGTCCTTGCATGCATCGACATTAAAGCGAGTCCATTACATTCTGCGTGTATCGACATTGAATCCATCACTCTTACATTCTGCGTGTATCGACATTGAATCCTTCACTCTGGCTTCACGTCTTTACCAAGTTATTTTGTCTAAAAAAGGCATTAGAGCCCAATGAAGAAGTGGTGTTCGCCTATTTTTCTCAATCGTCTAAAATCCAATATTATGAGCTCGAAGTTGATTATCACTGTAATTGAATTTTGGTCTTCTACTTTACAAATTAGCAAGCCCATGCATTCACCTCACATCACACATCACTGGCACTGACTAGCTGCTGATCAACCTGGGGTAATCACTAATCACCGAAACAAAGTCACCTCTACACTACATGACTTAAAGCCTTGTAAGGCCCTGTTTGGATTGCAAGAAAATTATTTTGACTCAAAATTTTTTCTTGGGATTTTTTTTTTACACCACGACTTAGAGGGAAATGACATGATTATAGTTATTTTAGAGGGATATTAACATAAATTGAAGGCCACTTAAGTAAATTTTTAATAGTTAGGTTCAAGTTTTTTTTTTTTTTTTTTTTGCAAAAAATATGAAGTTAAGAATCAACCAATTAGGATTTTTTTCTCTAAATCTCTGCTAAAGAAGTTAAGAATTTTTTTCTAAGAAAAAAGAAAATCCATACAAAATGGGGCAACCAAACAGTTTCCAATCTTTCTCCCTTGATAAAATTAATTTTTATTTTTATTTTTTTGAAATTTATTTTTCAGCATTAACAAATATGTTTATAGACTATTTATTATTTATTTATTGCTGTTTTTTCTGAAGCATGTTTTGTGATTATGAATTAAAGCATGATTTTTTTTTCTTCCATATTTTCCCTTGCTTTCTGGGCAAGTGAACAGCGAGAAATTAACTTTCCTGCAAATTTTCCCTCCCTTTCTAGGCAAGTGAACAGCGAGAAAGCATGGGAAAATCACAGTTTCTTTTCCTTTCCTTTCCATTTTGCCACATCAGATTCCTTTCCCGGGAAGGCAAGTGAACAGAGCCTAAAGGAATATGAATCGGATTAGAATATGCCCATTCCTATTCCTGATCCCGGTAATCCAAACACAACCAAAAGATAGGAAGGAAAAGATTGGAGATTATAAATTCGCACCCCCTATAGATTAATTCACACCACCTTTAAAAGAGGGTGTGTGTAAAACTTTAGCGCTTTCTAACTTCAATTCACGTTACAGGGGAGCGAATTATCCTACAGGAGGTGCGAATTTATCATTAACGAACAAAAGACGAGAATTTCGAGACACTTTCATATATAAATATACAACGTTCACTCTCTACAACTCCTCTTTTCAGTGTTCTAGGGTTTCTATCTTTTTCTAGGGTTTCTATATTTTTTAGGGTTTCCACCTCCTATCTTCGATTTTGTAATGGCGATTTCCTTCTCTGATCTTCACACCGAAACTGGAATCAAATCCCTCGATCATTACCTTAAAGGAAAAACCTATATTTCTGGGTAATTTCTACTATTCTCTCTATCTTCTTTTAAATTTCATTGTTTTTATTTTCTACTGTAGATTTGGGTTATTTTCTTTGATTTTCCTTATGGATCTTGGTTTACTGAGCTAAATATCTTGTCAATTCTTCTTGATTCTAGATGCTAATTTCTCAAATATTTAATTTTTATACCAATTTTATGTTACTTGTTTGTTAATTTAGCTAATAATTTAATATTTTGCGGGTTTTATTACTTCCTAGATCTGTTCTATGATTTGGCCAGTTTTTTTTTTTTTTTTTTCCAAGTTTTTATATTGAAATATGTAATTGATAGGTAGTCTTTAAGTTAAAAAAATTGATAGTGTTAAGGTATAAAAAATTAAATACTGCCCTTCTTCAACAGCTTAAGCTTTTGGAGAAGTCGGTAAGTTTCTAACATGGTATCAGAGCCAAAGGTCTCGAGTTCAATCCTCCCTGTTGTAAAAAAAATCCACATGCAATGATCGGGCCAAGGTGGGCCACATGTGTTTGCCAAGTGGGCCACACGTGAGTGGGAGTGTTAAAGTATAAAAGATTAAATACTCCCCTTCTCCAACAGCTTAAGCTTTTGGAGAAATCGGTAAGTTTCTAATAGATAGTTTTATGAGCTAGATCTGTTCTACGATTTGGTTAGATTTCTATTTTTTCTTGAGTTTTTATATTGGAATATGTAATCGATAGGCAGTCTTTTCTCAACTCAACTCAACTCAACTCAACAAAGCCTTTGTCCCAAACTAGTTGGGTTCGGCTAAAAGAGGGTTAGAGACAAGAGAAGGAGCGGACCAGCCGTCGTTTTTGACTCATTTTTTGACTTCTCTCCCTTCTTTCCATCAGCAAGAGAGTATAAGATCCTCCCTTTTTTCCATCAGCAAGAGAGTAGAAGATCCGCCCATTTTCCAGGTTTTAGAAATCTCAGGTTGCAGGAGAGCTTTTTTCAAACCTGATTTTCTTGCTAAAATCCAAGAAACGCTGCCAGGACTGCCCACATTAGCCTGATCATGAACCCTCTTTTACACTGTTTTCAAACTAAAAACCTGGATTCTAAAATCCGCGTATCCAAACGGCCCCCCTTAGAGTTAGAGTCCTGTCCGTTGATGGATGCTTTGGGTTTCTCGTTTTTATTTTCATTTACTTTTTCTAGACTTCTACTGTTCTCTTTATGTTGTTTTGGGCTTTGGGGCTAAAAATTATTTCATTTGCTGCGTGGATGTTCAGAGATGAAATCACCAGAGACGATGTCAAGGTTTTTGCGGCTGTTTTAGGAAAGCCAGGTGGTAAGTTTCCGAATGTGGGTCGCTGGTACGAATGCGTTTCTTCTCATCTTGCTGCCAGGTGAGTGGGTTTGATGCAGTTTTATTTCCTTTTATTATTGGTAATGAATCAATTATCTGAGTGAGTCTATATTCCTTGTTATTGCATTGTTTACATTTCTGTGAATTTGATCCGGATATGTATTTGTATTTTTGTTGATTGGTACTGCGAGAGATGCCTTTTGATGGTTTGAGTTTTTCTTTTCTGCTTCTTCTTATTGCTATTTTTTTTTGTACTTCTCCTATTTTTTGAGATGCCATATGACCAGGTGGTTTTGGCTTTTTTTGTTTGTTAATGAGGTATATGATATCATCTCATTATTTTTTACTTTTACCTGGCAATGGTAATCATATTTGTTGATTGATGCTTATTGTAAAAAAGTTGCTTTTAGTTGTCTCATAACAAGGAGAAAAATGTCTCTTTTTTAGGACGTGTTTCTTTTTAATATTAGCCGAGTGTTATCTTTGTTACAGTTTTCTGTAACTGAATTGTTTTTATTGTTCTGATAACTGGTGTTGAGGTATCAAATATCAGATGTTACTTGATTTGAAACTTAATTGAAGAACCCCTCAATGGAGAATGTTCTGGAAGATTCAAAACATACCACCCAGGGTGGGGGTGGGGGTGGGGGGTTAAAAGAATAGTGTGGCCCCCAATGAATTGAGACAAAGCTTGTAAAATTTGATAGCCACACAATATAGATTAACCATTTGTTAGTTTGTCTGTCAAAAGTCACATATAGAAGTGTTGCAACACTTTTGCCTTGAAAATCATATCGATTAGCTTGTGTAGGTATTCTCATAGTTTAAAAAATCCCTCACATCATCTTGGCTACCCCAAGTGGAGTCCTTTTTACCTTGGACACCTTCTTGTCCGAGTCATCATTTTGGCCTACAACGCCAATCAAAACTCCTTTGACTCCGATTTGACTCTCCCGAATTATGATCTTGACAACCAAGTAATCCAAAGAGCGGTAGTAACAATTAATGAATTACTACTGATCTAAAGGAGGAGGTACAAGTATTTACAAACTGATAAACTACTCTTTGAAAGGTCGGACCTGCTAATTAAAAGACATAAAATAAGTCATAATCTGAAGCATCATTGTCTTTACTTTTTTTCCCTTTGAGCACCCCAGTAAATTTCTTTGAGTCTTAACTGTCATCTCGTGGGCTCCGGCTCCGGACCCTTGTTGTTGGAAACAATGGAGAGGGACAAAAATCGACTGGTATAGGCACGTGACTGGCGAACGTCTCGCGTGTGCTCGCCACAAATTTACCTTTGTAGAACATTTTCAATTTTATAAATAGTGCCCCATCGAAATCATTGTCCAAGGGTATTTTCATCATTCGATCTTCCACCTTTTTTCTTATAAGAGAAACCTCTCAAAGCAGAGTCTAAAATCAACCTCAGGATAGAGTGAGCTCAACTCTAAAGAACAGAGCTCAAAAAACAACCTTCAATGGTGTCTGTAAAGAAGGACGTTCGAAGCTTTGATAAGCTAGACAAAGAGCCGTCAGAGCGCTGCTAGATCGAAGAGGTGGCTCTTGAGGTGCCACCTTCAATGTCGTCTAAGAATGGAAAGAAGGATGGTGATGATCACATGCTCCTTTATTTTGAAGGGCCCTGGATTGAGACTGAATTTCAGACCCTTCACATCGAATTCTCTACTGGGAAGCACTGACGTCATGAATTTGCCAATGGGTAGGACGTCAATCTACAGGAGGATCGCCGAGATCGTGAGGGGCTGGGTTCTGTAGCTAAAGAAAGTGTTCAAGCACATTAGAACGACGCTAGAAGTGATTCTGAGGAACCAGGCACGGAAAGTCATGCCCGGGAGAAGTGGATCATCCAGAAGTGTCAACCGGGATGATCCAATGTCATTGAAATCAACAAGATCATTGTCAAATCATTCCTAGCCATTGAAATATGAGATATGATAACTCGTCCCAACAATCGAGCGCCTTCGGGTTCTTGAATTGATAAATTGACGGTGCGAATTATTAATCAAGAGTTGATAAGAATCGAACAGACAGTTAATTCGCTAAATCTAAGAGGAAATGGGCCGTCGTCAAAATCAACGTCTCTCATTAGAGATTGCAGTAAAATTTGAATTTTGTAGGTGTTAAAGTATAAAAGATAAATAGCACCCTTCTCTAATAGCATAAGCTTTTGGAGAAGTTGGTAAGTTAACATCGTATCAGAGCCAAAGGTCTCGAGTTCAAACCTCCCGGATAGCAAAAATCCACATGCGATGGTTGGCCCAAAGTGGGACCTCATGTGCCACATGCTTGGCAAGTGGGCCACACGTGCCGGGGAGTGTTAAAGTATAAAAAATAAATAATGCCTTTCTCCAATAGCTTAAGCTTTTGGAGAAGTGGGTAAGTTAACAATATGAAATGTTTAGAGAGAAAAAGGAAAAAGAAAAGAAAAGAAATAATAAAATAAAGCAAATATTCCTTCTTATCTCTTTTTTCTCTCTCTTTTTTCCTTCTTTTTTTTCTCTCTTTGCCCCACACGTTTTTCACCCATTCCCTCTGCAAAAACTTTTTTCCTGTCATGCCCCCGAACCAAAGGCATGACATGCGCCGCGTACCTGCAAAATAAAACCTCACATAGGCATGCAATGCTTTCTTATAAAACATTCATATAACATCAATGATACAATCAAAATTTACTTGTGCAGTATTCAGAGCAACTAAAACTTCTAAAGCTTTATATACGCACAACCACTATAGAACATTCATATAACATCAATGATACAATCAAAATTTACTTGGGCAGTATTCAGAGCAACTAAAACTTCTAAAGCTTTATATATTCAGAGCAACTAAAACTTCTAAAGCTTTATATATGCACAACCACCAAAATTCTTATTTACAGACCTCAAAACCCTCTTATACCACATTAGTTTATTTATAACAACATACTCACATCACCAAAATGACAAAAAGCTCACAAATATCCAAGTCCAGAAAATCCCGCAAGTACATGAAGGATCCCTCGCCACGACCAGTCTCAGAACCTAATTTTTTTTTTATAAACCACAGCGAGCTCGAAAGTCAGCAAGTAATATAGCTCAACTAAAGCTAAGTCTAGGCATGCAGAAAATAAATGCAGAATAGAAAATCATATTTTCAGAAATTCAGGATTTACTGTATACATACAAAGTTTGAAATACAAAATCAGAATCACTTGCCGTACGTATTAGAAAATTTATAGTAATAAAACAATGCTCATGTACTAGGAGGTGGTAACAGAACTCCTTTTGCAGTAGATATCAGATACAAGTCGGCAGGGTCAATTGTTTAGCCTCCTTTGACGTAAGACGGTCAACGTACCATCCCATTGGCGGGGCACAGACACACCAACCATCATTAGCCAGACACGAGGGGCATTACCAAAATGTCAACCTCATGAATTTTCTAGATATACCCAGAGTTACAAAATCTCATGCTAAATCTTATTCTAAATCATATTTTTCAAAGAATAATTTTATTTGCAAAATGTCAAAAATTTCCATGCGAAGGCCGTTAAAGTTAGGCTAAGTTTAGTGGCTAAATACTTACAGTATAAGTACTCCCAAACCTCTACGATCAACTACTCAATTACTTGCATAAAGAATTACATACAAATTAAAATATAACCTAAAATAATTATAACGAGCTAGAACACACTAGGAAGGGTTCAATTTTACAATTTAAAGCCTAAATCAGAGATTCCCTAGAAGTATAATTTTTCTCCCAAAAAACCCTCGAAGGTTATGATTTCCTAACCGCCTGATGGAATTGCCCAAGGCCGGACTCGTTGGATAGATAGTGAGGAGGCAAAAATAGGCAAAAATCTCACTTTATAAAACCCTAAAAAAACAAGAAATCCTATTCTAGATGATAATCAAAGATTTCAACCCAAATCTTACCTTCAACGCCAAAAATCAGGTGACCGTCCACAAATTTTAGGCAAAAATCTCTTCTCTTCTACGGAAAAATCGCTCTGTGTGTGTTTCTGTCGAAGAAACAAGAGAGTTCTAGATATTAAAAGGCTGAAGTCATGTAAATGACAAAAATACCCTTCATCCCTTGACTATGTAGAAATTTTGAAGAGGGGTATTTGTGGTATTTCATTCTTCCCTCTTTAAAAAAATTTTGTCCTCGAAATTTAAGATAAAGCAATTTTTATACCTGAGTCATAAAAAAGATAAGGATATTTCTTTCTCGTCTCTTCTTCTAACTCTCAGGTTGCTTCTCTCTCAGAATGGTTATGCCACTGCACCTTAACATATGGAATGGTGCTGCGACGCAGAATTTAGTCCTTTCTATCTACTGTGTGAAGTGATAATTGCTCATATGTCAAGTCTTCTTTAAGCGGTATCTCTTTTATCTCTATCACATGGCTCGGATCATGAATATATTTTTTTAGCATGGAGACATGAAAAACATTATGGATAGCAGAGAGAGAGAGAGAAAGAGTGAGAGCGCGGTAGTGCAAGTCTGTACGCCACTTTTCCTATTTTATCTAGAATATCATAAGGGCCCACATAACGAGGACTCCTCTTGTTGAGGAGTTATGCGATTTGGGAAAACTCAGTCCTCGTTATGTGGGCCCTTATGAGATTCTAGAGAAAGTAGGAAAAGTGGCGTACAGACTTGCATTACCACTATCTCTCTCTGCTGTCCATAATGTTTTTCATGTCTCCATGCTAAAAAATATATTCCTGATCCGAGCCATGTGATAGAGATAAAAGAGATACCGCTTAAAAAAGACTTGTCATATGAGCAGTTACCACTTCACACAGTAGATAAAAATGACCAAGTTTTGCGTCGCCGCACCATTCTATATATTAAGGTGCAGTTGCAGAACCATTCTGAGGGAGAAGCAACATGAGAGTTGGAGGAAGAGACGAGAAATAAATATCCTTATTTTTTTGATGACTCAGGTATAATAATTGCTTTATCTTATTTTGAGGATGATTTTTTTTAAGGAGGGAAGAATGACCCCTCGTCAAAATTTCTAAATAGTCAAGGGATGAAGGGTATTTTTGTCATTTACATGACATCAGCCTTGTAATATCCAGAACTCTCTAATTTCTTCGACAAAAACACAGAGAGAACGATTTTGCCGTGGAAGAGAAGAAAAAAAAGAGATTTTTGCCCGAAATTTGTGGACAATCACCGGATTTTTTGGCCTTGGAGGTCAGATTTGGGTTGAAATCTTTGATTATCATCTAGAATAGGATTTCTTGTTTTTCTAGGATTTTATAAATTGAGATTTTTGCCTATTCCCCCTCCCCCCCCGAACTTTTTCCAGTAGATTTCCGGTAACTTGGTTGGATCCGTTGAAATCGTCTCCTCACTATCTATCCAACGAGTCCGCTCTTGGGCAATTCCATCGGGCGGTTAAGAAATCATAACCTTCGTGGGTTTTTGGGAGAAAAATTATACTTCTAGGGAATCTCTGATTTAGGCTTTGGATTGTAAAATTGAACCCTTCTTAGTGTGTTATATAGCTTGTTATAATTATTTTAAGTTATATTTTAATATGCATATAATTCTTTATGTAGGTAATTGAGTAGTTGTTCGTAGAGGTTTGGGAGTACTTATACTGTAAGTATTTAGCCTAACTTTAGCGGCCTTTGCATGTAAATTTTTGAAAAGATTCTGCAAATAAAATTATTTTTTGAAAAATATGATTTAGCATAAGATTTTGTTACTATGGGTATATCTAAAAAATTCATGAGGTCAGCATTTTGGTAATGCGCCATTGTCTGGCTCTTGATGGTTGGTGTGTGTGCCTCGCCAATGGGATGGTACGTTGGCCCTCTTACGTCAAAGGAGGCCTAAACAATTGACCCCGCCGACTTGTATCTGATATCTACTGCAAAAGCAGTTCTGTTACCGCCTCCTAGTACACGAGCATTGTTTTGTTACTATACATTTTCTGATAAGTACGGGTAGTGATTCTGATTTTGTATTTCAAACTCTGTATGTCCCCATCAAATTCTGAATTTTCGAAAATATGATTTTCAATTCTGCATTTGTTTTTAGCATGCCTAGACTTAGCTTTAGTTGAGCTATATTACTTGCTGGCTTTCAAGTTCACTGTGGTTTATCAATTTGTTTTTAGGTTCTGAGATTGATCGTGGCGAGGGATCCTCCCTGTACTTGCGGGATCTTCTGGACTAGGATATTTGTGAGCTTTTTGTCATTTTGGTGATGTGTGAGTATGTTGTTGTAAATAAACTAATGTGGTATAAGGGGGTTTCGAGGTCTGTAAATAAAATTTTTGGTGGTTGTTCGCATATAAACCTTACAAGTATTAGTTGCTCTGAATACTGCCCAAGTAAATTTTGAATGTATCCTTGATGTTATATGAATGTTCTATAAGAAAGCCTTGCGTGCCTGTGAGGTTTTATTTTGCAGGTACGCGGCGCCTGCCATGCCTTTGGTTCGGGGGCGTGACATGAAACGTCCAACTCTTTTAAATTAGTTTGCCATGTTTCATTTTTTAAGCCACTGAATCCTTTTGTTCATTTCTCTTTTTTTAGAATGCCATGTGTCCTTTCCCCAAGCCATTAAATATTCTCACTCGTATCTTTCTTTGTGGAAGGATATGAGGAAAAAACGTTTTCTCCCTAGGGAAGGAATCCATGAGATATATTTTTTTGAATGGTAATCCATGAGATATTTTACCTATTATCTTTCCAATTTTGTTCTTCTCTCTCTTCTAGAATGGCATGTATCATTCTCTGAAGCCATTGGATCTCCACTATCTTATCATTCCATTCTAGAATGTCATGTGGCAACAATCTCTAAAAGCCAAAAATGTTTTCTCCTTAGGGAAGATATTCATGAGAATTTTTAGCTTTTATCTCTCCTTCCTTGGCTTAATCTCTCCATCTCCAATAGTCATAAGCCAACCAAACCCATCCAATCCTTAATAGCCACGTGGCATGCCTTTGCCATATAGCCAATTCCTACTCTCCTCCTCATCTATAAATACCACCCCCTTCTCTCTTTTTCACCACCAAGCAAACACACCACCTCCCCCCCCCCCCGCCCCTCTTCTTCTCTTTTTTAGTTTTAACCTAGCCCATTCCCCCATAGGTTAAATTTGATTACTCCTTATCCCACAGGCAAAATTCGGTTACCCATTCCCCCTATAGTTAAATTCCGCCAACCCATTCCCCCATTGGCAAAATTTGATTATCCCAATCCCTTTGGTTAAATTCGATTACCTCAATTTCTATAGCAAAATTCGATTACCGAATCCCTCCAGCAAAATTCGATTACCCAATCCCTCTAGCAAAATTCAATTACCCTTTTCCGTCTAGGAAAATTCGATCACCCTTATCCCTCTAAGTCAAATTCGCTTACCCTTTATCCCTCTTGTCAAATTTGGTCACCCCTATCCTTCATCAAATTCGGCCAACACTACTCTCATCACCTTCCTTGTCAAATTTGAGTCAAGGAGAGCGTTGTGAAATGATCTCCACCAATTGTCAAGAAAAGTAGGTACCCTTCTTTTAGGAAAAGTTGTGTTTTTTTATTCTAAATCCATGTCAGTTTTGTTGAAATTATTAGAATCCATGCTAGGTCCATCAATATTTGTTTTGTTAGAATCCATATAATTCTTGAAAATTCATGTTAGTTTCAATAGGTAATTTCATGTTAGTTTCCATTCTAAATTCATTAAATTTGTTAAATTCATATTAGTCTCTTTAAAATTTATCTAGATCCATATTCTTTTCAAACAATTAATTGCAACATCTTTGCATTATCTTTCACTTCATTTTTGCGTTAGTTTAGGCTATAAATCAGCCCTCTAGTGGGCTCCGGCTCCGAACCCTTGTTGTTGTTGTTGGAAACAATGGAGGGACGGAAATCGATTCTTATAGGCACGTGACTGGCGAACGTCTCCCGTGTGCTCGCCACAACTTTACCATTGTAGAACTGCCATCCTGGCTGATTTTCAATATTAGGAATAGTGCCCCATCAAAACCATCATCCAAGGGTATTTTTGTTGTTCGTTCTTCCATCCTTTTTCTTATAAGAGAAATCTCCCAACGTGGAGTCTAAAATCAACCTCAGAATAGAGTGAGCTCAACTCTAAGAACAGAGCTAAAAAAACAACCTTCAATGGCGTCTGAGAATGTAAAGAAGGAAGTTCGAAGCTTTGAGAAGCTAGACAAAGAGCCGCCAGAGCCCTGTTAGATCGAAGGGGTGGCTCCTGAGGTGTCACGCCACCTTCAATTTCGTCTAAGAATGGAAAGAAGGAAGCTCCTAGCTTTGAGAAGCTATAAGAAGAGCCATTGGAGCGCTTTCCTAAGCCTTCGGAAGTTTGGTTGTGAGTCATCCTAATGTAATTTTGTCCGGATTAGCAATTTAAGCAATCATATCATTATTTTTTATGGCCCAAAAATAGAGGGAATTTGTTTGAGGATTTTCAGCTCTTGATTCTGATGATTAAATCCTTGAGGGGCAATCGGGATGATCCAACTGCCAACTTTGAAGGTCTTCAACTATGAGATCACAAGATCGGATATTCGGATGATTAAGTCACTATTGTAGGCCTCCGTCGGCTAAAGTGGAACAAAATGGGGGTGTCTACATGTGTAAGACACTAAGACCCGACCTTCGAATAATACTTGTTTGTTATTGCCTTACCTTCGAATAATACTTGTTTGTTATTGCCTTACCTTCGAATAATACTTGTTTGTTATTGCCTTAACCCGATCATCAATCTAGGTCGCCTAATCGTCGATCCGAGAATTTGGAATGGTCTGATCAGCAATCTCAATCATCTAATCGACGATCCGATGGTCTTGATGGGGTTCGATCATGGATCTGAAAATCCGGCCCTTGATCTGAGCAATCTGATCAATTCGTTGGCCTTGAGTGATCTAATTATGAAACTTAATTTTTTTAGCTGTTGATACTACCCGATCACTATTTGAACGTCTAGGCCTTGATTATCAAAGATGCACTTGCATCATCGACCAAAGGTAGAGCCGGGTATTATAGATGAGGAAAAGAAAAGGAAATGGGAAGACAGAAACCTCCTTTTCCAGCGCTCGATCCATCTCCAAGAACTGACATTGGAAAGGGGTTTTTCTCGATTGTAGCATGGTTTCGAAATTTGGTTTCTTTGATACAGATAGAGTGAGAGATTGGGCTCTGTATTTGTGAAGATTGATATTGCAGCGGGATGGGATTATGGGGGTTTGAGAGCTGAGGTGGGGGGATTAATTGATTGATTGTTTGTTGGGTACTGAAACCCTATGTTGCGGTAGGAAAAATCAGCCCATCTCCACAAGATCAATGATCTTGATCACATGATATTAAGGGACTTGTGCTTCGATCAGTAGCATATAGGAGGGAAGGGGTTTGAGTTTCTGCTCTCCCTCTCCCGCTCTCTAGTCAAAGCTCCCCCCACACCTTCATGCCTGATAGTCAAAGCTCCCCCCCCCCCCCCCCCCCCCCCCCCCCCCACATGCCCGAGAATTAATCCATTGATCTATCTGACTAGGGATGAGTGCGTGGGAGGATAGGGAAGTGAGGGTGAGAAGAAAATATGGTGTCGCCTTTACTAACTAATTGGAGGGAAGCCAATACACAAACGTCCTTTTTTCTTCAAGTCCTTGACGGATGAAAGAAGTGTAAGGCGGTAGGAGTGAGAGGCGAAGAAAGCGGTGGGGATACGGAAGCTGGAAGGGAAGATTTTGGCCGAAAAAGTCTCTGAGAATAGGACTCTAAATGAGGCAGACCAAGCCATAGCGTCGGATGAAGAAGCTTTTCGTCATGAAATCAAGTATCTTTTAAAGGAGTTGGATAAATGTATAGTAAGAGGGGGCCCATTTTAGAATGGGTGAAGAAAAGCTTTTTTAAAGAATGAGCAGCATTGGAGGTTATCAAGAGCACGGTGGGAAGATAAAATGCTTTGGCAATCTTTTTGGACCCTTCCAGGCGTGGCTAGGTTTCCCCTAAGTGGCGAAAGAAAATTTTATTTGGGAAATGGTTTGATTGGATGACTCACAGAATGGTACGGGTGGGATGTCAAGGAAGGTTTGGGAGCGCCGGTCATTGGTCTTATCGTTTACTCTTTGTTTTTCTTGTTCTTAGTAATATCTTCCAGGTCTTTAATACGTTGTAATACTTAGGGGGACTACTGGTCCCCCTAGCATGTATCCTTCTTATGATTTTAATATATTTCTGTCAAATTTCAAAAAGAAAAAAGAAAAAAAAAAGAAACTAATTGGAGGTGGGGTTGGTGTGTGCGCGCGTGCGTGCGTGCGTCGGCCTTATTAAATAGGTGGTTGGAGGGTTATTGGGTGTTGGGGTTATCGGGAATGACCCATCTATTTCTATCTCGACAACCTTATCTTAATCAATATTGTATCCGTCCATCACCCTTATACTGAGACTGCTATCCAGGAACAACTAGTGTCCTCTTATACCTTAATCTTAGTTGGTATATTACATAGAGAATCATGACACTTCCCTTTCAAGTTCCGAAAGAACAATGGCAAAATGCCATGCATTGTTTGATGAAAGAGTTATGATTAAGGAGGCTATGCTTACCATTCAAAAAAGGAGGCTATGCTTGAGATATTGACTAAACCATGAAAAGGGTGGAGAATTGGAGATTGACAGTGTCATCATTTTTTTACTTCTAAACTTTATGTAAATTCTTATACCATTTCCTTTCTTGTCCAGGGAAACATAGGAAACTTGTGTTTATGTTATTCATCAGCATCTTAGAACGAATCCAGAGGTATTATTGAGTCATTGTCTTCTTGGCAAATTTAGGCATCCATTACCAATATGTAGAAGTGTGAAGGTTGAATCAGTTTGAGCTCTAGAACAACACGCAGAGTTTCTTTCCTGTTCTATTTAATTATTATGGACATTCGCTGTTCTTTTTATTTTTCCATATTTCTAGGCCAATGTACTTATTACCGAGAAGGTATTAGTTAGTTACATTTCCTGAATTTCTTTTTATATACTTTTGGTTATTCATCTTCTCCACTTGCTTAAACAGTTACCAAGATGGTACTTATTTTATTTGCTTCCTTGAACTAATCGGGATCACAAAACATAATGCCTTTTGCCTTTCAAAAAAAAAAAAAAAACAAAAAACAAAAAACAAACAAACAAACCAACCATAAGGCCTATAAAGATGGTAAAATCAATTGCAGTCATTAGAAAAAAAAAGGGTAAAATCAATTGCATCCGTTGTTGTTTCCTATTGGTATCTGTTTATCGTATTTCTAAACTCTGAGTGGAAATTTCTTTCAATCCTCTTGGTGAAGCTGAAGAATTCACTGATGGTGTGCGGAGCAGTTGTGGCTCCAGAGTGATCAGTTACTAGGGAAGCACATTGCAGCATCAGGGCACTTTAGGCCTTGTTTGAATCTAAAGGATTTTTTTTTTCTCTGGAAAAAAATTTCTCCTGAAAATGAGCTTTCCAGCATTTGAATAATTCATTTTTCATGTATTTTTCTTCCCAAATCAAAATTTTTTCTTGTTTTTCAAAATTACATTCCTGCTAGAGCATTGAATTTCTCTTTCCATATATTCTCTTCCCAAGATTTTTTTTCTCTACAACCAAGTTCCAAACAGCCCCTGATTATGTCAGTATGGCATCACCAGCTTTTATTTTTTCACTTTGCTTTGAAATTTACTTGATAGTTTTCATAGGGAAATTGCACCCACAATTCTGGAGGTGAGTATTCTCGTATGAAGCGAACCATAATTCCCCTTGCTTTGATCTCTGTCATGATCCGAGTTACACCTTTGCACATAATTCCTCATTTGTTTATTAAATAGCCTGTTCTTTTTTTCTTATTGAGTTAATGTGTCTGCTGGTATCCACCATCTACTTCGCCTTGCTGTTGGTATTTGTCTTGCTGATTGCTGTACTATACCAAGACTACTCTGCTCTTTTTCCATCAAAGCGCATTTGGTTTTGAATTTCTTTCTCATGAATCCCTCTCTGAATATGGATTGATACTTCTTTCTAATAATTCTTCTTTTCCATTGTTTCAAGTTTTGAATGCCTTATGTTTTTTTTTTTCAGGTTCCCTGGTGAAGCTGTTGGCGTGAGAATTGCTGGCCAAGCTGTACCTCCTGTAGCTGCCCCGGTTGAGGAAGCTTCAAAGGTCTGCATGGCTCTTCTTGATTCCCTTTCATGTGTGTTAGGTTATCTTGGTATGGCACAGAAAAGGGCTTATCTAATCAAGTATTTGATTAACATAAAGGGAAAATGTGCAATGGCGGGAGCCTCGTGCACTGGGCCGCCCTTTTTAAAGGGAAAATGTGCAAATTTATGCATGTATTTCAATATTAAACTTTCATGTGTATTTTTTATATGTATGTATATATATTTATGTATATGTGTGTGTGTGTGTGTGTGTGTGTGTGTATATATATATATTAAAATATATATGTACATATAAATTTGTATATATGCATATCAGCATATGCATGTGTGTGTGTGTGTGTGTGTGTGTGTGTCTATATATATATATATATATGAGGAAAATGATTGTGAGCTTGAAGCTCATATAGCTTATATGAGCTTGAGTGCCCAAACACATGTGGGCCCACATTGTTAGGATGATCCAAAGAATTCATTTGAAAGGCCCTTACATAGATATAGACCTGGCAAACTGGTGGGTCGGGCTGGGTCAACCCGCGGGTGATGCGGGTGTGGGTCACACGGGTCGGGTCAGGAGATGACCCGCATTTTTGCGGGTCAGAATTTAGGTGACCCGCGCGGCCCACGGGTGGGCCGGTTCAACCCGCGGGTCACCCGCAAATTCAAACAGTTGCTTATTTTTGAAAATGTTATCACTGGATTTTGATGAGGGGGGTATGGCCGGCACCGTGGGATGATCCAAACTGTCTATTAGATGGCCCACAGTCTAAATAGGTTGTGCCCCAAAAATCATTTCAATAGGTTGATCCTAACCCTCTGATCTATAGAGGGTTAGGATCAAGTGATCAACCCTCTAACATTCAAATCGGAGGGTTGGGATCAACCTATGGTGCTAGCCACAACCTATTTATATTCTATGGTGCCAGCCATAACCTATTCAGGCATCAAACCCTTAAAAAATAGATTAGCATGACAAAATCACCATCCTTTACATTAGAAAAAAAAGCCATCTAACTAGATTAGCATAACAAAATCACCACCCTTAAAAAAGCCAACTGACTTGCGGGTTGACCCGACCCGACCCGTGTTTTTGCGGGTTGGGTCACCTGCGGGTTAGTTTTGACGGGTCACTAAAACTCAGACCCGTGCCCGCAAATTTGCGGGTGGGTCGGGTTGGGTCGACCCGCGGGCACGGGTCGCTTTTGCCAGGTCTACATAGATAGGGTGTGTACAAAAAATCAGCTCCATAGGATCATCCTAACCCATCCAAAAGTGGAGGGCAAATGGACAGACACCGTTTGCCACAAATCTGCCCACCCTCCGCTTTTGGAGGGGTTAGGATGATCCAATGGAGCTGATTTTTGGTACACACCCTATCTATGATGGGGCCTTGCAAATGTATGGTTTGGATCACCACAAAAAATGTGGGACCCATGTGGTTGGGCCCTCAAGCTCATATAAGCTATATGAGCTTCAAGCTCACAATTATTTTCCCCTCTCTCTCTCTCTCTATATATATATATATATATATATATATATATAACCGAGTAGGATCACTTTTCCCATATATATATATATATTTATATTGTATATAAATTTAGGGAGATGATATCTGTAGTCCTTTGTTTTGATGTTGACAATGCTCTCTTTATTGTACACTTATTGCATGCCACAATTCTCAAACACCTATCAACATCTAATCAGAAAGTTTTGAAATAGAGGAGTGTCAGTATCCAAAGAAGGGAGGGAGTTTATGGCTCTTTAGCTTGTTACCATGTTGCAATTAAGCTCTTTCAACCCTGTAACCCGCCTGTTAAACATTTCCTATAAAAAAATTGCGCTAGTTTTTTGGCTTTTTGCTTGGTCAGGCTTTCGACTTGCTTGCATGTCTGGTTTAATATTTATGACTGGGTTGATATTGTCTTGACTCTTGAGGTCTTTAGACTTGGCTTCTCTTCTCTTAAGTGGGTCACATAGGCTGCATACTTGAAGCTATAGCTTTTGACTTGGTACTGAAAGACTTTCTTCATTCTGCAGGATGCTCCAGAGGGAGGTGATGATGATTTGGATCTCTTTGGTGATGAAACAGAGGAGGAAAAGAAGGCAGCAGAAGAGCGTGAAGCATCTGTTAAAGCTTCTTCCAAGAAGAAAGAGAGTAAGCTTTTATTAATCATAAAATTTTGTCAAAAAATCTGTTCGTGTGTTTATTCATCAGGCACTTGGTATATAAGTTTTAGCCATTGCATGAGACCTCTGTGCCGTTAGAATTAGAGGTTTAATTTCAGATCTTGTAGATTTGTAGGCCTACCAGAGCCTACAGAGTAAAAATAATCTAAGGGATGATAGGATAAAACTTGTAGCTCCTTGCTCCCTGCTATTCCTTCTGTCCCCGTCTGGAAATTATAATATCATTTCTGTTTCCCAAATTCAGGTGGGAAATCTTCTGTTCTTTTGGATGTGAAACCTTGGGATGACGAAACTGACATGAAGAAGCTAGAAGAGACTGTTCGCAGTATTGAAATGCCTGGCCTCTTTTGGGGAGCATGTACGGTTCATTTCCTTTACATTAATCATATTTATCTTCGGGAAATGATATATTCGCCCCATTTTCTTTTCGGGCCACTCCCTTCTAGTGTAAAAAGACTAGTTATGGATACACTAGATGGGGTGGCCTGGGGAAGTAAAAGCGGCAACTAATCACTTCCCTTATCTATTTAACAATACCTGCTGACCTCAAGAGATGAATTTTGACTATTGTCTTTGGCTTGCAGCAAAACTTGTTGCCGTTGGTTATGGCATAAAGAAATTGCAGATCATGATGACCATTGTAGATGACCTTGTTTCGGTAGACACCCTAATCGAGGAACAACTCACAGTTGAACCTGCTAACGAGTACATACAGAGTTGTGACATCGTTGCCTTCAACAAGATCTAAATTGATGCCTTGGTGGTAATCCTTCAAAATTTTCCCATCATTCCTCTGCTGTTTTTTAGTCATTTTCTAGTTCAATTTAGTTTTGCTGGTGTACTTTTCCTATTCTAGTGTTTTTGTTTTTGTGGTGCGAGATGACTGTTATGATCACATAGTGATTATGATTTATCTTGTCAACTTCTTATCCTGCCTCATAAAAGCCTTTGTAGGCATATCGGGTTTGAGTACATTTTTTTAAGTTATAATCTCAGTGTCTTTTGGATGTATTCTTTTTTCTTAAAACTAGAATGGATACTGTTTATTTTCTTTTGGTAATAGGCACAAACTGACTGTTTCTTGCGACTCGTGTGCTTTGCCATTTTGAACTGCTAGCAAGCTGATCCGATAGAACCCAAAGCATTGTCAGTTCCCGGGAAACAATCCTATTCGAAAACATTGTGTGAGATAATGAGAAGAAGAAAAGAGAAGTACAAGACCAACACAAAGCCAATGAACATATTTGGATTGCAAGGAAAAACATTTCCTATGGAAATGATATGATTACTATAATTTAGATGGATGTTATCATAAATTGGAGGCTTTCTCAGACTCAAAATTGAATAGGGTTGGTTCAGGTTGTATCTTTTTTCCTGTAGAAAAAAGTAGCAACTTTACACATATTTTTCCTTTTTGAGGAATGCCCTTCCAAAAAAGGGAGCAAAGGGTGCCCGTATTTAATGAGATCTGACCAATAGGGGCGCCCTTTGCCCCCCTTTTTTTTGTAAGGGGGCCTTTGAATCTAGGGTTGGTTCAACTTGTCTCTGAGGTGTTTTACTTGCTTTTATTTTATGGGTTCTTGATTCAACAAGCCCGGGTTGTCTCCCAGGTGCATTGAAAAAGAAATTTTACAGTCATTTTATGGGATTTGCTAGCGTCCATCGCAGGAGGCATTTCGTGGATGGTCTGTTGCATGTGAGAGCAGCCACACAGGCTCACTTTTCAGCAGATTTTGTCTTCATTCATGAGGTAGCTGTGTTCACATGCAACGGACCATCCGCGAAATGCCTTCTGCGATGGACACTAGCAAATCCCTCACTTTACACATACTTTCAGACGACTTTTACATCTGTAAAATTTCTTTTCCAATGCACCTTAAAAGTGCAGAAACCTTGAAGTATGTGTAAAATGATTGTTTGAGGAATGCTAGATTCACAGGCCCCTTTGCAAATAAAGGGGCAAAGGGCGCCCCTATTGGTCAAATTCCATTTAAGATGGCACAAGAAATTAAGATTTAAAGTTGATACGATGAAAGTACCATACCACGGTTATATCTGAAACTAGGGATTTTTGCTGATTAGTCCCTACATGGCAAAATAATTGGTTATTAGTTCCTAAGAAAAGCATATTGGCTGAACAATCATACTTTTAGAAAATATTTGCTAAAAAGGTCCTTAAAACTCACGAACTTCAATTTTCTCCGTTAAAAAAATTTAAAATGGCAAATTTACCTCCCAACCAATTTAATCAGTTTTAGTGTTTTTTTATTTCCCTTCCAATATTTTTGAAAAAAAACTAGGAAATAAGCATCAATATTATCTCTTCCAATATTCTCGTAAAAAACCTTCAACAAAAAAAAATCATATTAGGAATTAAATAAATTGAAAATCCCTCTATAATAAATTAAATAGGGTCGGTCTGAGTTATCTTTTCTTCATAGATAAATAAAGTAAAAAATTTTAGGAATATTTTTCGTTTCTAACTTTTCTAAGAAATTCCTATATTGGTTGGATTGCAAGAAAATATCTCTGATGGAAAATTATTTCTATGGAAATTTTTTTTGTTGAGGAATTATGTTTGATTAATTTAGAGGGATAACATCATAAACAAAAGGTCCCTAACTGAAAAATTGAATAGGGTTGGTTTACCTTATCTTTTTTTATGCGTAAGAAATAAGAAATTTTAGATTTTTTTCCTTTCCGAACTTTTGTTTTGGGAATAAGAACTAGGGTATGGCTTCTAATTTTAGTAGAAGAAGAAGGGAGAATTTCAAAGGAAAAGTTAAGATTGGAAGAGATAATATTGTTGCTTATTTCCAAGTTTTTTTTTTTTTTCTGAAATTATTGGAAGGGATATCAAAAAACGCTAAAACAGATTAAATGGGTTGGGGGTGGGGGGTAAATTTGCCATTTAAAAATTTTTAACGGAGGAAAATGAAGTTCGTGAGTTTTAAGGACCTTTTAGCAAATACTTTCTAGAAGTTAGGACTCTTCAGCTAATATAGGGACTAATTAGCAAAATTCCCTTTTGACTTTGATGAAACTGACCAATGGGGGCGCACTTGAAACTTGCTTTTGCAAGTGCACCCTTCATTCTATCATTCCTTAAGAGACACGGAAACGAAGGTTTTGCACCTTCACTTTTAAACTATACTTATGGGAACTACTTCTACATCATGTACAAGATCTGATCTGTTGATCTGAACTGGAATAATAATAAATAAAGCCAAGTAAAAGTGAGTGCACCTTCATCACCTGATCCTATGTTTTATCTTAAAAGACTATTTTAGTCTTCACCCAAGAAAAGTTAAACCATTAAATTTTGCAGTCTGTTGTATTACTCATGTGATGTCCAAATCCTAACGCTCTTGATTTTACATATCTCTCTCTCTCTCTGTCTCTGATATTTTCCCTGCTTCTCAAATTTTTTTTTTCCAGTGCTTTCAGAGATAGTACTGTCACATGAGTCCGAATTTTTGGTTGGGTTTTTATTTAAAAGGCTTCAACGTTCTTTCTTCCATGGATGCTCTACAAAGACATTCTTGGAGCTGCTACTGCCTTTTCTCTTGAATCATTTCTGAGGAATGAAGAGGTTGGGGCGTATCTGTTTTTTGGGGTTTATGTTTTTCATTTGTAAAACATAAATTAGATGTTCTTAAATTTCTTTCAGTCTGCCCAATAACTTACATTTTTCTCTTATTGTTTTGGCAACCATGCATATACTAATTGAAGGCAGTAGAGGTTAAATGCCATCTGTAAGTGAATAATCCTTCACTACTTCCATATCACCTTCTTAAATTTCCATCTTTTTTTCTCCTATGATATTACTTCTCTGGAATACATCTTCATTTTGCAGTTTTGACACGGTTGTTATTTTTTGAGGTTAGCTACTTAGCTAGCTAACAAACACAAGTGTAGAAATAATTGTGAACAATATTGTATAATTGAAAACTTCTTCATTTATGCTATTAGATCTGTGATTTGTGTTCTTTCATCAAACCTTGCTCAAACCAGCATAAATTTGTCGATTCGTCTAGATTTAGTGGATGTTCTGTTCAGGATAATGTTATTGAGAACCCAAACCTGCAAGATACTTGCCTTCATCCAACTTACGACTTTAAAATAGTCTTCAATGACTGTTTGGCCAGGCATGCAGTTCCATTGCCACATGTCTTTCTCTAAGTCTTTTTATAACCAACAACTTCAGGGAAAAACTTTGTTGTGTTAGCCCTTCTTTATCAATGTTCATGTATTTATAATTTTCTTTTATCTTTAGGCTATGCGGTGTATTCCATATTACTTTCTTTAGAGGATGTCTTTCAAGGATTAATGCAATTATTATTTTTTAATGCAGTATTATGTTTGATTGACAAATGTTTAGAGCTTTTGAGCTTTCACCACCACCTCGCTCTATTTTTCATGTATTATTAGCTTTTTTTCCCTTTTTTAAAATTAACTTTCATTATCTATGAATCTGCGATAGCTTGCTTCATTTGAGTCTTTGTTTTTCTTTGTTTCCTGCAACTAGTTTGGTAATAAGACTGTATCCTGATTTTCGGCTGGTAGAAAAAAGGAGCCAAGGAGAGAGAGCCCGCAATTGGCGAATATTGACTAAGAAGACTCATATTCCCGCTAAAATCCCACTAGAAAAATGTGAAGTCATCGAAACAGCCAAAAAGGATGGGGCATGGGGGAGATTTTTGGCCGGACATAGGTATACACTTTCATATTTATCTACAAGACAATCTCTCTTTGCTTCAATGGTGTTTTCCAATAAAATGGAACTATCTCTCTTGCTCACCATTTTCTTCTACCTCTGCTTCTTCTCCCATTCTTCACACTCCTGCCACCCAGTCGACCAATCATCCCTTCTCGAATTCAAATCCCAAATCACTGAAGACCCTTCAAACCTCCTAAACTCATCGCTTCCATCCACAGACTGTTGCAATTCATGGGACGGCATAGCCTGCGACTCCGCCGGAAGAGTTGTCAATCTCTCCCGCCCCGATTTCATTATGGACACTTTCATGTCCGGTAAACTCTCACCCTCCCTCTCCAACCTCTCCTCCCTTCAACTTCTCGATCTCAGCAACCTCAAAAACCTCCCAGGATCAATACCCCTAGAACTCGGCCAACTTTCTCACCTCACCTATCTCTTCCTCGACACCAACAATCTCTCTGGCCCCATCCCCTCCACATTCAAAAATCTCTACCATCTAAAAAAACTCTATCTGGGTTCAAATCATCTATCCGGATTCATACCCTCTTCTATTCTGAAATCTCTCACATCGCTCACTGAGCTGGGTCTCTCCATCAATGAACTCTTAGGTGGAATTCCGTCAACAATCAGCGAATTGGTATTACTCACTAAGCTAGACCTCTGCGGCAATAATATCTCTCGTAGCATCCCACCCACAATTGGTAATCTCAAACAAATCAAATATCTTGACTTGTCGGAAAATCAAATCACAGGGACAATTCCTCCTTCGATCGGCGGGCTCTTCAATCTAATAGTTTTGTATCTCAATCAAAACCAACTAACTGGAAGCATTCCTTTTTCTATTTCGGGTCTCATATCGCTCGAATTCTGCCGTATGTCGGAGAATATGCTAACCGGAAGTTTACCCTCTTCAATAGGAAAACTCCCTAGTATCAGAAGACTTATTTTAGAGAACAACAAGCTGACCGGAAATCTCCCAGAATCCATCGGTGATCTCGTCACACTGACCGAAATCTATTTCTCCAACAACCGTTTTACCGGTAGAATTCCGTCGAGTTTGGGAAATTTAAAAAATCTCCAGTTTTTAGACATGTCCAGAAACTTTCTATCCGGACCCATTCCACTTCAACTAGGGAAATTACCAGTGCTCCAAACCCTAGATCTGTCTTTCAACACTCTAGGTCTGGTCAGTATTCCGAACTGGCTCGCCGGAACTAGCATTTTCAAACTCATGCTCGCTGGAACTGGGATCTCCGGCCAACTTCCGGCGTGGCTATCTTCTACCCAGATTTCGTATCTGGATCTCTCTAGTAACCGACTGAGTGGGAAATTACCAACTTGGATTGGAAACATGAGCAATCTCAATTTCCCCAACTTATCCAACAACGGCTTTTATTCCACAATTCCCACAGAGATGACAAACCTTTCCCTCCTAACAAACCTTGACCTACATTCCAACAAGCTTTCAGGAAGTTTGAATAACATCTTCTCCAAAAGAATTCAACAACCATTGGGTTATTTCAATTTCATCGATCTGTCTAACAACCTGTTTGTGGGCGCGATCGAGGAGGGAATCGGAGACCGAGTCGCGATGGAGTCGATTGAGACCTTGATATTGTCCAGGAATCGGATTAAGGGTGCGATTCCGGAATCGTTGGAGAAGGAGAAGAATCTGAGGAGGTTAGTGCTGTCACAGAACGAGTTGAGCGGGAGTGTACCGGAGGGGTTACTGAGTCTGCCATGGTTGGTGGAATTCGATGTGTCGGAGAATCGGCTGAGTGGGCCTATTCCGAGTCATAACGGCACGTTTCCTGCTGCCGCTTTCCGAGACAATGCGGGACTGTGTGGGACACCTCTTCCTCCTTGTAAGCATCTGTAACTAATTTTCATGGATGGGAACACAACGTAATTCTCGTGTTGTTCTTGAGTCTTGAGTGATGGGCTCTAGATATTGGTTCGCAAAATGTCTTTTTTTCTCAAGTTTTTAAGAGATTTTCTTTTGTTATTTAACCAACTGTCATAGGTTATTACAATTCTCAAAGGAGAAATTATATGGTGTTAGTGATTTTGCATTTTCAAATCATGTATATTATGTTTTAGTGTTTTGGAAAATGTTTTATCAAAAGCGTTTGGGAAAAAGAAAATGTTTTCTTGGAAATATTTGCTTTTACAAAAGGATGTAGAAGTGTAGTTGAAAAGATAGTCCCACATCGGATGAGAGAAAAGAAAGCGAAGGGCTTATAAAGCACTACCTTTTCTAACTCTTGTTGATTGCACATTGGGTTGAACCCATGGTTGGACCCGCGGGACGGTGCAACGCATCGTTCGCACACGCACACGCACACGCGCACGCGGCGTGGGCAATGGGCAATGGGCTATAGGGCGCATAGTGGCGCTTTATTGGCGCACTTTGCACTTTAATTTTTCCAGATTTGATCTGCACCGTTGGATCAAGATGAAGGTGGACCGGTCGGATGGGTGGGTCAAATGGTTCGCAGGCCCATCAAGCCCCAGTTGGGTTGGGTTCGGTTCGGGCCCAACGGGCCCATGACTCCAACGGTCAAAGGATGTGATCAAATGGGTTGTGTCCCTTCCCCCAACGGTCATGTGCCAAGGGGGTGCGATCCACACCATAGATGGTTGATCTAACGATGACTGGGTTGGAGAGAGGTATTACTGAAACCAACAGTCACCTCTAGAATCAATCAGGACCATTCAATATCAATGGGTGTGATCTAACGGTCAGATTTCAAACATTCTGGAAAGGTGCCCTGTAGAGGTGTTTTTCACACTGAAAAGACACCAGATGGTCTATAAAAATGTGCAAACTTCAGTCATTTCAAATAGAAATCGAATTGGCAATTCTGACTGATTTTACACTCTCTTCTACACTCCTACAAAAATCCCCAAGTATTTCTACATACTGTTTTTCTTTTGTTTACTGTTCTAGATACTGTTTTTCTGCAGAAACAGAATCTAGAGATTTCTCTAAGGCTTGAGATTTCGGAAGGGCATTTCGGGTTTGATTCCGCTAGTGCTACGCGTCATCAAACATTAGTAGGGCTTCCCTACTAGGCTTCATTGTATCTTGGAGGCAATTCGCGGATCCCCTTTGCACACTACTAGTGAGGGCGAATCTTGTCTTAAGGAAAGTGATATCACGCCTTGAAGCAACAAGTTTCTGTTTTCTATCATCAACAGTACCCTCAACAAATTTTCCAACAATCTTAAGACAAGATTTTTCTACTGTTGTTTCAATGGCACTTTATTCAGTTCGTCAAATGACCCAAGACTTTGTCAAACTCGAACGTTTCGACAAAGGAAATTTCAAGCGCTGGCAGAAGAAGTTGCACTTCATTTTGACATCACTCAAAGTGGTCCATGTTCTCACTACTCTAAAGCCGTCAGCAAATGAAAATGAAACTTTGGCGGAGGCTCGTGCAAGGATGAAGTGGGAACATGATGACTACATTTGCAAAGGGCACATCCTAAATGCTATGTCAGATACACTATTTGACATATATCAAGGCATGGGATCAGCAAGTGAAATCTGGAATGCACTTGAAGCCAAATACTTGACGGAAGATGCCAGTAGCAAGAAATTCACTGTGAGTCAATTTTTAAATTTTAAAATGGTAGATGATAAGTCTGTTATTGATCAATTACATGAAATACAACATGTAATTAATCAAATTCATTTGCAAGGCATCCTTCTTGATGATTCCTTCATTGTCCCGTCAATTATTGACAAACTTCCACCAAATTGGAAAGACTTTAGAAAAAGTCTAAAACACAAGAAAGAGGAAATGTCTATTGAAGACTTGGCTCAATGCCTCAGGATTGAGGAAGAGTCAAGAATCAGAGACAAGAAAGAAAATGAAACTGTATCCTCTAAGATCCATTTGGTGGAAAATGTCAAGAATTCGAACCAACAAAGAAAAGGCAATTGGAAGAGAAACAAACACCCTGAAAAGAATACTAATAAGAATAAGAAAAGAAAGGGTGCTTGTTTCAACTGTGGCAAACCAGGCCATTACAAGAGTGAGTGCCGACTTCTTAAGGATAAGAAGTCGGGTGCACCAACAGACAAAGAAAAGTTTGTCGCCATGATTTCAGAGGCAAATATGCTTGAAGATGGCAATGATTGGTGGATTGACTCTGGTGCGACGATGCATGTCTGTAAAGACAGGAACCTGTTTTCAACTTATGAAACAGTTGAAGATGGAAGCGTGTTATACATGGGAAATTCGTCGACAGCAGAAGTCAAAGGGAAGGGCAAGGTGGAACTTGAGTTCACATCCGGCAAGCGACTCACTCTAACCGGTGTCTACCATGTACCAGAAGTTAGAAAGAACTTAGTGTCTGGAAGCATTCTCAACAAGAATGGCTTCAAACTTGTATTTGAATCTGACAAGTTCATTCTTTCTAAGGGGGGTACTTTTGTTGGGAAGGGATATATGTATGAAGGGATGTTCAAACTTAATATCAATAAAGTGAATGTCTTTGCTTATGTTTTGGATTCTTCTTTATCTTTATGGCATAATCGTTTAGGACATGTAAATACTAGGAAAATGAATGATATGGTTAAGTTAACCTTAATTCCTAAATATGAAAATGACTTAGTAGATAGATGTAAAACATGCATGCAAACCAAGATAATCACTAAGTCATTTCCTAAAGTAGATAGAACTTCTAACTTGTTAGATTTAATTCATAGTGATGTATGTGACATACATAGTATTCCCACAAAGGGAGGTAAAAAGTACTTTGTTACATTTATTGATGATTATTCTAAGTACTGTTATGTTTATCTACTTAGTCATAAAGATGAGGTTTTAGAAAAATTTAAGATTTACAAAACTGAAGTAGAAAACCAATGTATAACAAGCATTAAATGTCTCAGATCAGATAGAGGTGGTGAATATCACTTTCCTCATTTCTGTGAATCAGTAGGCATAGTCCATGAAACTTCTGCCCCTTATACACCACAACAAAATGGTGTAGCAGAAAGGAAGAATAGGACACTTACTGAAATGATTAATGCTATGCTTGTTAATTCTGGTTTAAATAAATTTTTTTGGGGTGAAGCCTTACTTACAGCTTGTCACATTTTGAATAGGGTACCAAGTAAGAAATCTAATATAACCCCTTATGAATTGTGGAAGAAAAGGAAACCAAACTTAAGTTACCTTAAAGTTTGGGGTTGTAGATCTATAGTTAAAGTCCCTAAACCTAAGTTAAGAAAATTAGGTGAAAAGGGTATCGAGTGTATCTTTTTGGGATATGCTAGTCACAGTAAGGCCTATAGGTTCTTAGTTATAGAACCTAATGATTTCATAGATGTAAATACCATAATTGAATCTAGAGATGCCTTTTTCTATGAAAATAGGTTCACTTCAATTCCTAAAGAAATTGAACCTACAACTTCTGTAGATCATCCTTTAGAATCACAAACAGAAGTTGGTGAACCTAGTGTACAACCTAGTAAAATAAGAAGAAGTTCAAGAGATAGAAGGGATAGGAGTTTTGGCCCTGACTTTGTAACCTACCTGGTAGAAGGGACAAGGGAAAAACTCCAAGGTTCTGTCTTGTTAAACTTAAGCATAGAAAGTGACCCTCAAACCTATGGAGAAGCCATAAAGTCACAAGATGTTGCTTTTTGGAAAGAAGCAATTAATGACGAAATGGATTCTATCATGGGTAATAAAACTTGGATTTTGGTTGATCTTCCACCTGGGTCTAAACCTATAGGATGTAAATGGATCTTCAAGAAGAAGATCAAAGTAGATGGGACCATAGAAAAGTTTAAGGCAAGGTTAGTTGCCAAAGGGTTTACTCAAAAACCCGGTATTGATTACTTTGACACATATGCACCTGTTGCTAGGATTTCTACCATTAGAGTGTTGATTGCCCTTGCTTCCATATACAAACTTCACATTCACCAGATGGATGTTAAAACCGCATTCTTAAATGGTGAACTTGATGAAGAAGTGTATATGGAACAACCTGAGGGATTTATTCTGCCAGGCCAAGAGCATAAAGTATGTAAGCTTATCAAATCTTTGTATGGGCTTAAGCAAGCCCCTAAACAATGGCATGAAAGATTTGATAAAGTCTTAGTGTCAAATGGTTATAAGATACATGAGTCAGATAAATGTATATACAATAAATTTAAGGGTGGCAAAGGTGTTGTTATTTGTTTATATGTTGATGACATGTTAATTTTTAGTACCGATATTGAAAGCATTCAAAGTACTAAATCATATCTTTCTCAAAACTTTGATATGAAAGATATGGGTGAAGCTGATGTGATTTTGGGTATTAGAATCATAAGACAGGACAATGGTCTTATTCTAACACAATCACATTATATTGAGAAAGTTCTTTAAAAGTTTAACCATTTTGAATGTTCACCCATTTCAACACCTTTTGACCCAAATATAAAGTTGTATCTTAATACTGGTAGGACTATCTCTCAACGAGGGTATGCTAGTGTAATTGGTAGTCTTATGTATGCTATGACTTGTACTAGGCCAGACATAGCATATGCTGTAGGTAAACTTAGTAGGTTTACCAGTAATCCTAGTTTTTCTCATTGGAATGCAGTCTATAGAGTTTTAAAATATTTAAAGAAAACTATAGACTATGGTTTATGTTATAGTGGGTATCCAACTGTAATAGAAGGATACTCTGATGCTAGTTGGATAACTGAGCGTATAGACCATTTATCAACCAGTGGGTGGATTTTCACCCTTGGTGGGGGAGCAGTCTCCTGGGCCTCTAAGAAACAGACATGCATAACAACTTCAACTATGGAAGCAGAGTTTATAGCTCTGGCAGCATGCTGTAAAGAGGCGGAATGGCTTCGGAATTTGTTATTGGAAATTCCGTTATGGTCTAAACCAATGCCATCGATTTATGTCCATTGTGATAGTCAGGCCACACTATCAAGGGCATATAATCATGTTTATAATGGTAAGTCCAGACATATAGGACTTAGACATAGTGCTATAAGAGAGTTACTTACTAATGGAGTAGTAACTATTGATTTTGTGAGATCGAGCCAAAACTTGGCCGATCCATTCACTAAAGCTCTTGCAAGAGATCTGGTGTGTAAAACATCATTAGGGATGGGGTTAAAGCCATTAACCAATAGTCACCAATGATGGAACATCAACTCAACACTTGAATAAACATCAAGTCTTGAGTTCAATGAGTCCAAGTATATCATATGGAGTGATTGCAAGCACTATAATCTGTATTATTTGCCATCCCAAGGTAAAGTGCTTGGTACCTGTAATGTTTAAAAGGAGAAGGCTGAGTATTTAAACTCTTAATAGGCTTATAACATAGAGTTGGAGTGTTTTAGTTACAGGGGCACTCTTGATAAGCCTACCTATGTGAGTGTGGGAGTGGTGCCGCTTCCTATGAGACTTGGCTAGTCTCTAGAGCGCTCATGAAACCAAGATATAGACACAAGGCCAGTACATGTGTCGGTTTTTTGAAATTGCCCAAAGAAGTGAAATCTTGTGTGTGAGACGTATCCGGTTAACCAAATAGAATAGCTAGTTCAAAGATACGTCTACTATGCAATTCTGGTTAACTTTGATGTGTCCTCACAAAGTGAAGGTTCAAATCGAAAGATACCTTCATCTATGCATAAGATTTCCAAGCCTGATGAGAAAATTTTCTTTGATTTTGAAAATGGTGGGGGATTGTTAGTGATTTTGCATTTTCAAATCATGTATATTACATGTTTTAGTGTTTTGGAAAGTGTTTTATCAAAAGCGTTTGGGAAAAAGAAAATGTTTTCTTGGAAATATTTGCTTTTACAAAAGGATGTAGAAGTGTAGTTGAAAAGATAGTCCCACATCGGATGAGAGAAAAGAAAGAGAAGGGCTTATAAAGCACTACCTTTTCTAACTCTTGTTGATTGCACATTGGGTTGAACCCATGGTTGGACCCGCGGGACGGTGCAACGCACCGTTCGCACACGCACACGCACACGCGCGCGCGCGGCGTGGGCAATGGGCTATAGGGCGCATAGTGGCGCTTTATTGGCGCACTTTGATCTGTACCGTTGGATCAAGATGAAGGTGGACCGGTCGGATGGGTGGGTCAAATGGTTCGCAGGCCCATCAAGCCGAATGGTTCAGTTGGGTTGGGTTCGGTTCGGGCCCAACGGGCCCATGACTCCAACGGTCAAAGGGTGTGATCAAATGGGTTGTGTCCCTTCCCCCAACGGTCATGTGCCAAGGATCATCCTAACCCTTCGATTTATGGAGGTTAAAATGGACGCTTATAAACTCCACAAATCTGTCCATTTTTAACCTCCACAAATCAAAGGGTTAGGATGATCCTATGCAGCTGATTTTTTGGACACACCCTATCTATGCGAAGGCCTATCAAATGAATGTTTTGGATTATCCAAATAATGAGGGACCACTATGTTTTTTGGTCGGCGGACTAGAGAAGCTTCTCTAGTCGGCCGACTAGAAAAACTTTCCTCTCTCTCTCTCTCTATATATATATATATATATACTCTCTCTCTCTCTCTCTCTATATATATATATATATATATATATATATATATAGAGAGAGAGAGAGAGAGAGAGAGAGAGAGAGAGAGAGAGAGAGAAAACGTATATATATATATATATATGAGTTAAGTGAAGCTACACATACGTGTAGCTAACTTAGCTACACCAACGGCTTAAAATACAGTGGGCCCACATGGTTTGGGTGATCCAAACCATTCATTTGATAGACCCTCACATTGATAGGGCGTGCCCAAAAAATCAGCCCCATAGGATCATCCCCACCCTTCAAACTGTGGAGGCAAAAATAGACAGATTTGTGAAGGTTTTTACGCGTCCATTTTTGCCTCCACAAATCGCAGGGTTGGGATGATCTTATAAAGCTGATTTTTTGGGCACACCCTATCTATATGAGGGCCCATCAAATGAATAGTTTGCATCACCCAAACAATGTGGGGCCCACTGTATTTTAAGCCGTTGGTGTAGCTAAGTTAGCTACACGTATGTGTAGCTACACTTTTCTCTCTCTCTCTCTCTCTCTCTATATATATATATATATATATATATATATATATATATATATATATATATATATATATACATATTCGGTTTAAACACTTTCATAACAGAAGGGTCTTCCTCAGGCCCTGTTTGGATAGCAGATTTTTTGTTTTTTTATTCTTTTTTGCAAAGGAAAAGAAAATATTTATAAAAGTTCCCACCCTTTTTAGTAAGTGTCAACTGATCCACGGATCCACTTATCTCTCAGTCATGATCCATTCAAATCCCTTATTGGCCTGATCGTATACGGAGAGTTCTTCTTATCCTATTTCCCATGTCTTGGTCACGACTCATTTCAAATCTGACTTTCCCTCGGAGTGTCTTATGTAGAAAAATCGAGAAATACCTTCTTGAATAGTCATCAAACAAGATGTGCAGCAAAAACATCAAGAAACGATGCAATAACACAATTACACAAGAAACACAGGATTTACGTGGTTCGGCTGTGCCTACATCCACGGGGGATGTTTTTCACTATTTCGGTCTAAGGTTACAAACTCTCTTCTTCTTGGCCAAGAAACACAAAGAAAAAAAATTCCAAAACTGTAACCCTAACATATGACGCTCATATATCAATCCCACTACATGAAGAAATTTACCGAAATACCCTTTATAGGAAATCCGAAAATTGCATCACACGCATTAGTCCGTCAAGTTCCTGTATAATACTAGAATACAAGACATCTACGCAACATCCTAGTAGGTCCTACTTACATTGTGCACAGTTAAAATTATAAAAAGAGGGTGATGGCAGGTTGCAACGGCGGCGACACAGCGGACTAGGGACTTAAAGTTAATGGTTAGAGAAGGAAGAGATGTGGGCGACTCAAGATTTGAGCCACATGAATGACAAAATACTGAAAATAGAAATAGCTCGAAAATTGGACATGATTTATTTTTTTACTAAAATACTCTTGAAATAATACCTCATGCTATAAAAATTGGTGGATATTTCTGTAAAATAATAACAATATTGGATTCAGAACTTTCCGACGAGCGTTTATTAGTTGTCTAGTATCGATCGATAGGTTTTTTCGGATCCTATGATCGGGATCCGTAATATATTAATGGTTCCGTTGATATTTAATTTTTATTTATAGGGATGCCCCTCTAAATTAACAAAAATCAAATTATTTTCCTCTCAACTGTGGAAAGAAAAATATTTAGAGAAAAAAAATTCTGTCAGAAATGCTTTTCTTGCAATCCAAACAGGGTATGAAACCCTATTGAAGCTAATTTTGTTTATTTTTTCTTTTATAAAATTTTTTCCTTGTCTTAATTTTTTCAAACGGTTGGGATTTGTTTGTTGTCACTCATTTTTGGTATGGCCCACCCGATGGATGGTCCAAATTAATCTCGATTGGTGCACCAAACTATGATATAAAGATTTCAATGGACTAAAATTTTTCATACATTTTCCCTGTTGAATATGGAAGGTTGGTTATTTCATTTTTCAACCATCCCTTTAACGCCCCCGATTGGAGTGATTGTCATATCCCAGAGATCCATTCAGTGTAGGCCCCACACCATAATAGACGGTGTAGATTATCCCCATTACAAAGAACACACGTACAAACACGTATTACCAATATTTGCACCACCATGTTTTGATAATGGGACGAACTCACATTGTCCTTTTTTTAAAAAATTGTATGCTAAGACTTTTAAGGAATAGTAATAGCTTTTGGCAACGGATATTTGCACTACCATGTTTTAAGAAGCGAAATGATATCAGCACAACCATGTTTAGATAATTGCAGAGCTGTCGAGGGTTGTTACAGTTCCCAAAAAGCTCTTACAAACCAATTAAAAGTGCAAAGACAAGCTGCATTTGTGCAATTATTAAATAACTGGCTGTGATGATTTCATTTCCCTTTAATAATTGCACAAACCAAGCTTGTCTTTTCTTTTTTAATTGGCTTCTTAGACCTTTTTGGGAACAGTATTAACCTTTTACAACTGTTTAAATAATAAAAGACAAGAGAATAAGTGCAATTATCAAATCAAGGCAGTGCAAATATCAATAACCTAGCATTTGACAGCTTTTCTTAAACAATAAAAGACAAGGTGAGTTCGGTCCATTACCAAAACATTGTAGTGCCGATATCAGTATCCATAAAAACCCCTCCATAAAACCAGTCAGAAACTTTAAAAGATTTTTCCTTCCTTTTTTTTTTTCTCAAAAAGATGATCTATGGACAAACGCAAAGAAAATTCATCTCTATTTTCAATTCAATCAAACAAACCCTGAATTTTTCCTCCTTAACTTTCAAACGCTCAACGAAAAGAAGTACCCAGAAAAGGTCAAATCGAGCTCGAAAACCCCCTCAAAACCCTCATCCTTTCCTCACAAAGCTCAAAGAAATCCAAAACCCTGATTTATCTTTACAATTCTTTCATGAATACTATCAAAACACATCCTTAAAACCAGACTACCCTTCTTACACTGCTCTTATTTACAAACTCGCCCGTTCCCGCCATTTTCAGCCCATTCAAACACTCCTCGATCAAATCAAAGAGGAAGATCTCCCTTGCAAAGAGACCCTTTTCATAGCTCTAATCCAACATTATGGCAAAGGAAATTTACCCAACAAAGCAATTGAACTCTTTTTTAGAATCCCTTCTTTTAATTGCACCCGTACCTTACAATCCTTCAACTTCCTTCTTAATGTTCTTGTTAAGAATGATCGCCTTTCGGATGCTATAGGCATTTTCCGTCGAGATTCTGAGATGGGTTTTCGACCCAATTCGATTTCCTTCAACATAATTATCAATGGGCATTGTGAGAAGGGTGATTGGAAGGAAGCTTGTAAGGTGTTTGATGAAATGCTTGAGAGAAAAGTTCAACCGTCGGTTGTTAGTTACAATGTCTTAATTGGGTTTTTGAGTAAGAAGGGGGAGTTGGGTAAAGCAATGGATTTGCTTGAAGATATGATCGTGAAAGGAAATAAGCCGAATGCGGTCACCTACGCGATTTTGATGGAAGGTTTGTGTTTGGAAGGGAAATATGATGCGGCGAGGAAGATGATGTTTGATATGGAGTATAGGGGATGTAAGCCGCGAGTTTTGAATTTTGGTGTTTTGATGAATGATTGCGCGAAGAGAGGGAAGATCGAGGAAGCAAGAGATTGGGTTTTGGAAATGAAGAGAAGGCGGTATAAGCCGGATGTTGTTACTTATAACATCTTGATAAATTACATGTGTTTGGAAGGTAGAGCCAATGAAGCTTATAAGGTTTTGGTGGAAATGCAGGTTGAAGGTTGCGAGCCAAATTCGGCTACATATCGGATGATGGTTGATGGGTTTTGCAGGGTTCGCGAGTTTGACAAAGCGTTGAGGGTCTTGAGCGCGATGTTGGCTAGTAATCATGGGCCGCGTGTAGAGACTTTTAATTGTTTGGTTGTGGGGCTTTGTGAGTGTGGTAAGGTTAGTGATGCTTGCTTGGTTTTAGAGGAGATGGAGAAAAGGAAGATGGGATTGGATTTGGAGGGATGGAAAGGTTTTGTTAGGGCTGTTTGTGGTAGAGATGGAGGTGTTGTTGGGCTTGTAGATGAATTGATTTCAATGGATAGTAATTGTGCTTGATTTTGAGAGGAAGAAGGGTGGATCTATCTCTTTGACTTCTGTAATGAAAAGGTTTTACATGTTAAGTAGGAATTGATTTTTTGTATGTTTGCTTCCACTCATGCATGTTATATGCATGCCTTCGCATTACAACCCATGGTTACTGAAACTTCCTAGTTGGGTCGGAAGCTTACCCGTAAGACAGCTCGCTTCGGAAGCTAAATTCTTGTCTCTTCCCTATTTAGCAGAGCGCTCTTCTAGCATGCTTCCTCTTAATTGAGAGCACATTTCTTATTTAGGTGATTATTTTTTCCTAAGAGTGTTTTTTCATTTTGATAATGCCAACACACTCAGTGTATTTGTAGCGGAGAATATATAAAATTTAAAAAACTCATCTTAAGTTTCAAATGGAAATTTTGACAAGATTTTTGGTGTTTTGATTAATGATTGCACAAGAGGAGAAGCTCAAGGAAGTGAGAGACTTGCATTTGGACACGAAGAGGTGGTGGTGAGCATTGAGGGTCTTGATCATGATGTTAGATAGTTATCTTGGCCTGCGTTTAGAGACTTTTAATTGTCTGGTTGTGGGGCTTTGTGAACGTGGTATGGTTGGTTAGTTAGCGTTGTTTTGGAGTAGATAGAGAAAACGAAGATGGGATTGGATAGGGAATTTGGGGGCTTTTAGTTAGGGCTGTTTATGGTGGAGCTGGTGTTGTTAGGCTTGTCGATGAATTGCATGGATGGCAAATGAGCTTGAAGTTGAGAGGAAGTAGGAGCTATTTCTTTGAGTTCTGTAAGCATCAAGGTTTTACTTATGCATGTCATAATCATGCCTCCTCACTCTTCTTCCTCCTCTTCCGAGTTGCAGTGATGGTTGTTGGTAGCGGTGGAGATGAATAACAAAAAAATTAGAGTAGAAGAAGGCATTCTGGTCTTTTTCATTATATGGCGGGGAAGGATGTGAAGTCAAATAAAACGCCATTCACCTGTTATTTCAGAAATATAACACAATTTCTTCACAAATTACTTTTCATACATGGGATTAGCTAGCGTTCATCGCAAAAGGCATTTTGTGGATGGGCTGTTGCATGTGAGAGCAGCAACTTCATGAATGAAGACAAAACTGGCTGAAAAGTGAGCCGGTGTGGCTGCTCTCACATGCAACAGCCCATCCGCGAAATGCCTTCTGCAATGGACGCTGGCAAATCTCTACATACATTTGATGATTACGGGTATGATTTTTTCACCCCACTGTAGGATAATACACTCCCCCTTTTAATGTGAATTGTGGGCATACTTTAAAAGTGGGGCGTATTATCCTACAGTGGGTGGGGGCGAAAAAATCAACTCCCGTTGATTATTATCATTACCATATCTGTGGCCCACCACCTGCTTGAGCCATAGTTTGGAGGAGCCTAGACCTTCGGCAGGCTATGATCAGATGATGGTGATGAGTATTTACATCAAGTAGTCGCTGCATAAGTTTTTCACTAATTCGTTTCCAATAACATTACATAGTTTTTGGTTGGAGGAATGCTAGACCCACAGGAGCCCTTGCAAGAAAAGGTAAAAGGGCTCTCCCATTGATCAGTATATATTTATGATGTTTGAGAAAATTACAATCATAACTGTCATAAAAGGATATTGACCAATGGGAGAGCCCTTCTATCCCTGTTTTTGCAAGGACTCCTTTGAGTGTAGCATTCCTCTTTTGGTTGAACCCCTCAGACTCAGTATATTTTGGTCACTTGTATATGTGAAATGACCTTGTATCTTGATATTTATTTGATACTATACTTATCCATTTGACCCTTCTTTTGTATGTTGTTTGTACTTTTGCTTAAAAGTTATGTACTTTCGGTTATGCATCTTGCATTGTAAGAAGATGTTGAACTTGAAAGTGGAGTTCATTTTACTTGAAAATGGGTTGAAAGTTGTGTTGCATGACCAATGGATAATCAGGCACAAAAGTAAACTTGGTTTCATGTAAAACTGAAGAGGTAGAAAGAAAAAATGGGAGACAACTAGGTAGATTCTAATCTTCCAGTCGACTCTGCACGATGCGGTTGAGTACTCAGGAGAATTTTGTGATTGACTTTGTAGGGCAAAATGCAGACTCGGACAAGAACGCGACAAGGTAAAAGGGAGTCGACTCCAGGGGATTCCATGATGACAAGAGGGTATTTTGAAACTATGAATTAGTTGGCAACTTAACACATGTTGGGAGAATTTTGTAACAATTGCCATTGATATTGTGTTGTGATTGTGACCACTACCTTTGTGCAGTTCATATACAAGAGAAGTTGAGTGGACAAAAGACTAATAGGGTTCAGATGTTCAAGGTGTGGCTATATAAACTTCAGCATGGGAGGCTCTAAGTGGTGGTTTGGTAGAAACTAGGCTAAAAATTTTCTTGGAAAAAGATTGTCCCTAGAAAATGAGCTTTCCAGCGTGTATCAAACTCATTTTCCATGGAAATTACTTTCTAGAATTGAAGATTTTCATCATTTTCTGGGCAAATTTCAACCCTGCTTGACCCTGTAATTTCGTTCTGTGATTTTTCCCATGGAATATTTTGTAGGCATTGAGAAACGACCAGAGGACAATGAAGGAGGGTCTGTTAAAGAGAAAGAAGTTGGGTGCCGATAAGGAGAAGGGCTACAATACAATTGATAACTTCAGTAACAGCTTTGAAAATGTCTCAAAACTTGCAACATCCTGTAAGCATGTTGCTCAATTTCCTGGGTCCTGTGAGCCTTAGATTGTGTGGTAAATAGATAATGATGAAAGTTTTGGGGAAAAATAATTCAGTGAAAACAAAATATTTAAAGATCTCAATTGCATTTTCAATGGTTCAGAACCTTTACCTTCTGAAGCTCTGAGATGGGTTTTAATGAAGAGAATAAGGGTACTCACTTGGCCTTCCAAAAAGTAAAAATATGTCATAAACTTCTAGATTACTCATACCATGAGAGGCCATTTCATTAAGGCCCTCTGTTTGGATTGCATGAATTTTCATGGAAAGAACTTTTTTCGAAGAATTTCCTGCTTTTTCATTGTTTGATTACACACGAAAAAAAAGTAACCATATCATTTCCCACTAAATCGTAAAAGCAAACAAATTTTTCTAGGAAACAATTTTCCAAAAGAAATATTTTTCCGGCAATCCAAACAAGCCTAAAGAAACAAAAGCATACTACACCAGTACACCTCAGATATCAAAAAAAAAAATAAAAAAAATTGGGTTCTCTAATTGAAAAACATTTTTTGAACCATTTGAGAAGCAGGTCTTCATTGTATAAAAAATGCATATAAAAAACAGAAAATTTGAATTTCTCATCTTTGATTAAGAAAAATAAAGACTAATTTGTTTCTTCAGCTTTCTCAAATTGGCAAATTCTACAAAAAGGAGTTGCAGTGCAATGGATGTTCATATTTTCCTTTAACATGACTGTTTTATCATAAGAAGATATAAATTGGTTCAGAAAATCTAGAAACTTTTCAGCCCAAAAAAGGAGTGAGAAGAAGAGAAGGAACCTGAGAAATCACTGTTGCAAATGCAGCTGAGAAATTCCAATAAGACAGGCCTTTTACGAATAACATACAACAACGCTCGCCCCTCTGTTTGGGGTGGTGCTCATTTCTCTTAAATTTCTGCAAATAAGTCTTACACAGCAAAACAGCAACGGTTATGTGTTAAACAAGGGCCTGCCACCGATGTGGCTTTGACCTGAAACACATCAGCTGAGATCGCATTATATTCATATTTACACGCACAAAAATACTACCCGAATGTGAGGCCGCTCCGTTCATATTACTTCCACGTGCAGAGCTTCGATCTTTCGCATTCTTGTTGGAAACCCAAGAGCCCCTTGTAAAAGAATCAGAGTGGCCATTTACCAAGAAAAGAGCTTCGATATTTCTTCTCTATCCTAAATGCAAGAACATAGATAGCAGCAGTACAAATACCCATTGAACCCAATGGAACCATTGAACAGTAGGAAGACCTGCAACAGAAGCTGCACAGCAGCAAATTCAAATGTCAGAAGCACAGTTTACGAAAATAGGGGCTTCCTCAAAAAAAAAATTTACTAAATTTTCAGGTTGATTTTTTCCCAATTTTTGTGAATAACTTGCTAAGAAAAACAACATCATTGAAGCCTCTTAAATATATATATATACTCAAAGGAATGCCAACAGTAAGGTTGCTCCATTGTGGTCACGAGTTTGAGTCACGGAAACAGCCTCTCTGCAAAGCAGGGGTAAGGCTGCGTACACCTAGCCCTCCCCAGACCCCACAATGGCAGGAACCTCGTGCACTGGGCCGCCCTTTTTTTATTCTTAAAGGAATGCCAAATGCAGAGGATGCACCCTAAAGTCCTAAACACACATACATGTTGTAGAGCTACTTTTTTGGGATGAAAACATTCAAAACATCAACTGATTACCATGCGTATGCATGTTTGAGGTGAATCTGCAACTAGCATTCCCCGTATAGTTATATACTCTTCTAAGTTTTAACACTGGATACTTTTAAGCTTAATCAAACAGAAATTAAACAAACTTAGACCATAGAATAGGAGGCGAAGCAGTTTGCAAGTTGTCAATCAGCAAACCAATCCCATCCGGATTTAGTGAGTTGAAAATCCATGCTTTCGTGTGGATCATTACTCCTACATTTTTTTGCCGACCCATTTTTGGGGTTAAAGCTTAAATTATTGGTTTCTTGAGAATTTTATCTTTTAGATTTGAAAACATAGCATGATCTGTAATTTAGTGAATACTCACAATTTAGAGAATTTTATCTTTTAGAATTTTATCTTCCTCTGTAAAACATAGCATGATCTTGGTTGTTTTATTTTTTTATTTATCCTGGTAGTGTTTGATTGTTGGCTACTGGTTACAACAGTGTCTATATGTGATTTGGTCATTCATTTCCCTCCATTGGTAGGCAATGGATTCTTCTTCTTTTTTTTGAATGATAGCTGATCTTATTGCAAAAGAGGAAGACCGAGATGGTCAGCATACAGAGACAAAAAGGAACAGGCAATGGATTGTTGATTGTGTAATAATTATTTTTCTTTATTCTCATTTGGTGAACCATGATCTCGTTCAGAGTTAAGTTTGGAATGTTGAGCTTTCTCGGTTATGGAAGTGGTTTTGGATTTTTCATAATTTTTCCAATTATATTTTAATCCATTCACCATTTTCTGTGAGAAATTCAGGCTTTTTTTGTGCTCTTCCTGCTTAATTTTGAGTTCCATTTTGTGATCTGATCTTGCAAATATGTGGAAAATTATTTGCATGATCTCATTGACATAGAAGCTTGTATTATTTGGTTCTCCTTGTACTCTTGGTGGTTCTGAAATGATTATTTTGTCTTGGATTTTTCTCTTCTTTCTTAATTTTATTTTTCCTGAATTGTGTCAAAATAATTACTGAATTTATGAATCTTTTCTTTACCAAAAGTTTCCCATGTCCAAATTTTGTACAATGGTGAGAAGCAATGACAAGTTTGGGGGTTTATCCTAGTAGAGGAAAAAGAAGAGACAGTAGACACCGATATATATGATATATCAACCCAATCATTAAAAAAAAAAATGATATATCAACCCAGTTTCACAAGATCAAACACATAACATTTAACTGATAATCATGCAACATTCTTTGGCAATGCGTCACTAGACCTGGATATTGGAAAGTTTGTATATGCTGAAACTATAGCTTGCCTAACCAAAATAGTAAATACCTAATGCCTACAATGATTACAACAACAAAGACAATCTAGCCTGTCAAAATGATAAGTTTCTAAACAAACATATCTGCCTTCCGGACCCAATCCAAGAGAACATAAGCTTCAATTTGACCAATCAAGATATAGAGAATGGAATAAATTATATTCATATTCAAACCAAATGCTTCAAACAACCAAATTGCATTAACCCAAAGCTAAAGGTCTGAAACTAGAAACTTATAAGATATGCTTTAAATGAAGATCATGAGGAGAAAACTCACATGGATATGGTGACGGTGAAACTGAGAGCATTCCTTCAGGAGGCTTTACAGGTGATATGCTCTTGCTTGGAGGTTCGACTCGTTTAAAATACACAGCT